>NC_139301.1:1200000-1667500 GCF_051103115.1 Cordyceps javanica | reverse complement strand
GTGGCTACGTTAATTGACCTTGTGCGGTCTACGATATGTGTGACTGTCACAAGATCTTCGAGACAGTTACAAGTAAGCTTTTCCACACAACGTAATCGACCTCGAGGAAAACGCCGCGGACGGGCGCATTATAGAGTAGCGATATCTAGGCATCATGTTTATTACCCTGCCTGCCTACCCTTGACTTACTTTAGTACTATGGGTTTCTAGCAGCAGTAAGTAATCAGTAAGGCAGATGAGTGATAACGGTAACTTACAACTAAGCCTGGCCCGCGACCGAGATTTGGGTGGTGGCGCTCGCTGGCTGGCTTCGCCCCCACAATGCAACCACATCGTTCTGTTAGAGGCTAGCCGATACTGGAATACTGCAGCACTAAAGTGGGCTATCTGCGACGTGCGGTCCTCCCAAGCCAAGAACCCTTCTCAACGGAAGTGGTAGCTATCACATAAGCCACTTGGCAACTATTGGAAGGATTGGTGTGTGGAGTAGGCGCAAAAGTTCCTCGAACTACGTATTGGCAGCTAGGGAGGACAGTGCAGGTGTTTTTTTCATGTACCAGTATATTAGCGCCGGCGCTACATGGCCCTTTTGCCTCTTCGCGAAGCCCAATGCAACCCTCGGGACTACGTAGTATGACCAGTATGCTTGGCCCTTCCTATAAATAGTCCATCCCTTTATTGCGCTACAAACGAAAACCCATCAGCTGCATATACTCGGCGTCCCTGTACTGCTAAAACTTACCATAGCATTATGCGCCTCCCAGCTACTCAGGCTCTGATGGCACTGGCCCTAGCATCTGCCAGATTGGCTTTTAGTGCACCCAGTTAAGTCCCTCGAGAATGAGACGCCGTTCCTCGTTGACCTCTGACCTAATGCTGCAAAACAGTTACTCCCGTAAACGCTGTCGCTGGCATGGGGCAGAACTCGGCGTACTCGACATTTTCTTAGGACGGCTGGTCCTGAACTGGCGCGGACCAAGGCATCTCTTGACCAATCACGGTTAGACTAGTTAATGAATACTAAGAAGACGGGATGGAGGCTGGGTATATTAGATGAAAGGCAACTGATATGGTGTACGGCGTTAGACAATCTGGACGCTGCTTAGAGGTTAGCCGGGCTCATTTCTGTTTGTGTCTTCTTAGAAGTTTAGGGTGAAACGACGGAACAAATGATGACTGGGCAGGCTAGGGTGTCTTGTGCATTTTGCACCCTCGAGATTGGTGACTACTGAGCTCAGCAACTCTCGGGAAGACGGAAGAGCTAGCGGTGATGCATGTATTGTTGAATAAAATGCATGAAAATGGAGACGAGTAGCATCGGACCAGGCCTTCCTAGTGGGATCAGCCTACCAACGAGGCTCCAGCTACCCTGCCATTTGCCTGTCGCCGTGGCCACAACAACCTGGCAAGATCACTGCGGGGGAACTAATTTAGATTGCTAAAACTGTTCCGCCAACTAACAGGCGACTAGTCACCACATAAAACCTGGAGCAACCGATTCCCTCCCTGGGTCGGTTAATGCACGTCTCTGCCTTTTCAAGCTTTGTATAATCGCATACTCGAACTAACGAAGGGGTCTACTGACTGCTCCAACTCTTGCTTAGAAGGCAAGGGTCGTCTACGTTTGATATTTCTTTACCAGTGTCCATCAGGTGTCTGCCTCAAATCTGTGGGTAGCCCTCGGTCGCGTCGCTGCCATGGCCACCTACACAGATGAAGCCTTCTGGGCCCCGATCGGGTCGATCTTCGATTTGACTCTGAAATTTGAAGAAATTATATTCAGCCTCTCTTTCTCATCTGCTGCAATCGTTCTTTCTTTTTTTCTGTTTAGCCATTACTGGCAAAAATCTGTCTGCGCTCGCGATGGGGCGCTGTTGGGCGCAAAACTAGTAATATGCCCACCATTCATTACCCACGCATAGCTATCCATTAACGCATAGTCTAGGCCACGGCCGGTGTCATTTTTGCCTTCCAGATGGTGACACTGGTCCTTTGGACAGTCGCAACCCACCAGCGGACAAACACAGCAACCCCTGCCGCGTCGGTAGAGCTATTCGCTGCCGCATGCTTGGCGGGCGTCGTTTACGTGGAGCACAGACACTCGACTCGCTCTTCCGCATTCACTGCCATCTACCTACTACTTAGCCTGGCTTTCGAAATAGTCAAGGCCCGCTCATTCTTCTTGCGCTCAGGATTAACCGCACTTGGTAGAATAGCGGCAGCAACTGCTGGAATGAGGCTGCTCCTTGCCGCTCTGCAAGAAATATCGAAAAAGTCACTGCTCATCGATGACTCTTTGCGCCAAAACTGCGGGTTGGAGACTACCAGCGGTTTCTTTAGTAGAGTGCTCTTTCTCTTCTTGAGACCGGTTTTTGCCACGGGGTTTCGAGTAGAACTTTTAATGCGCCACTTGACTGAACTGGATCCTGAGCTTTCTTCAAAGGTACTTTACCAGAAATTGGAGCCATATTGGCAACCACATCGAATAAATCCTATCTCAAACGAGCTTCTCAACGCATGTTTCAAAGCCTGGAAAGGCTGCATGGCCGGACTGGTCTTCTCTCGGCTTGCTGTTACAGCCTTTAATTTCTCGCAGCCATTTGTCCTTCGTCGCGTCATTGACCTGGTGGATAAGCCCAACGAAGGTGAAAATGGCACGAGGCAACGTGGTGGCGTACAGGTAGCTGCTACTTGCATGTTCTTCGGGATTGCGCTGTCACACACCACACATGCACACCTAATGAATCGTTTTGTAACCCGTTTGCGTGGCGGCCTTGTCGCGCTGATCATTCACAAAGAGCACACTATTACAGAAACAGAAGCGAAGCGTTCAGCAGCTGTCACACTCATGACCACGGATATTGATGGCATCACTACTGGTATTCCACAATGCCTACAAATACCCATCGGCATCGTGGAGATCGTGCTTGGTATGTTCGTGCTATCGCGATTCATCGGCATCTCCGCTTTTGCAGTATTCGGTCCTCTTGTCGTCAGTACCGTGGCGGCGTACTTCATTTCGCGGCGAATGGCGACAAGTCTTTCTGCGTGGAACAAAGGTATTGAGGTTCGGGTTGCAAAAACGGCCAAGATTCTACCGCAAATTACGGCGATCAAGATGCTTGGCTTGGGATCGACAGTCGGCATCCTTCTCCAGCACCTTCGAGACCAGGAAATCAGGATCTCAAGAAGCTATCGCCGTTTGCAAGCATTAGGCATGGGCCCTATTTTGGTTGGTGATCTGATGACACCTGTAGTGGTAATTGCAGCAGCTTTATTCGGACCAGCTTTTCATGGTCAGATGTCCGCTGCAGAAGTCTTCCCCATTCTCACAATTGTGTCGATCATCCAAAGACCTCTCCTGGCCGTATTGGAAACGTTCTCAAGATGGGGAAACATGCTTGCATGCTTCTCTCGCATTCAGAAGTTCTTGTCCCTTCCAGAAAAAAGAGACCCAAGGGCAGCAACAGTCGCAAGATCGGGCTCGTCTAGCACCGAAGGTGCGGAAATCAGCCATGCTCCCAGTGTGGTCCGATTCCGACAGGCTGATATCGCCCCGCTTGGAATGGAGGAGCCCTTGCTGCGCAAAGTCAATTTTAGCCTGGCGCCAAGTTCTACAACAGGTCTTGTTGGCCTAACAGGTGGTGGCAAGTCTACTATCGTGCAAGGGATCCTAGGCCAGAGCGCAGTCCTAGGCGGCTCAATTTCGGTCAATACTAGCGAGATTGGATATTGTGGTGAAAACGTTTGGCTACGAGATACCACAATTCGCGAGAACATCATCGGAGACCTGGAGTTCAACCAAGCCAGATTTACGAAGGTTATCAGAGCATGCTTTCTCGAAGAAGATCTTCAGTGGCTTCCTGGCGGCGCAGATTATGTTGTTGGCACAAATGGGTTAAATTTGAGTGGAGGTCAACGACAACGTGTCGGAATTGCGAGAACTGCATATGCAGAATATCAAATCACGATCCTCGACGATGCGTTCAGTTCTCTCGACCATGAGACAGCCCTTTGTATCCTTCACCAGCTGATTGGGTGCAATGGAATTTTCCCTCAAGCTGGATGTAGTGTCTTAATAGTCACTCACCTGCCCGAATGTCTGGCTCTGGTTGACCAGCTGCTTGTCCTGGAGGGACCTAGATGCAATGTTCTGAAGGAGAGACGTGATATTGATGAATATCGTGGGGGGCTCAAAATTGCCCTCGCAACGCTAAATCGCAATATCACTGTGGGAGAAGAAAGAAGGGAACAGCGCGCACTCCGCATATCTTTGGAAGGCACTGCCGCTGCTATGGCATTCAACAATGCCGCACTTCGCCAGAGAGGCGATATACGCCTCTACAGCCTATTTATTCGGCCTATTGGGTGGGTAAAAATGGGTTTGTATACTATCTTTACCTCTCTATTTGCTGCCGGAGAAGTCGTGCCCGAGATCTATCTTCGAATATGGATTGAGACTAACCCCGATAAGGCTGAATTATTTGTTGGCTATGCGAGTGTTGTTGTAGCTACATGTGTTGCTGGTTGTTGGGTATACTGGCTATTATACGCAAAGCTGTCACCCAAATCGTCGAGCCAGTTGCACCAACGGCTTGTCAATACCACTATGAGGGCAACCCTAAGGTTCTTGAGTACAACGAAGACGGGAGTACTGTTGAACCAATACAGTCAGGATATGACATTATTGTCGAGGAATCTCCCTACAGCACTTCTCAGAACTATCCATTGTAGTACCAACGCGATAATCCAGATTGGTATTATTCTCGCTGGTGCAAACTACCTGGCCGGTACCCTGCCTGCTATTCTGATCGCCTTGTTCTTCATCCAGCGATACTACCTACGTACATCACGGCAAGTACGCCTCCTGGATCTTGAGGCAAAGGCGCCACTGCATACATATCTTGAGGAAACAGCCGCTGGCTTAACACATATTCAAGCCTTCCGATGGCAAGACCAAAACATTCAACGTGGAGTTTTTCTCTTAGAAGAATCTCAAAAGCCCTTCTACGTCTTCTTGGCTGTTCAGCAGTGGCTGAGCATGGTTCTTGGTCTTTTAGCCGCTGC
The DNA here is from genome assembly GCF_051103115.1 of Cordyceps javanica. Classification (NCBI taxonomy): domain Eukaryota; kingdom Fungi; phylum Ascomycota; class Sordariomycetes; order Hypocreales; family Cordycipitaceae; genus Cordyceps; species Cordyceps javanica. The sequence goes on along the minus strand of NC_139301.1, from coordinate 1,662,433 downwards.
TCTAGGCACATCCCTTGTTGCATTAGCCCTTTTCATAGACCAGAGTTCCTCCTCGTCTGCTATTGGTCTTTCTTTTATGGGACTGATTTATCTGAACCTTGCTCTTCAAAATACCTTAGTGGCGTGGACGGAGCTCGAAACATCGTCGGGAGCCTTGGCAAGGCTGTCGCTTTTTGAGGCAGGAACGCCGCAAGAAGCCAAGCCCCGACGAATTAGCGGGGAGTTGCCTAGAAATTGGCCGTCACAAGGTCAAGTTGAAATGAAAAATGTTTCCGCCAACTACACACCTGAGAACGATGATTCTCAACCTGCACTCCGAGGTGTGTCATTCTTCATTTCGCCAGGTCGGCGAATCGGTATTATGGGCCGCAGCGGTAGTGGTAAAAGCTCTGTCTTTCTAACGATGCTGGGATTTGTCTCCTATGAGGGTGAAATTGAGATCGATGGTATCAACATTGCGTCTATTCCTGTGGAGGTCTTACGATCGCGCATTATCACAATCACTCAGGACCAAGTACAGTTCGATGCTAATATTCGAACCAATCTGTTGCCATTCACAATGAATGATGAGACTTCAGAAATGGACGAGAAAGCAATAAAGCGGGACATCGACCTTGAAAAGCTGCTAAAAAGTCTTCATATCTGGATACCACTCGCTAAGAAAGGGGGCCTTGACGCAATGCTTGAGGGGGTCAGCTACTCGAAAGGCCAGATGCAGCTTCTTTGTATTGCTCGAGCTATTCTACGACAGCGGGAGACTGGGAGTCGACTGGTTTTGGTAGATGAGGGCACAAGCAGTGTTGACGTGCACACTGAGAAGATCGTGAACAGGGTGATGAATGAGAACTTTGTAGGATACACTGTCTTAACAATTGCGCACCGAGCGACGGCCATGGCAAATTCTGATGGACTCATTCGGCTAGACCGGGGAGCTACGGTGAATCCCAACAGAGACTCGGATTCTGAGTCTGAGGAAGAAGCATCTTGACTTCCAGCTACACTGTAATACCCAGCTACATTTAATGAAATTGAATTACCGAAACGACATCAATTTCAATAGCAGTGCTATCCGCGCGAACGTAGCCTCAAAACCACAGTGTTTGGGAAAATTCCGAGATGTCGCGGGGGGGGGGGACCTGACGACCCGAGTCATTAACCTCAAATCAGATCGTTTTCTGCACAGCCTAGTGCCTGGCATGCAACAGATCGAAAACTCGGCATTTTGTTTCAGCTATAGGTCTCCCGCCTCATGGAGGCGACAGTTCGACGATGCTAGCGTAGCGAGCGACAATGTTTCTATGTAGGCCTTAGCGGTCACTTACACAGCCTTAGATATAGAAGAACCTGTTGTATATTCAACCTTATAATCAAGGAAAAACTAAAAATGTGTCCAATATCGAGTGACGAAAGTCCGCCAACCTGCCTACCCCTAGTCGACTGACTGTGTGAGCTTGTGGCAGCAGCGGCTATCGTTGGGCGAACAATAGTCCGCTCTCTTGTCAAGTCCGGCTCGCGGACAATATTCCGCTGATGGCGCTGCAATGACGGCTAATTGCTGCCTGATTATGATCGAGCCATAATTTATACACCTGACCTCACGCTGTAGCTTCCGTACTGGGCTGGCCGTTGCTTTCCAGTCTCGCCGTCGTCAGCTGTCACATACGAGTCTGGTTGGATTTGGCGAAGCAATTGCGTCAGCATGTCCGACCGATGGACCCAGACGGCGAAGTTGTGAGCTTTGCATACGGGGCCTCTCCGCGTCCACGTGTCGTGCGCTGCCCTTGGCAATGCTTCGCCCTTGAACGGTGTCCTCGAACGCCTCAACATCTTTTCCAAACAGAAAGGACTTGACGACTAGGTTGAGAATGTGGTCAACGCATCGGACGCGTCGTCTCACCAGATCGAAGTGCAGCTCTTGCGCAATCTCGCGCATCGCCATATCGTTGTTCGCCGCATTTTCGATGGTAAAGTAACCGACCTTATGCTCAATACCAAACGGGCCGCTGAGAACAAATGTGAGGGCGTTGTCAAGATACTCATTGACACCAGCGAGGTTGATGTGGACGTAAGAGATAACAATAGTCGGACGCCGCTATCATAGGCCGCCGCGAATAGAGGCGAGTCCATAGTCAAGATAATCCTTAAAACTAGCAAGGTTAATGTCGATACAAAAGACACAGAGTATAGTCAGGCGCCGCTATCGTAGGCCACTAAGAAGAAAGGCGAGGGCATTATCAAGATACCCTTTAACACTAGCGAGGTTAATATAGACATAAGAGGTAATTATAGTTAGACGCTACTATTATAGGTTACTATAAATAGAGGCGAGTCTATAGTTCAGATGATCCTTAAAACTAGTAAGGTTGATATTAATATAAAAGACATAGAGTATAGTTAGATACTACTATCGTAGGCCGCTAAGAGTAGATACGAGGCTATAGCTAAGATACTCCTTAAAACTAGTAAGGTTAATATCGATATAAGAGATATAAAGTATAATCTTCTATCTACTAGATACTACTTTCTATACATACTATACCCTTCTATACTTATATGCAAATTATAATAAGTCTTCTATTTTATAAGTAGTTCCTTATAAATAATAACTCTATATTATTACTAATAAACCTAGGTATAGTATGTAGTTAGAGTTAGTAACTACATAGTTTATTCTATTAATCTAGTAGAAGTGGTAGCTATCTTAAGAACTTATAGACTCTTACTAGGTGCGAGACTAAAGTTTTACACCCTATCAGGCCCTTGTTAGGTATTTTTCATTTGTACTACCTCCTTTTTGGCCATACTGCACCCTAACAGACATTCTCTAAAGGGTTAGCGCTATCAGAACATATCCTAGGATATTAAACATACCTATCATACTTGGTATATACTTATAGCTAAAATAAACTATATATTTGTAATAGTTACTTAGTATTAAGGTTATTAAAAAAACTAGTGCTCTCTATATTATATACCTTATATATATCTACTTAATCTAATCTTTATATATAATATTAATAGTTTATGAAATTTGTTTTTTACTTCTAGAATCTCCTCATGAAGCCTCTACATTGTAGCCACGCTAATGCTGGAGTTTCACCAGTGGCACCTAGCTCATAGTCCGCAACGCCCTCACCAACATCTAATGTTTTCACACGGCTAGACGCCTTATCTATTATCTCGTGCATATCGTCATCCCACTTCTTCCGTTCCCCGAGTTCCACCACATTGATACTGTGACGCATGAGCTCTGCCAGTTCCGCAGCCTGCGCTTGGAAACTATTACCACTACCTTTAAGCTTGCGCTTGGGTGGCTTACCGAGGGCAGTTAGTAGCGTCGGGCTCGATTCATGCATAAGTAAAGCCTCGGGTAGTTTGAGCGTAGATTTACGCGGTGGGAATACAAGGCGAGACTTGCGTGGCGTCTTGGGCTTGATGGTTACGCTGGTGTCCTTCGCGATCATACTGTCCATAGCCGCGGCGTCGGCAATAGTCATGGTAAAGGAGCGTGGTACTAGGAGACCAGGTGAATGGAATAACAGACTTGGGCTGGCAAAAGCGTCAAAAAGGTTGGAAGGCCTGCCAAATAGACTGGGCATGTGCTCCTGCAGAAAGTGCAAGTGAGACCCTTCCTGAGGTTGCTGGCGCGTGATAGTCCTACCGCCGCGTGTCGTTGAGCGATTGACACGATGGTCAGGGAGAAACATGGTCCAGTTGTATATGCCGTTGTATGCCATGAAGCCTCGGACGCTAAAGCGCGCATGCGGATGCGATTCCGTCAATGCTAACGAGCTCGCCAGGCTGGCACCGAGGAATGAGCCATATACATAGACACTGCGACGAGCACACTTGACGGGCGAAAATGCGGCAGATAGCCATGAGAACGCAAATGCAGCATCGTGAACTGGTGTCGGCCATGGCGCATAGGCTAACTTATCGTTGTTCGGTAGGACAGAAAACCGCTCTGGTGAGAGCCCGTCCCATCGATAGTGAATGGTAGCCACAGGCAGTCCATGTAAAAACGTAGGCAGTTTGATAGGTGATGCGACCGTGTTGGCTGGTAGGGAAGGGAAATTGACTATAATAGGCTCATCAGGCCCTAGATTGCTGAAATTGTGCAGGCTAGAATTAAGCATGTCAGCGGCTAGACATATCTTGAGGCGACCTGATGTTCTTACTCGACTGTGACATGACCTGATGAGCCACATCGGACATCTACACTTTCAACTGTACGGCCGGTGCTAAAGACGCGTCGTGAAGATGCACCAAGGTACGAGTTGAGATGGGGCAGCCGCCGCCATCGATGCATGGTAGCATTTGTGTTCTTGTGTATAGAACGCGACAATGAATGTCGATAGACCTCTCCGGGCTTGACGACAGAGTAACTGCCGGAAGACAAACTGAACGCGGTGTATATTATTGTATGGGTTAAGCTCCGATTTAGTGGATTCCTAACTACTTTTTGCTGATGACTGTTCCGAGTCGGGCACTCAGGCTAACGCTTAAGTGTTCTGATTACACTGGAACCACAAAAAAAAAGTCTTTCAGACACGTCGAACACGCGAAAAGCCTCTCAGGACATAGCCACCTGGTAACAAAGGTTGGATGCATAATTATCAGTTTTGCATCAGGAGAAATTTATCCGACATTCTGACTTGTGCTATCTATAGTATCATGGATCAAGGCGTATTCCATGCACTCACAAAACTGCCGCCAGAGATTCGTATCCGCATTTATCATCACACTATCTCACCGCGCATCGAAGTAGTAACATATTAGGCCGGAAACTAACAGGCTGGGACCATCTACAGAGCATGGATTGCCCTAGTCCCTGTATAGGATGAGCATTTAGCCGAGGCATCCTACACTACGGAGACAGACCCGTCAGCTAAGGCACACGTACCGCAGGAGCCACACGCAGTAGCGAGACACAAGCTTACTATGTTAGACGGCTGTAAAAAGGCGCATTCTATCGGGCTATATTAACATATTACCCTGAAGTCTGGAAGTCGCACGTCGTTTGGGTGGGTTGACTACGATGTAGACGTCGTCTTACTTGATGACGCTGAATAACTGTATGTAAGGTTTCGCAACTGCAGAAGTCCCGTACAAAGGTTACGAATAAGAGCCGATCCTGGCGATAAGTACTGGTTTTATAAGCAATCCGGTACGCTAAAATCAACATTCAGCCGGCTAAAGGGGTGCTTCGTTATGATAGGCGAGGACACGCGGATTTGGGATTGGAGAGTATATGACTATCGCACGTGGTTCTCCTACTTGCCTAAAAGTATTCATCTAATAAACCCAGAGGACGGTAAACAGATGATGTATTATGAGCTGCTCCAGATGAGTGATAAAGAAGTGGATGAATGGGTACGCGCAATCAATAGGTTCAGCACACAATGATCCGCGTAGGAGGTATGGATAGATGAATGAACGAATGAACCAAGCGGGATCTATGGGACCTGATAGCAGCCTAATTGATAAATTTGCTCCATATGTGAAGCTGCTCCTGCTCACGCATTCACCCTAAACCCTGGTGTATCGCGCAAGCTGTTTCCTCTTTCTGGCCGAGTCTTTGGCTGTCGTTGCTCAAACTGCCAGGAACAGCAGTTCGAAGTGTACAGGCTGACAATCCAGAACAGCCATGCTAAGTTGGCCTTACAAGGATTCTGCATCACTAGGTCGGTGCCCATGGAAATGCGAGAGATGTACAGCACAGCCCTAATTTTTCGGCCTCATCATGTTATACCACGTGAAGGATTAGTTAGTCATTGACATGAAATTTTGTCTCATGGGAAAAGCGCTCGGACACATATAAATTGACGTTTGGGGACGCAAATGCGAATATACGGCCAGGTTATTGTCGAGAAATGCAGAGGCATTACCTATGCTATCAAGCTATATTGTACGATCAGGTTGTGGGTATGTGACAAGATGCCCTAAGGAGCAATTAAAGCTTTGATAAGTACGTTGCCTGGCACTTGAACTTAAGGTCTTGTCTCTTTGGACGATGGAAGCCCGTTCGCCTTGTGTTATTGCGGTGTCTTTGTTACGAGAGAAGATCTAGACGTGCTGGCATACTAACACGGCCGCCATGAGAGACGGGAAAGATAATATAGATGCGGCAAGAAGTCGTTTAAAACAATATTGAATATCGAATATCCTGCAGTAACTGGCACAGCCACTCGTGAGAATCTCTAGCTAAGGCAGTATGCAACCGCACTGATGAAGGCAATCGTGTACATATATCGCATTACGTGCGCCGAGCTGTGTCATGGTAAACCACTTATTCAAGTATTGTGCTATCAGCATTTGGCCTTTGATAATATCGTTTCTGCAATCATGTGCGTTTATCTGACGCTTACCTGCTAATTGTCTATTCCGCTAATCAACATCCGCACGAAGCGTAGGATCCGCCACCAGAGCTTGGGGGGTTGTTACGGCAGCAGCCACCGCCACAGCGGTAGGCATAAGACCACTTAGAGGAACCTGGGTCACAATAGATAATGTTGGTTCTGCTGTTATCACAAGTGGTGTAGTCATGCTCAATGTTGCGATTGCAGCCGTCGCCAATGTTGACTGCCATAACAACGGGGGCCGCGATGGTGGTGATGGCGATGATCGACTTGATGATTTGCATTTTGATTTTGTGTTGCAATTGGGAAACTGACTGATGGGTTCTGTGGACTGAGTGTACAAGTTCTAATACTTTTATAGTTAAATATACGATATGCATGACTACTACAGTATGACACGTGTTCATCGCAAAGCGCTCGATTCTGACCGTGGGTCGAGTTCTACATGATGTTAAGGTAAGTCAGCCCGAAAATTGACACTCTGGGCAAGGAAATGTTTGCGGGCCGACGGTCGGCTACTGCCGAATTGTGTATTTCACCGAGTATATACGATTTGTGCATTAGTTAGTGCGGGCCACGGAGTAGGCTAGCCATACGCGTGATAAGAACGGGCCATAAAGTCTCGTAAAATATATCTGGTATAGGATTCTGAAGGATCAAGCAGACGCACCGACATTTTAATACTGGGGACAAACATAACTGCCGATCTGAGCTAGGGTAAATGAGCACTCCTTATCCACTAAAGCCGAGCTTAGCCTCCGTAAGCAACAGCCTCGTCTACATCTACTGGTTTAATTAATTCGTGAATTTATGGCTATTACCTCTTTTTTATAACTTCTAATTTATCAAATGAGCCAGTCATACTATGTGCACGAACAATTGAGTGATATACCCGATTTACAGAATTTCCGCTAAGCCTCGGTCTGTCGTAGCATAGAACTGAGTCCTAGCATAGAACTGACATGTTACATATGTCGTTGCTTTGCGATATACGCCGTCAGGTCTCAAAGGGTGGCCTCTCTTGTATAGATTCCTGAATCATGTGCGCATACTGAGAATTTATCTACGTGTGGATTTTTAAGACCGACAAGATTATTGATAGCGGAAGGGTTCCCCACGACTATACCACACCCATTTCTCACGTCGTCTGTTGCCATGTACGAAGCGACTCGGACAGCCGTATCAGGCTGACACGAGTGTTCACTTGAAACATGTAAACTGTTCACTTGAAACATGTAAACTAAACTTTCTTCCCTGTTAAAATCGTCCTAGCCTCTTCGCTTGTCCACCAGCTCACGCCATGTTCTCCAGGATACGTGAATTTGTCCATGCTCTCTGACTTCATCTCGACACTGTAGCCTGGCTCTGTTGGTGTGCGGTAGTAGCCATTGGAAATGACAGAGGGGTGTAAAAAGTGTTCATGCAGGTGATCCACATACTCAAGTACAGATTGTTTGCCGCTGACGACAACGTAGTCAATTGTGCTCAGGTGCTGAGTGTACTCCGGTAAGCCAACGCCGCCCGAGTGCGGCACAATGGGCACTTCGAACTTTTTAGCCATGAGAAGGACAGCAAGCACTTCGTTAACGCCACCGAGGCGGCAGGCGTCTACTTGGCATACATCGATTGCGCCGTTCATGAGCAGCTGCTTGAACATGACGCGGTTCTGGCACATTTCCCCAGTTGCGACACCAATACCGTAAGGCTTAAGAGCTTCGCGGATAGCCCTGTGCCCGAAAATGTCATCCGGGGAAGTGGGTTCCTCAATGAACCAGGGTTTAAAGTCGCTCAACTGTTCCATGTAATGAATTGCCTCGGGAACAGACCATATCTGATTGGCATCGACCATGAGTACGTTGCCTCTGTCAAAACCAATGATCTCGCGTGCAATTCCAAGACGGCGGCGATCTTCATCAACGCCACCACCAACCTTGAGCTTGAAGTACTTGTAGCCATTTTGCAGCGTTTCCTGCAGTAGACGTTTCATTTTCTCCTCGTCATAACCCAACCAGCCAGCGCTAGTTGTATATGCGGGAACAGCCTTGTCGGAGAGCGCTTCCTCAATGCGCTGCGCTTTACCAGGCTCCGCGAGGCGCAAAATCTCCAGCGCTTCCTCGGGCGTGATAGCGTCGGTAATGTAGCGAAAGTCAATGCAGCGGACGTACTCTTCGGGAGTCATGTCGGCGACGATGCGCCACACAGGCTTGCCGAGAACCTTGGCCCAAAGATCCCAGACGGCATTGACGACAGCGCCGAGGGCGAGGTGAATGACACCTTTTTCCGGGCCGATCCAACGCAGTTGGCTATCAGAGACGAGATAGCGCCAAGTTTTGCCCCAATCTGCGACAAGCGAGGACAGAGTCTTGCCGCGGAGGCGATCAGCAACCTGGTCAATCGCAGCGCAGACAATGTCGTTTCCGCGACCAATTGTGAAGGTCTACAATTGAACGTTACAGTTAGCACTGGTTTTGGATACGGTGCGATCCGAGATAGCAAATGCTGCATACCATACCGTGGCCGGCATATTCAGAGTCTGTTTGCAGAATGCAATACGCGGCGGAATAGTCACCCGCTGTATTCATAGCATCAGAGCCAGTCTTATCAAGCGACGTTGGAAAGCGTACATCACGCGAGGTGAAGCTGGTGATTGTAATTTCCGGCATCGTTAAGGCGACGGTGGTGGGGGGAGGGAATCAGACGGAGAGCTTGCTTTTCACAACGGACGGGGGAATGCCGCTTTTCTTAAACTACTCGAGTGCAAACTAACGGAATGGTTGCATCAGCAATATTCTTCAGAGCGACATTAAACTTAGGAAGCGTCGGGATGGGTATTGGGTGGAGTAGTCGCACCTAGTGACGGCATTGAGACCGAGGTGGGGGAATCCCTCAACGCTCTGCTATCCGACTTCGGCGGTTGCCATGTAATGCGAGATGAGATGGAAGTGGATGTTTTTGGGCTTTTTTCCCCATACTTCCACGCTTTTTGTGACTGGAGCCTCAACTCGAGCACGCCGAACCAGAGGAATAATGATCCGTTGCAGCTCCAAGCAGCAGCTCCGAGCAGTAGCTCACTCAATGTTGAATAGTGTCGAGTAGTAACTCAAGCCCGCTACAACAATATCGACCGACTAAACAATACTATGTGCCGGCGACATGCATAAAACCATCAGGCTATAAACTGCTGATTAAGAAGAAATTCCACTATCGGGGCGTCTAGAAGTCAGTATTGTTATTGTTACAATCTGACTGTGGTCAGAGAACGTCTACTTGTAGCCTCATTTGACACAGTACCTTGTGTCTAACTTGTTTGCCCCACCACTTCAGATTGATTTTCCCGACGGTTAATTTCGGACCGCGTGGAGCTGCCACATCAAAGACTGCTCCCTTTGAAAATTATGAAGATGCCAGCTTACATTTCCTTGAAGTCTCTCAAAATGACTTGCTACTATATTCGCCTGTAGGATGTTGATTTTCCGACAGGGGACAAGCAGCAGCATGCATCCAACGAATCGCCATTGAGCTTGTCGATTGTAGTGTACGCGACACCAGCGGTCTTGGCATCACGAACACAAATTTCAGCTGGAATTTTTGCACCTCCATCTACATACCCGGGAGCTGCTGCCAAATTGGCTGCTTGTCATATAGGCATATAGGCTGATGGTAAAGCGCTAGAACTGAATAGATACTACATTCTTTTTTCCCACAAAGCTGTATTGACGCTATGATAAGAAAGCTCCAATTGCATGCTCAGCACCACAAAGTCTCCTTATGAATCTGCATGCGAGGGTTTGCCTAACTATGGGTTCTCGAAGGTTTTGGAAGTGATATGTGGAGCTAGCAGCGCTCCAGCGTTCGTCTTCGCATGTTGCGTTAGCAAGCAAAAGATTTGGCACTTTTGTAAAAATGATTACTCGAGGCTACCATGGCTATATTGCTAGCGCAGTCACCCTCTTGGACGACTGGGTGTACGCGAAAGAGAAACATGAGAAAGACATTGACCATCTGCCGGGTATGGAAACCACTCATACGAGAGTGTATCACCAAAGACACAACGGTTGGCAACTATACAAACAGCACACATGCTAACTGAGATGAGCCGGAGTGCTAATTTCGGGTAGCTGCTACATCAGAAGCCCACTCTAGTTTCTAATTCCCGAGATTTGGTTACTTTCTTGATCTTAGAAAGTCATTGTTTGGCCCAAAGAGTCACGCATATTTCATGGCAAATAACGGTTAGCATGGAGCTGGGGTGGTAGAGTGGGTCCGATGTCGCCGCCGACTTTCTCAACTAACCGTGAGTCTTCTCATGACTGGCAACACCATTCGGTCGCACAGTTGGTAGACTAAAAGACGGCAATCATAGGCCGACTGACCATGGCTGACGAGTACGGAGCGGATGATGCGCTGCTGGCCGCCATGGCTACCGCCGAGCCGACTCCTCTCTCGCGCACGCCGCCGCCGCCGCGACCACAATCACAAAAGATTCAACAGCCTACGCCGCAGCGACTTGACAAGGTGCCCCCCCCAGCTTCGATTTTGGGAAGCAAAGTGATACAGCCAACTCCCCAGTCACTTCCTACAAGACAAGGCGTTTCAAATATCCTTGTTTCGCCACGCCAGCGAGGAAATCCGGTCCTGACGCACATCAAGTCAATGCCATGGGAATACAGTGACATCCCAGCGGACTATGTTCTTGGATCAACAACATGTGCCCTATTTCTAAGGTGCGATCTCTAGACCTTAGTACCTAATATTGCTTACACTGACAGTGTTCTTGCTGCAGTCTCAAATATCACCGTCTACATCCCGAATACGTCTACACTCGAATTCGAAACTTGCAGGGCAAGTATAATCTACGAGTTTTACTTACAATGGTCGATATACCGAACCATGAAGACCCTCTCCGTGAGCTATCCAAGACTTCCATGGTTAATAATGTCACCATACTTTCGTGCTGGTCCGCCGCCGAAGCTGCTCGCTACCTCGAGCTGTACAAAGCTTATGAGCATGCCAGCTTTGACGCGATTCGCGGCAAACAGTCCTCGAGCTATTCAGAAAGACTTGTGGACTTTGTTACCGTCCCACGAAGTCTGAACAAATCAGATGCGGTTGCCCTCGTGGCTAATTTTGGTAGCCTGAAAAACGCCATCAATGCCGATGCCGAGCAACTCGGCATGCTCAGTGGCTGGGGTGGCGTTAAGGTCAAGCGCTGGAGCTCCGCTATTGAAGAGCCATTTCGGGCGAAAAATGCAGGCAAACGGATGCTGCCCACTACTGAAGCTACCTCTGCCGCCACCCTGACCGAACCTAAAGCCGGGTATAGAGCATCACGGCTCCAAGAGGCGGTGCCACTCTCTCGTGTGCCTCTGAGAGATGTCTCACTTGCACAAGCTGCCGATATGACTACCGAAAAGGACCAGGAATCTAGTGAAAATAGGGAGTTCCAATTCCGTGGCGACACTGGCGACGAGGATAACGAGCTGGCTACCGTGAGCTCCGCCACGAACTCGATACAAACGGCCAGCAAGTCTGTGCGTAAAGCAGCCCAGGAGGGCGCAGAGCTACCCGATGGAATTGCTGCTGCCTTGGCGAAGCTTCGCAAGTAAGGTGTGTTGCTCGTTCCATTAGGCTGCCACTCACCGGTAGCTGCGCATTCGCCACATTCTTCGAGGATCGCCCATACGGGAGATGCTAGCTGTATCCTGTTAGCAACATATCGAACCTACCTCCCTAAGTACAAGCTGGGGTCATGAAGTGGGCTCACGGATGGGGGATGCGCCCCGTCATAACAAACCTGGACCAAGTCAACAACAATGGCAATCGCCCTGCAGCTAGCATAGCCACGCAGCTTCATTGCATACATTCGGCACATTAACCCCGCCTATTGTTAAGTGTGAAGAGTACGCTGCACCAATCTCTGAAGTGCTATGCACCCTGCGGGCTTGTTTGATTGCAGCGGACACTATGACAATCACAATTATTAGCAGCGTTCTCGAGAGCTGGCATCCCAGCTGGTGGCTGCTCCTGCAGCTGGGCAGTTAGACGCGCAGATTTCTGACTCGCGAGCCCAGTCTATGAAGAGTGTGTTTCCATAATCTTGGGCAGGATACTACCGCTTTGCACAGGGAAATGATGGGCTTCACTCCCAGCGCAACAATTAGGAGGACGATTGGTAGGGCTAGGAGACAATCATTTCGTGTGGGGGGGGGGGAGCTGAGTATCATCGTAGAGATGGCTGGAGCCTTGCTGCACTCGATGCTCTCAGCACATATGTTATGATGCGCGACAACACCAGAGTGATCGATATTCTCGATATTCTTACCATGGTAAATCTCTTGACTATGAAGAAACAGAGCTACAGAATTTACGTCTTTGAGACTACGATTTGCTACCTCGGAAACGTGGTTGATTGTGAGTTGACACACCAGACTATTGCGTTGTTGAGTGTTGACGTCCGCAGCTTATGATCTCCTCAAGAGGTTCTTTTGGTGGCGCATCTTTGAACGAGAATAATTCTGAGTCGCTGTAAGGTCCTGCAAAAGTTCCTGCTGATAGCCTTCCTGGGGCGTTTTATACCCTGACTGGCAGTCGAGGCCCAACGCCGTACCTCAACCTTGGGCAGAGAAAAGCAGCAGGAATGTCAACAATGCCGCGGAGATTAGCAATTGAGTCCTCGAATGCATTCGCCTCAGTGACCTGACTGGCGATGGCAAATATCCACCCTTCGCGCAGAGAGCCGATAACTGTCTGATCCGGCCGTCTGGCGCACAGGAGCCTTCGCATTCTCTGGTTGGCGCTTGTGTCAGCGTCAACGTCGGCATAATGGCGCCTAGGCCTCGCACATGTATAGATAATACGATTCCATTATCAAAATTTACTTGCTCGACCCAAAGTCGTTCTTTGAGCACTAATACCGATGGATCCCGGCCGCTGACTTGATCATGACGCACCTCGCATCCCACCCACCCAGTCGATCTAATCTCCCATTTCCCAAGTCTTACAACAACCAAAACACAAAGACTGAGTTGGAGCACCTGTCATAATTTGCGGGCGGCATCCTTCTGCACGAGGACATGAACATTATCTTTGGCCTGGAGATAACCAAGTCCTACTTACAGGCTTACAAGACGCCCAGCGGTATCGGCGCTGACCGCTCCCGGTGGGTTGACTCGCATCCGGGTGGCGGCCCTACGGACAACCAGTCGACTATTTACAGGACATCAAGCTTCTAGACTTCATCGCTGGGCTAGGGGCTGGACTCCGAAACGGCGGAGTCGCCGTACCACGCGTGCGCGTAACGGGAGGCCGCAAGCACCAGAGCATCTTGCACGAGGCGTTCTGAAGCATGAAATGTGTGTTTGCAAGTCGGGCGTCGGCGATTCGGACATAGAACATGTCGTGAAAAATGATGGTGTCGGCTTCAACGACATGATGGAAAGTTTCTATTTGTTGGACACACTCACGTACACATACCTCGTTGCGAGCACCTGCGTGGCAAAAGGCAAAAAAAAAAAAAAAAAAACGGAGTTCGTCTTAAACACGAATGCGCACTGTATCTGTACTGGGCGCGAGACAAATGGTGAATTCATATGCAGATTCCGGTGCTTTCAAACCAGTTCGTGTTAAGCAATCGGGGATGCGAAGGCTGGATAGATAGATGTTCGCTGGTTTCGATTGTCTGTTGTGCTTTGGATATTTGGATACTGTTGAGGAAACACAATGCGGCTACGATCAATCATACCATAGAAATTATTAGTCCGGTTGTCACAAAGGGAACTTGTGTAATCACATACATTTAAATACATTTTCTTGGATTGACCGTTATGACGGCTGTCAGAAACGTCGAGCGGAAGAAAAAACAACTGGATGGTCTGACAAGTTCTCCAATACTGGCTGCCCCCACAGGAGCTCCATTAGTTACAATCTTAAAAAAGGGCCAGCCGACCAGCCTCGCTCCGTTTTTTTTTTCAGAGCTCCTCCCCCGCAGATGGCTTCGATTTCTATGACCCGCACCATCATTACGTCATGTATTTTTTTTTTCATCTTCTGATGCAGTACTTTGTGCGATAAGCAGGACACGAATGTGCCAAACAATGCATCCATGATTGAAGTGAATGATGGCACTTGAGGGTCTGTTTTATTCTGGCAATGTAACAACTTCACTTAGACATCTCATGGCCGAAAAACGCAGCTTGCAGCTTCATCCTCTCCTCCATTCCGCCGCTACCGTCCAATAAACAACGACTACCGTCGCACATGCCGCACAAGTACACTATACAAACCGGCCGGAGCCTTCTCCCCTGACATGTCCGTACTGGCTGCCCCATAGTTATTATCCATTACGCCGCTTGCGCTACTCTTCTCCTGGGCCTGGCCAAGGTATTCGCTACCTCGATGCCTTCTGTATTTGACTCTCGGCCGCTTGACCACCACTCCCAGTTGCGCCTAGCTTGTGCCGTTCCCTGCCTGCCTGCGCCTCCTCTCCTCTGCTTCTTTCCTTTTCTCTCTTGCGTATGGTGCTAAAGCCAGCCCATCCCTGGAAAATCCCCAATTTCTAGCATTGATGCTCATTCCCCAGTCAGCTCCCCCAAATTGATCAATCCCCCCTGGGCCCCCCTCTCCTCTTACATCACACCACTTTTATTCCACTCCCTCTCACACCACACCTCAGACCGTCTCCTCCCACAACTTCTCTCGAACAATTCAAATCAAACGTTTACAAAATGTCCAAGTCGCGCATGCCCCTAATCCTCGGCCTCGGCGCCGCTGGTGGCGTCGGTTACTACCTGTACAGCGCCGGCGGCAACGCCAAGGCTGCTGAGAACAAGTTTGAGAGTACGTCGTTGCTCGATTGATCTCCTTTCATAATCCCCTATCGCATTGAACAAAGTCAACTCATCCGTTCCTCGCGTCAGGCGACCTGCACAAGGCCCGTGCCAACATCACATCGGCCATTCCGGGAACGGGCTCGTCCCCAGATGCCTCCAAGAAGCTCGAGAACGCCGGCTCTGAGGCTGGCGCCAAGCTCGACAAGGCCGTAAGCTAACATCCCTGTTGATTCTTTCTTCTTTCCTATCCGTTGTCACTACTACACCCAAGAAGCACGAGGGAAAGAAGAAAACAACAAAGCGCCCGCGCAAAGCACTAACTCTCTCCGTTCACAGTGGCAGCAGGCGGATAGGCAGGTTAGCCAAGCCCGCGACAACGCCGAAGCCTACGTCAAGGATGCCAGAGCGGAAGCTCTCAAAGCTGTCGACAAATTTGACAAGACGGTCGAGGACGGCGCCTCCAAGGCCAAGAGCGGCATCTCTAGCTGGTTTGGTGGCAAATAACCTGCTGTCTATCGGAACGCAACCGTCAGATTTTGTTTCTTTTTCTGTTTTGGGATCGGTCTTCTTATCACGTTACAGCCTTCTTGATAGGAAAAAAGATAGAATGAACTCCCCCCCGAATTCATCATACTGTCATGCCTATACCGTGAAACATGTCATAAAGAAATTGTTGTGATTTTGTTTCATTGTAGCCTTGCTTTTGGCTATTTACATTATACTAAACTCCATATATTGCTCCTTCCAAACCCAGGCCCGAGTTTGGTGATAAAGTAGCACAGGGAAACACAGCAACCGCCCGAATTGGTAGGCTAGTATACAGAGTAGGCCCGTGAATAGCCGACTGTCGTCCCCGTTTTTACGGTTCTAACTCCTCGGCCACCAGCTTTAGAATCTCCTCGACGCTTTTATGCGCGTTCGCCGGCTTCTTGGCCACGGCCGGCCACGCTTCGCCGTAGCGTGGCTCGCAGGCCACGCACTTGGCGACCACTTCGGCGCGCTTCTCCTCGGTGCCGTGCTGGCACAGGAAACGGTAGTACCAGGCCCAGGTGTCACCGCGGGCGGCGTCAAGGGCCAGTGCGCGCTCGAACCAGTTCTGCGCCTTGTCGAGTTTGCGCTCCGCCCAGAAGAGGCGCGCGACGCCCACAAGTAGCACTGGGTCGTTGTCGACCTTTTTAATGGCGTCGAGGCTGCGCGGCTTGCGCTGCGTGCGTGCCTCCAGATGCCATATCTGCTCGACGTGGAGCAGCCCGCTCCGCGGCACCTCCTGTAGCGCCCGCGCCATGAGCGACTTGGCCTGCGCGAGGTGCCCGCCGCGCCGCTCCAGCCGCACTGACTCGCACCACAACTCGGCCGACTTGGGCACCGCCAGGCGCGCCCGGTCCAGCACCGACCGCGCCTTGACAGTCAAGCCCGTTCCCTCCTCCAGACGCGCGTACAGCAGCCACAGCGGCACAGAGCGAGGTGCTGCCTTGACGCCTGTGGCGTAGGCCTCACGTGCGAGCCCGAGCTTGCCCAGATCCTGGTAGATCTGGCCCTTGAGCATCCACAACTTGGGTGCCGCGGGGAATAGCTGCAGTGCCTGCAACGTGAGGTCAAGCGCCGTGTCCGCATCTCCATGCACGCGCTCAAAGACGACGCTCTTAGTCCACACGCGATCTGTGGGTGCCTGCTCGCGCGCCACTGCCAGCAGCTTACGCGCTTGCTCAGCGTTGCCGCTCTCCGACTCTAGCTTGACGGCCGAGAGCCAAATGTCCTCGTTGTTTGGGTTCTGATTGAATGCACGCTTCAGAACTAGACGCGCGCCGTCCACCTCGCCGCTCTGCCATTTCTCCTTGGCCAACAGCATCCACAGGTCCTCGCTTTTGGGGCACGCCTCGACTGCCTTCTCCAGCACTTGCCACAGCGAATCCCGCGTGCCGTGGTTGCGCTCCAAGTCGGCCGCGGCATTCCATAGAGTCTTGCTGTTCACAAAGACACGCAGAGCATATGCATATATCGCACGCGCCGTTTCATACTTACCACGGTTGATACTACTGCGTGCGTCTTCCATCCATGTATCTTTGCGGTCATCGTCTTCGTCCAGGCCCCAGCCGAGCGTCTCGCGGATTATGTTCTCGCAGGTGACTGTCGCGCCGTCCTCCTCGCACGTCTCAGCCTCGACGATCCACTCCTCGCGCTTTGGCATTGCTTGCTCCTTGACCAGTACCTGCACGCCTCTTTTTATGACGTTGACCTTGGTTGCCTGGCCGAGCTGCTCTTGCAGTCGTGCAGCCGCGATCCAGATCTCGTGTGATGTTGGGCACGCCTTGCGCGCCTTGTTGAGTACCTTTTGCGCGTTCTCGGGCGACTCTAGGCGTGCCAACGCCAGCCACAGGTCTACTGATAGCGGAATCAGTTCTGTGGCCTTGGCCAACATCAGCTTGGCATCATCAGGATTCTCTTCCAGGTTGACAGCCTCCTTCCACAGTGCCTCAGACTCAGGGATGTGGTCAAGTGCCTGGCGGATGACGCGCTTCTTATTGTTCGGAATGTGCTCCAGCCGCATCGCTTCTACCCAGAGACGGACTGAACGATTGTTAGCCTCTATGGCGCGCCGCGCGATAATCTTGGCATTGTTGCCATCATGGTTGAGGCGAATGTTCTCTAGCCACGCGTCCTCGCTCTTCGGGCATCGCTCGCAACCCTGGTCGATCGTCCGGCGCGCGGCACCAATCTTGCCCGCTAGCTCCTCCAGGCGGGCGGCCGCTATCCAGCCCAGCGCGTTGTTGGGATTGGTCTTGACAACGGACTGCAAGAGCTCGCGTACACGGTTGATGTCGCCAACCTGCGTGGCAGATTCAGGCATGACCATGTTGTTGAGACTAGTAATGTAGCCCTGTGGGTCGATGGTCGTAGAGCTGCCGTTACTTGCATCACTATTGCCGGATCGCGAGGCCTGTTCCAGCCTGGATTTAAGCACCTTGTCGCGCGCGGCACCAATCTCCGCGAAGTTGGTCATTGTGCCATCGGTACCCCCTCCGCCTCCAGCATTTGAAGACGCGCCGCCGTCATCCGTAACCATCGTGGTCATCTCGGTGGAGTCGCGCGCCGCGGCCAGGACACTGTCGGGGACAGCGTAGAAACGCTGCCGCAGAGCCTGCTTGCTTCGTCTATTCTTGCCTGTTAGGTCGCCAACCTCGGGTAGATTCGCCCATTCATCATCGGAGACGGTCGCCAGAGCGCGCTTCAGGTCGGTGAACTGTTGCTGGATTTTGGGATTGTTGCGCTCGTATTCATCGCGCTCTGCCTGCTCCCGTTCTTCACGCTGGCGCTTACGCCGGTCCATGCGCTCGTCAACCCATTCCCATATCTTATCGGCTTCCTCGTCGTCCTTGTCGTAGAGCCCTCCAGCGAAGAGTCCCACCTCGTTGTCCGGGTCCTGGTATCGCTCGTCGTCGCCGCCGCCGCCGCCTTCTTCCTCTTCTTTGTCCTTGTCCTTCCTTCCGCGTTCCGGTGCAAGTCCTAGCTGTTGCGCACGTTTGGCAAGCGCCTCCTTGATCTGGTCATCGCTGGGACCATCACGCGCGGGGCCGAGATCAGATCTAGTCGTGAAGCCCGTAGCACCACGGCCGAGGCCTGCAACGTAGTTTTCCGGCGCGGGCTGGCTTAAAAAGTCGCGTCGAGTTGTCATCGTAGCGTACGCATAGGCTGTCTCAAGGCACAGCTGCCGATGCACGTCAGAGACGATAGCACTTTCCGCGCAAGTGCGCAAAACAAGGGTAAACAAATGCGTAGTCGTCAAAAAGTTGCCTGCCAGAAACCTCTTAACTGCCTAAAGACGTGCCGTCTGGGATGTACTCCACTGTGTAGCCATTGACGCTGGGACCCACTGAGTGCAAAGTACAACAAAAGCCAAATTTGCACCTGGGCCTTTGAAAATTTGTACCATGTCTCTTATCGATAATGTCTGCCACCAAAAAAAGTTTCCTGCCACACGCCCCTCCATAAACTATCAAGATACCTTCACACGCCTTTTCTCAGCCTGTCACCGATTTTCACATAGCCTAGAATGGCCAAAGTAAAGACGCCGAAGCGTGGAAACGCTTCGTCTTCCCCGTACGAACGAACGAACCAGTCCAACAACAGCAGCAACAGCAAGTCCGCCAAGAACAACGTATTCAAGTTCAACACCAATTTCGGCCAGCACATTCTCAAGAACCCTGGTGTCTCAGATGCCATCGTCGAAAAGGCGTACCTCAAGCCAACTGATACTGTGCTTGAAGTTGGTCCGGGTACCGGCAACCTGACGGTGCGCATCCTGGAGCGCGCCAAGAGGTGCATATGCGTCGAGGTCGACCCGCGCATGGCGGCCGAGGTGACGAAGCGTGTGCAGGGCACGCCTGAGCAGCGCAAGCTCGAGGTACTCCTCGGCGATGTCATCAAAACTGAGCTTCCCGCGTTTGACGTGTGCATCTCCAACACGCCATACCAGATCTCATCACCACTCGTCTTCAAGTTGCTGTCGATGCCGAACCCGCCGCGAACCTCTGTTCTCATGTTTCAGCGCGAGTTCGCTCTGCGCCTGACGGCCCGACCTGGCGACACTCTGTACTGCCGGCTGTCGGTCAACGCGCAATTCTGGGCGCGTATTACGCACGTCATGAAGGTGGGCAAGAACAACTTCCGTCCCCCGCCGCAAGTCGAGTCGTCGGTGGTGCGCATTGAGCCCAAGGTCGGCAAAGACCGTCCCAGTGTCAGCTGGGATGAGTGGGATGGCCTACTACGCGTTTGCTTCGTGCGCAAGAACAAGACACTACGTGCCAGCTGGCTCGGCACCAAGGAGGTCCTGGCCATGGTTGAGCGCAACTACCGCACGTGGTGCGCCATGAACGGCGTGCCCGTCGACGACAGCATCGCTGAGGAGGGTGACGACGATGGCGATGATGATGGCGATGACGATGTTGCGATGGATGCTGTCGACGAGGAAGGCGGCATGGATGTCGATGCTGAGGACGATGATACCCCGGCGTTCTTCAAGGAGGCTGCCGATAACGCCGCTCCAGTCAAGACTAAGAGCAAACGCAAGAAGACCAAGGTGGCGGAGCTGGTCCGCGAAAAAATACGAAAGGTCCTTGAGGACGTGACGGAGCTGGCGGACAAACGCGCCGGCAAATGCGACGAGACCGATTTTTTGCGGCTGTTGTTTGCCTTTAATGAGGAGGGCATTCATTTTTCATAATTGCGCCACATGAATTTATATAAATAATATCTCTATTAGCTAGGGCTCCGCATTGTGTAGGGGGTTGCTATTTTCCTAAATATTCTTACAGACCGAGCGGATTGGCGTTATGGAAATGTTGAAAAGGGTCTTTTTTTTTAACGCGATCATGTATGACAATCAAATTAGCATTATGCCATGACTTTATGGAAGCAGAAAGCAAGCTACGAGATCTACCAAAGAGAATTCCGATGTACAAAAAAAAACTTCACGGCTTGGCGCAGCAGAGTTGCAATGGCAGCCAGGCGTAACTCACGCAGGAGATTAGAAATGGGGTTTTAGGCCCCTGACTTTACCTCCAGCACTTTCCTAGTCTTCTCATCTCCTAGTCAAAAGTAGCGATAGACAATCAATCTTCTGCGATGACAACGTCCCCGAAGAGGTAGATTCACGACCATATCGTTCAGTATCAAAGGGCAGCCGAACATCGCCCTTGGTTAGACAAATAGCTTTGCTTCCTCGTTTCGGTTCTTTTCTTTTATTTTCACTTAATCTTCGTACATTCTTCTCTCAGGTTTCCGCGCGGCCTTGTTCAATTCACGATTCTCAACGAGGCCCTACGCACCAGACAGAGGCTTTCTCCTTGGTGATTAGTGAGATCTCGTACGCCACTGAGTGAGCCATGCAAGTGGCTTGCGGTCAAGACCTTCGGCGAATGATAATAGAAGATGGCAGAGAACGCTGATACTGGGTGGCTACCCTACGTACAGTGGCTCAATGCATAGCATCAAGCCCGCGCACGTCAACCAGCCTTCATACGGCCGCCCCTTAATTTGTTCTGTTTTTGCTCACGTATCTCTTTCTCCTCCTTACCCTTCGTTTCAATATCGAGACCAAGAGTTGTGCAGTAAAAGCTCTGAACGGACAATCCCATTTGCATATCTGATCTGGATCTCATCCACAACTACACGGACTACACAAAAAACGTACGCCCGAAGTATTTTAGGCCAGGCTAGGTAGAGCGCATGCGTTACATCTTCGTAAATAAGATTTCGAGCTACGGCCCGGTTCATCGGAGAAAAGAAGACGTCCCACGAGCAGGATAATGGATGTTCCGCGCAACGGCCAAGTACGCCTTGACCGCGCATCTAGGTCAGCTTGGACGATTTTCGATCGAAATTCTCTCCAACACTTCATCCTTACGTAATCACATATATTGCTCAGCCTATGAGGTTTTTTGGGGTATGTATGTATGTCTGTGGAATTGTGTGCGCGCGCGCGTATGGGCGTAGGCGTAGGTGTCGTAAAGCCGTTACAAGTACATGAAAGAGGGTATAAGTACGTTTCCTCCCGTCTATCAAAAAACAAGTACAAACAAATATTCGCTTCCTCTCGCAGGTCTTCGAGAGAATAGGCCTGCTTCATTGTGTATCAGCTGGAGTACAACTTCAGGTCCGGACTCGGAACAACAACAATGCTGTTGGCTTCCCAGAGACGGGTCGCCCTGTTCTCTTCTCTTCTCTCTCCCTCTTGGTTTGGAAATTCATGCGAGTTCCTTTTTTTTCTAATCGTTACTGAGTTCTTGTAATTTTGTTGGAATCATGTGCAATCCAACGCCACACATATTGCTCATGATACTAAACGCTTCGAATAGACGCAAATAAGATGGAAACAAAGGGGAAATATGGTCAGCCCGTCCACGATGTCATAGCACGGGCGAATGATTTTTAGTTGGTATGACCAACGTAGTAGAATTGGGAGGTTTGAGGGAAGGGTCGTTGGCTGAGTTGGGCTTGACCGTCGTACGTCCTGAGACAGTTGCACTGCGGACTCGCGCGCTCAGAGGCAAAGTGTACTTCAAAACCCCCTTGATAATGAGATCGAACTCGTTCTGATAGATGCGGTCCCATCTCTTCACACCCCCGGCTGTGCCATTCCCAGGAGATTGGAGCTTCATCTCCCCAGTAGAGGTGGAGCTGCCCTGGTGGAAGAGCGAGCCCTCAAACATGAGCGGGCTATCAAACTCGGTAATTCGCCCCAAGAGGATATTAGGACGTTTGTCTGCATCCGCATCATCTTCGTCATCCTTATCAGACTTGGCCTTGGGTTTTTTGTTCTTTCCAGGGCTAGCATCGGCTTGTACTTGGTCTCTGTACTGAGGCCGCTTCCACCAATCCGAGTCTGTTCCAGCGTGATCTGATTTGGCAAATATTTCCAGGTCGGTGTGATCAACCGTTACCAGAACAATATTCGGGTTGTGAGCCTTGACTGACAAATCGAAGATGAGGACCTGTTCGCTAGTGACGACATTCTGAATCGACACAATCTCAATGCCGGCCATAGGCTGAGACGTGGCAAACATGAATCCAATGGCACCCGTAATTACCAGGAGAAACATCATGGTAAGAACAAGGCATGCCGCAAAGCGGTTCAGATACGAGGATCGTCGAGTATACGTTTGAGACTCGGCCTGCCTCAGATTATGGGGTCCGCGCCTGTTGCGACCAGATCTATAGCGCGTCGTTCCGATGAGAGGCGTCCGTTCGTCGTCGGCGCCGGTGTTCTCTTCCATATCGTATATGGACGACATTTGAAGAGCAGAACGCTTGGAGCTAAGTTGACCACGGGGAGAATGGTGATTGCGCGGGCTGGTGGGGCCTGACGAGTTTCGAGATGCAATGATGGAAGGCTTTGTTCTGGCCGTGTTGGCAAAGGGCGAGTCATTGTCGAAAATGGAAAGGTGACTATTGTTGGGCTGGCGGCCCCATCGGCCAATGTGATGATGGTGTCTGGCTGTGCCGCGACCGGACCCTCCGGCGCTGCGACCGGTGGCATTGCCATCATCTTCCCCAGGAGTCAAGCTTTCTGTCCCAGAGCCATTAAATGTGTTGACAAATTTCATGCTCTTCTTGGGAACGGGGCCATGATGGCCAGCGGCCTCCATAACACCATATATGGAGCGAACATTTTGGCGATCGGGTGGTTGGCTGGCCATGGAGGTGGCGCTAGGCGTGCGTGAGTGAAAACGTCGAACCGTACGGTCGGTGCCGTCTGGAGGGTTGGAGTCGTAGACGAAGGTTTCTTCCGAGTCAGATGTGTTGGCCTCATCGACGGCACTGGCAATCTTGGCCTCAAAATTATCGGCCTTCGAGGCGGACGTTCCGGTGTGGACGTTGGGTTGTTTTCGAACCGGCTTCTTCTTTTCTTTTTTTGGTTTTATTGTTTCGGTACTCTGTTTGGTCTTGAGAGTGCCGTTTGCACCGTCGCCCTTGGAGCTAGTGTTGAGGGCGACCTGAGGTATGCTGGCCACAGTCTCGGTCTCGACCGTCATATTCTGGGTGGAGCCCTCAGTCTTATTAGGCTTGCCCTGCTTCATGGACAGCGAACTAGACTGCCGGGCGACCAGGGGCGGAGGCACGGACGTGGTCCTTCGGTTATCGACTCTGCTGGAACTGTCGACAGAATTATCTGCGGTGTGGTTAGGACGGGCTCTAACAGTACGGCCACCATCGCTGAGGGCACCATCGGATTGGGGTTCGGGAGCTGCAAGCTTTTCCTTGACATGGTCCAGCAGACTGCGGCCGGCAACCGGAGTTGCGACTTCTTGGACTGTTTCCAGACCAAGACGAACAGGCGTATGGACTCCAGAGCTGGACCTAGTCTCGTCTGTGTCGTTGCCGGCTAGTGATTGGCTGTCGGAGGGCTTGACGGCGGGACTAGCCTGCAAAACATTGATGGCGGGTAGGTCTGGCTCAGGCTTTGGCGAGGCAGGTCCTGACCTGTTTGAGTTCGGCGGTGGAGATCGCAATCTGGGGGAGACAGGCCATCGGAGGCTCTCCTTGGAATCCGGCAGCACGGCACCTGTTTGTGGTGCCAGCGTTTCTTGCGTTTCCTTGGCGGCAGGAGTCAGTGAAGGGGCCGCAGAGGTTGACAGGCTGCGTGCAGCTGCGCTATGAGTCGGTATTTGGGACCGAGAATGGCGGGTTGGACTACTGTCCTGGTGGCTGTTTTTTCGAGGGCGGTTTCCAGAGAGGCGGCTGGAGGAAGTGGCCTTTCGAAGCATACGACCAGGAGAGCCGTCGCGGGAGAGATCGGGTGTTGTCCTGTTGGAACCGGCGACAGACGAGGACTTTGATGCAGGTCCAGACTGGGGGGCGCCGTTTAGGACAGGTACTCGAGCGGCAGAGGCGGATGGAAGGACAACCCGAGAAGAGGTGCTGTTGCCAGACTCGGCGGCGGCGGATGGAAGTGTGGCTGCAGGCTGGGGATGGCCGTCTGAGGAGGACGAAGGCTTGTCCATGGCTCGTACAGGTCGGTGCTATGATTTCGAAGTTGGTTGTAGTTGATGCATGCCAACGGGGCAACAGGAGCGGGCGACGAGCTTCAGTGGATGATCGTGGAGATGGTTACAAAAGGGCTCATCGTGGGTGAGCGTGCGTTGACCGGCAAGAGCAAGGGTGAGCGGCGATGGCGGGAAGGGCCGGATACCCAACGGAGCGTAGCAACCGGAAAAGCTAGATGCGTCACTGACGCCGGGTCGGGGAGGCTGCCGGGACAGTGTTGATGACGAGAGAGGTGCAGACCACTCGGCGTGGTGCTTTGTGAATTGGGCAGCGATGATGGAATTTGGCAGGTCAAGGCGACGCAGTCGCGCGAGAAGGACGGCTAGTGCGGCGAGAAGAAATGCGACTGCGACTGCGTGAGGGCGAAAGACTGGCACGGGTGGTAATGAGGAAGTAACGAAAAAAAGTATCGAGGAAAGCCAGCCAAAGAGTAAGATGAGAAGTATTTCCTCGGAAGGGGGGTTTGAATGGTGCCTGGAGAGACGATGGCTTGCAGGCTTGGAAGGTTGGCTGGATTGTTGTTGTTGTGGGTATTTGGCAGAGGCAAGTTGATGTGTGGTGTGTGGGTGCGAGCGGGCGCGGGATGAAGAATAACTACTTGGTACCAAGTACTTAAGGTTGTACCTAGGTAGGAGATAGGTATCTCGTATGTGGGTAAAATAGATGGGAGGCACCTCCCAGGTACTTAAGCAGTACTGGTAGCTACCTACTAACCTAATAATTAGATTGTGTCAGTGCTTGCCGTCGAGATTTCGGGTGGGCAGGCGACTAAGTACTACCAGTAAAGTAGTGATGGATGAGTGGACAAAGCAAGAGGTGCTGCCAGGTGGAAAGGTCGGATACCTAAGGTACTTACGTAGCAAGGTACCCACCCAGTAGGTACCTACCTACATAAGTATGTAGGTAGGTAAGCAGGTAAGTACTTAAGTAAGTACTGGTAAGTACTTAGTGACGATGGGCTTGCGGACGAGGGAGATGGTCGGCGCAGGGGGGCACATGCAAGCAAAGGGTGGAGAGGAGAAAATGAAAAGGTATACCGAGATTGAGATACTACTCAACATATGAAACCTGTTCGGGTAAGTATCAGTACCTACCGAAATTATGATAATGATAACGAGAAATAACAATATTGAGACGAGAGGGAAACAAGGGGAACTAGAAAAACAGTGTCGTAGTGGTGAGGTCAGCACGGGGCCCGCCCTAGGTTTAAAAGGGCTTTTCGTTGGCTGATGTTGGTCTGGGTGTCAGGCTGCGCCGCCCGCCCCAGGTCTGTCACTTCACATCAGGTTGTTGCTTGGTAAGTACTTAAGTAAGTAAGTAAATTACTTACTTACGGATCCAATACGGATTAAGAAGTACTTAGGTACTTGCCAATGCCCTACCTAAGTAGGTAGGCTGCTTAAGTAAGTTACTGGTAGGCAAGTACTTCTGTGGTAGCTTCCCGCTTGCCAGCTGCCAGGCAAGAAGGTACTGACGTGCCTACCTCCCTACTAATGTACCTATGCACCTCAGTAGGTTGGTAGAATCGTCTGTGTGAAAGCACCTCACACGTCAACAGCCATTAATAGATAACTATCCGTATACTCATGCAACATCGACAAATCCCCCCCCCAAAGTAGCGCATCCCCCCCTGCCCCCCTTCTCCCTCTGTTCGATCATGCATGAATCCGCCAGTGTGCAAATCAACGCACCCAGGGCACTGTGCCGGGCACCGTACCAGGATTGAGTCACTACCCTGTCCCGCTCCGCTGGCCGGCTAAGCAACCAGCTGTATCCGTACCTAGTACCTTGCTTGCCTGGTTGCATGCTTAGGTACGTAGCAAGGGGGGGACAGAATAACTGCCCTGGGCACCGCGGCGCCTGTTCCTGGGAATTGGAATAAAAAAAGCTATGGTATATTTAAAAAAAGAATAATGTAAGACAACCATTCAAAAGATCTTGAGGAGCTCTTCAAGATAGACATTGTAATGAAATTTTCATCATTTGTATAGAGCTATTAGAGAGTTAACGCATTACGAGTTATCATCAGCATATACATGCGTATGGACTTTAAAAGCAGTTTGCTCGCCGCTATCGTTGACTTTCTGTCCTACTTACTACTATGTACTCTATTCCCTCACCCTATTTCTCGCCCACGACTCGCGCTTTATCTTACCAATATTGTTGTTCCCCTTTTACAGCACCTCCTACTTACAACCTACATCACTGCCACTCCTCGGGCCGCAACCAGCTTGTGACGCAAGGACGGCCGCGTGTCTGATAGATTCGGGTACCCAAACCAGCCTAAATAAGGCTGAACAGCGAATCAGAATGGCACAGCTGGGAAATATGAACTTGTAAAGTGGGAACAAAACAATTACGCTGGCGCATAAAAATTGAAGCCACTCACAACCGTGCACGTTTTGTTGTTCCAGAACCACACACACACACACTTACACACGTACGTATGCACATGTACCAGTAAGTACACACACCACCTAAGTAGTCAGCCACTTGCCAATGCTAATACTTTGCCATACTGCACAGTATGGTCATCAGAAAAATAAGGCACTCAAAAAGCCCGAGCCACTCATGTTGATATGTTACACTTTGCTGTGTCACCCTCGCGCTCGTTTCGTGGTGGCGAGATCGGCCTGTCGTATACCAGTAAAGGTGCTACTTGTTAGTGTGGGTGTGGGTGCGTTGATGTTCCTCCGCCTTGCATCCAAACAGCCACAACAACATGACAGCTACTTAGTACAGCCAGCCCCGCCTAGCCCAGCTGCCTTCACATGTGCTGCTACCCTTTTACTACCCTACCCTCGTGCCATTACGCTCCTCTGCAAATAGAAAGAAAAGATGTCTTCCTATTTGTCTCGTCCACCAAACTCGTTCACGTTTGTCAGAGAATCATAGTAGAGTACCAGGCTCAACCAAACTCCGCAACACAGAGCCAAAGCGTTTGCCTAATAGTAGAACCCTACCAGTCACTACTCAGTAATCCGTACTCCATACTCCGTATCCGTACTCTACTGGTAATGCAGCGGTACCCCGGACATGGTACTAACCCAGGTTGCCAGGATACTATCCACATCTTCCTTCTAGTGGCCTTCGGCGCCCGCGCTAATTACCAGTTGCCAGTACTACTAGGTAGTAAGTTGCGTTACCCAGTACTTATGACACCAAAACCGTACTTACTTACTTAGTTCTTTTGTTTCTTCTCTTCGTTCTTTTAAACCAGGAAAAACTTCTTCCGCTCATAGCGCACGACCCGCCTCTTAACCTGCCGTCGATGACACATGCCTGGGCCTTTTGGCGGCGTCTCAAGAAGAGCCCCGTCACCAGTCTGTCATATTTTAAGCAACATGCTTACTCCGTAGTACTCCTCGGTATCTAAACAAAGGATGCACGGCCATGTGCCAGAAATTAGCTGGCCAGGCCGCCCTTTACGACCCGTGATGTACCAGTAGCTTCAGCAAACACCCTCAACTCCCTCCCTGCATTGTTGCGTGTCTCTCTCCCGTGTTTTTTCTGTTGAGGTCGACACGTCGTCACGAGCTCTTCTCGCCCACCAAGACCAAATCTGAAACCAGCATTTACGCTGCTTGCTAGGCCAACACTTGCATCCAGGGAACGCGCTCCTGGTACTATCTCAATAAGCCGCTCGAATCATTGACTCGTAAAGTGGGAGCGACGCGACCTGCACGTTGTTGCCTCCACCTGGAGCACAAACTACATGATAGTATGTTTGTTACCTAGCAAAAAGCCAAAGGGAAAGAGGGCGATGCCAGGACCGAAACGCCCCCCGGTGAAGTGAAATGGATCCCGCGGAAACTAGGCCTTTTGCCCGAGTCTGGGTCGCGTGCTGACCGTTTCATGCTCCCTCTCACCCGCGTCACTGCCTGACTGACCCAAGACCAGCACAAATGGACCTCCCTCCCTCAGGCCTTCATTCTGCACCCTTTGAGCCCTATCCTGCAGGCTTTTACGTTTAAAGCGACTTTGAAAACGTGCACGAGCCGCCCCGTGATGGACAGGGCAGCAACCGCGGCAACCTGATGGTTAACTCGTTA
Source organism: Cordyceps javanica (assembly GCF_051103115.1). Taxonomy (NCBI): domain Eukaryota; kingdom Fungi; phylum Ascomycota; class Sordariomycetes; order Hypocreales; family Cordycipitaceae; genus Cordyceps; species Cordyceps javanica. The sequence continues at coordinate 1,633,651 of NC_139301.1, read as the reverse complement.
ACTCGGGCAGCTTGTGCCAATTCATCTGCCAGAACGGCTTCTGCCCTCCCATGCTGTGCAGGTGCCTGGACTGGGGCCTGATCAAGACGTCCCTGAAAGCCGACGGCAGCGTCAACGCGCTCGCCGTCGATAAGTTCGACGCCGACCTCAACGGCCTGTGTTATATTGCCTGCCGCTACGGCGTCTGCCCCGATAAGGTCCGCGTCAAGACGCCGTACGACAGCTGCAACGTGGACAAGGACGCCGTCTACCCCGGTGAGCTGACGGGCTACTTCGAATGTACAAGCATAACGCCAATGAGTGCTTCGTCTACCGCGCTACCATCAGGATTTGGTGCGCACAGTACGACTCGTCATTCACACCTTGTAGTATAGCAAGGCATGATTTATAATTCGTCCTTGACTTCGCGTTATTAATAACTTGATCAAGGAGCTTCGTCGCGCTAGCTAGCAGTCTACACAGCATTTCATACGGGGTTGGTGGAAGAGGTTTTGGCCGGTTGGATGGAGGGGGGGCTCTCGTCTCAGTCACCGTTAGCCTGTTTACACATTTTCGAATGAGTGAAGAGGGAAGCCGTTCATCATTAATAAGACCATAGATTTCCCCTATTTCTGCAAATGCAGTGAAGTGATTTCTAGTCAATGGAATCGTCCTCCATGAGTACTGTATCTCTAAACCCACACTGTTGAGTATCCATCCCATGTCGAAGAAAAAATAACACCAAGCAGTTCCAAGCGGAATGAATAGCAGGCCATCAATCTCTCCACTGCATCGACTGCTTATTAGACATAATGCCGAAACATGAGCTCTAGAGACGGACTCAACAGTGCCTGACGAACAGGTCTCGGTTCGTTCAAGCCCTCCTCGTCGCCCGAAACTACTAGAGGGGCGTACGTGGGTTCGAATTGGTCATAATCTGGCGAGTTTGACATGGTTTCGCGCCTGTGCAGTATATACGCTGGGCTATCCTCACCCAACGACGACGATGAAGGCGGCGACTGCTGCTGCTGCTGTGATGATGCGACCGCTCGCTCTCGCAGCCTCTGTAGCTGCGGCGGGCATCTCTGCTCCCAGGATGAGGTGTCCTCTGAGGCCGATGGGGCCGCCATTACGTCGCTGTAGCTGGGCGGGTGGGGATGTAGAGCGCCGAGCGGGAAGAAGTCGACGAAGCCACCGTCACTGCCGCTGTCGCTGCCGGTGCTACCGCCGGCGTCGCTGTCGCTACTACCGCCGCAGGTTCGCGGCGGCACCGCTCGACCGTGGTAACCTGCCATCGACCCGGAAACGAAAACGACGACGTCGTCGTCGTCTCCCGGGGGGCCTCTCGTGCTCCACTCCATCGTGTACGCAGGGGGGGCGAAGCTGCTGCTGCTGGACCTCCTCGAAGGTCCCTCTCGCCGCCGCACCTCGGCCGCGATCATGCTGGGTGGCCAGCTGTGCGGGAGCGCGGACATGAGTGTGGGGTACTTGATCCGGAAGAGACGCCGCGCGCCCATTTGTAAGCCCGCCCATAGGTTGGCAAACGCGTCGCGCATCCGGCTGCGGGGGCGATATGGTCGATGGTAGTACTCGAGCAGGATGGATGGTACGGAAATATCGGAGCTGTGTGTGGACATTGCTGAGCTAATGGCAAACTCCTGCAGCCCTTCGTCCTCCCTTGCCAGAGTATGTCTCGTTGCTGTGGTCGAGGATGGTGTCGTGGGTGCTGCAGCTCCGGGCCGGGCCGGACCGCGGCTTGCGGCTAAGTCCATTTCTTGAGGTGCCATTAGACTGAAAGCAAAGGAGAAAGAAACGTTCTGTCATCTGTTATGTTCGGAGTTATCTATGCGCTGCTGAGGTACTGTATATTTGGAGGCTGCGAGAAGTGTTCCCTCTTGGCCTTTGCCTATCCTGAGAAGTGGCGAGAATGAAGTACTGACCTGGACAGCGGGAGTGTGACCGAATTTATGTACAGAAAAAACTATATTCCGCCATAGCTGTTGAACCTTGTGGCTATTGTTGAGAAATTCTTGTCTGTCAAGTGCGTCATTGAGGCGTGCCTAGGGGCTTAAGCTACGAACTTACACCACAGTTCGCTGCAAAGCTGTCCCACATCGTCTCATACACTTTTGTAAAGTTTGACGAGGACTTAAACAGCAAGAAATTCTAGGCTTTGCCTTCGGGGCACTCTTTCGACTTTGCCGCTGCCGGTATGGGTGGTATTGCTAAGTTATAGTCTGCGTTGTATTGGCAGCTCGTTAGTTTTCGCGGAGCTACTTGCAACTGTTGGTCCGGGAGAAAAGGGTGAGGAAATAACAACTCGATTTTGCGGTAGTAAGCAATCTGCAGATAGTACCAAGTCAAGATCGCCTGTCCAGAAGCTCTCCTCCTTTTGGACATGCGAAACCGAGATGGATATTACAAACATCAGCCAGACTTTGATCGTCAATTATGAATCATGAACAAATCTGCAACAAAACACGGAAAAGAGGCAGTGGTGCCATGAAGATACCAGGAAATTATAGAAGAGGAAACAGCAAGGGTGAGAAGGGTAGAGTACGCTACCTCTGAACCGCGGAGATACCAGACAGAACGATTTGAATTCATTTTGGGACAGGAACAAGAGGAACAAAAACAAGATCAAGAATAGCGCCTCAATTACGGGTTTTGCGCTATTGTGAAAGCTTTCATTCTCCTAAACCGGTCAAAAAGCTATCGGCCTGCTTCTTCGCCCTCCTATCCTCCATGGCCTTCTTTCTCGCCTCAATTTCCCTCCTCCTCGCTGCCTTCTGATCCCCCCTCGCTCGCCGCTGCGCCTCGGTCTTTTCGCGCTCCTGCTCAAGCGCCCGCATCTCCTTTTGCCTCGTCTCTTCATCCTTGCTAAACTTGTAGAACCCTACGCCCTTGGTGCGGAACTCCTTGTCCGCATCATAGTGCTTCATGTCGGGGGGCGTCGCGCTGCGGTCGCGCTTGCGCGCCAGCGCCTCCATCTGGTCCGGGTCGTCCGGGTTGAAGGCCATAGCCTGGATGGCGTCGCCGTGGATGAGGTTGCTCGGCGCGGCGGGGCGCGCTGACATGCGGTCGAGCTCTTCGGCGCCCAGGAGGCCACGTTGGGCGCGCCGCTCCATGCGCTCCTTCTCGGCGCGTGTGCCGCGCCGAAGACGGCCAAACTCGTCTTCGTATTCGATAATCTCGTCGCGCCCGTCGTCCTCAGCCTCAACATCGTCACTGGACGAACTCAAGTCTGACAAGTGATTTTCTTCTTCGTTCTGGGCCCACTTGCGATCAAAGTCGATCAAGGGCCCGGCCTCATTGTCTTGCGGCACGTAGTCGCCTCTCTTCATGGCGGCATAGAGTCGGGCTTTGTTTTCCATGTTGCGCTTCGCGCGGGCAAGCTCGCGCGACTCATCTTCTGTGCTTAATACATCTTTAAGAACGAGTTTCTCGTCCTTGGCCTGTGCTTGAGCTTCCCGTTTCCTGGCCGTGTGGCTACGAAAGAGATCTTCCTTAGGCTCCTTCGAAGGACGGGCGCGCCCGGTCGTGATCGGGCCTGAACCGCCAGATGATGCCATCAGTGAGGTCAACTGGGCTGTGAAATCTAGGGAGGAAGAAAGCGTAGCATCCTTCGTCTGCTTCTTCTTGGGGCGCTGCCCATACAAATGGGGGTCATTCGGCATCTCGTGCGAGATAGTGAAGTGTCTGTCGTGCTGGTTACGGTCTGCGGCACCGTGTCTCGCAAATCCAATCACATCACTTGCATCTCCATAAAAAGAGAGAGGGCGCTATTCATGTATGCTCTCCGTGTAGTGCTAGGTGGAAATGGGAGCATATCTTGCAGGCGCAGATGGCAAGGTGAATCTCAAAAAGAAGGTCAAATCGAATGGGGTGCCAGGTGGGGCATGTCGCTGCCTAGACCAGCAAAGGAGCAGAAAGAATTGGTAGTTGAGATCACTGATACTTATTGGAAATTTTAGAATATCTCTTAGAGTTGAAAGGATACTTGCTAGATACTCATGACTTCAGCAAGAAGAGCGACGTTCTACTGTTTGTTTACAGACGCGACAGCATCGCTACACGACCTCATCAGGGATACTCCTAGCTTACCGAAGCCGGTTGCATAGTGTGATCAAATTCTCTGCAGAGGAACAGTAGCTTCGCTTCAGGATGTCTTTTCACCACACTTGTCTTCTGCCCATAGGGATCGTCTGTCCACTGGTGACTTGTTAGCTCACGTTGAGCCACGCAGTCTAAGTAAGATGCCAATCAGCCTCCTCTATATCTAACTAGTCCTTTTGAAGGATTAGAGAGCCCGACTATCACTTCATTCATTGGCCGCATACTGAGCCCGTTAACTATAATCCCTTGCATCTTCTTCAAATTCTTGATCAAGTACTAATGTCCCCTGCGTTATAATTACTGGATCACAACCTTCGGCATTTTGCCGCCCAGCAGGCTTTCTTTATTACTTGCCAATACTGCATCTCAGAGTCTTCTACAGCCTCTGTCTTCCTCCGGGAGCTGGGGCTACCTTGGTAGGAGGACTAGCTTGCAAGCATATGGTCGGTAGCTACGGATACTTTTAGGGCAGCTCCCTTATAATAGACCCAGAAGCACCTGCATATAATAAAGCACTCCACCAGCTGCGAGACCCGCCGAACGAGAGGAACGTTGGTCATTTTGAGGCGCAAGCAATTCTTGCACCCTCTCTTCACATTCTTCTCGACATCCAGAAACGACGACGGGCACAATGGCTATCGTTGAAATTACCAAGTATGTGCTCATATCCCGTATAAAGACTCGACATCCTCATTACCTACCACGCTTGTGCTGCACGCGCAGTTCGCTCGCAGTGTTCTGGCTAGCTAACCGCTAGTTCTACCAGCCCCGACACCTTTCGCGCCGCACTCAAGGAGCACCGGGTCGTTGTCGCCGACTTCCATGCTCTGTGGTGCGGCGACTGCAAGATGATTGACCCCTTCTTCAAAAAGTATGTCGCGACCGTTGTTCCTTGCACAAGTCAAATACGGCGGGTGTTTTCTGCCTCCTCCTCCGTTGCCCCTCGCTACCCCGCCATAGAACCCTTGCGTCCGTCCTAATGACCCTGTTCCTTGTTGACGTCGTTTGCTAGGCACGCCGCCGACGAAAAATTCAAGGACGTCTACTTTTGCAAGATTGATGTCGACGTACTCCAAGATCTCAGCAAAGAGCTGAGTATTCGTCGCATGCCCACCTTTATCCTTTATAAAGAGGGCAACCGCCTCGATGACATCTTTGAGCCGAACCCGCCCCAGCTGGATGCCTTTCTGGCCAAAGCCCTGTGAAATAAAGATCGCCGGGGCATGTCGGATCAGTAGCCTTCACCTTTATATAAATAAACGTTTCCTATAAACACATTAAGAGGATATAGTGCATCCATGGCATGCATCAAATCAGAAATAATGGGCACATGTTGCATGTGCCATGACGTGCTGCTTGCTTCCCCACCAAGGCGGCGTGATTGCTGAGCATTAGCCTGAAACAGGTACCTACCTACTACTAGGTAAGCTACCGAACACTGTCAAACTGTCACCCCGCTATCGGACATTCGAAATTGACTCGCACCAAACCTGAATTCGAGCATTCTCTTTTCTGCACATTCCATTGCCTGATCAAAAACCATTACCATCATGGCTGCTGCAAACCAGATTTTTATTGCCATCATTGGTATGACCCGACAACTGCCCGCCTCTCGCCAATCGGCGCCTTCGTTCTAATCCCCCGTATTTAGGTGCTGGCGGCGTCGGCAAGTGCTTCCTATCGCAGCTACAGACTCTGGCGACCCGACGACCCTCGCCCAAACTCACTCTCTGCTACATCTCGACGAGCAAAAGAGCAGTCTTTAGCGACGATTATTCCGAGATCAGCATCGATACAGCCCTCGACTCGCTCGCCGCCTCGTCCAAGACACCTCCTGAATTGTCGCAGGTCATCGAGTACCTTGCGTCTGCCCCCGCCAAGACGGTCCTCGTTGATAACACGAGCTCCCAGGAGGTCGCCGACAAGTACCCTCTCGCGCTATCCCGCGGCGTGAGCATCGTGACCCCCAACAAGAAGGCCTTCTCCGGCCCCTACCAGCTGTGGAAGGACATCTTCATTGCCGCCACTGCCTCTGGTGCCAAAGTCTACCATGAGTCCTCGGTCGGCGCTGGTCTGCCCGTCATTTCCACACTCAAGGATCTCGTCGACACGGGCGACAAGGTGACGAGGATCGAGGGCGTCTTCAGTGGCACTATGTCGTTCCTTTTCAACTCATTTGCGCCCACCGAGGGCCAGGGCGGCAAGTGGTCCGACGAGGTCAAGAAGGCCAAGGCGCTAGGATACACCGAGCCCGACCCTCGCGACGACCTCAACGGTCTCGATGTCGCCAGGAAACTCACCATCCTTGCTCGTCTAGCTGGCCTTCCCGTCGAGTCACCGACTGCGTTTCCTGTCCAGAGCCTGATCCCCAGGGAGCTTGAAACGTGCATTAGTGGCGACGAATTCCTCGAGAAGCTCCCCGCCTTTGACACCCAGATGGAGGAGACCAAGGCTGCCGCCGAAAAAGCCGGCAAGGTGATTCGTTTCGTCGGCAGCATCGATGTGCTTTCCAATGCTGTCAAGGTCGGACTGCAGGAGTTTGACCGCTCGCACCCTATTGCCGCCCTGAAGGGAAGTGACAACATCATTAGCTTCTATACAGAGCGCTACGGAAGCAATCCGCTCATCATACAAGGCGCCGGTGCCGGGGGTGATGTCACTGCCATGGGGGTGACGGCTGATCTCATCAAGGTTGTTTCGCAGTTTCCGTAGATTACACCCACTGTCAGAAGAGGATAAAACAGAATAAGAATGATGAAAATGAAGAATGACAAATGCAATGGAAATCTCTGGCTGGAAAATTGGAAGTCAAAAAGACGGCTGATGATAACGAATCGACGTCATCTTCGCCGCGTAGTTTGTGCCCTGGATGTGTTGTCGTTTGTACTGACAGAACTTGTTACCGAAGTTTTTGGTTGCGTCCGAGTATCGTGTGACTGGGTAGGCTCATCAGATGGACGATGCCAAAACATCCTCCAACACCAGAGGACGATATCGATGGTCAAAAATATGACTAAAGGGAGAATAGCCACAGACCCGATAAGGAGCTGTAAGATCGCGTCAGAGAAAGCTACGAGTCAGGAAGCTACCTTGGTAGGAGGTTACATACACAAGTCACAGTGATGAAGCGCACAATATTTGACGAATAAATGATGAGCGCTGCGCTGTAAAGCCACCCTGGATCCGAAAGGGACGATGGCATAACGGCTGAGTATGCTGATGCTTGGATCAACAAAGTCTAGGTTTAGTTGTGATGCGCTGGCAAGCCGGCTGGCTCGGATGGGTGAGTGGCACGGGCCCGCAAGATGCAAAATGGCCCCTGACATGAGTTGCACCTCTGGGAATGCCAGCAGCAAGTGATGTGGCTTGGTCCCCTGCCAAGCTGGTTGATTACACAGAGGCAGACAGCAAGTCATATGACCACATGAATGAAAAAAAACCGAAATAGTAGAGGGCTTACTGCAGTTGAATTGGCGATGCGAAACACAAAGGAATTGCAAATGTCAAGCCCTGAAAAGGCTTTGAAAGCCATCCAGTGCTTGGCAACTGTCGAGCGTGCTACAAGCAACTGCCTAGGTACCTACTAAGGTACGCACCTAGGTAGCTACCTAAGTACCTACTTACAGGTAGTGCTTAAATACTTAGTTACCTACCTACTTGAGTAGATAAGGTAAGTTACAGGTAACCAAAATTGTTTGTCGCTAGCGCGACATTGGTCCATCCTAGATCAAGATGTCTCTGCTTCACCGCCTTCCAAATCAGGATCTATAGACTTTCACTTCACAAACTTCTGTTGTAGCCTCTTGATACAAAATCAGATTCGCCATATAATCCTCTCAGCGACAACAAAAGAGGAGAAGATTGAGAACTCAAAGATGTCGGAGATTGCGCCAAAAAGAGCCAACCGGGCAAAGTTTCATGCCGCGAGGGACCAGCAAAATGCGCAGCTCCCCCGCAAGCGCTTCTACCGCCAGAGAGCCCACGCCAATCCCTTCTCAGACCACACCTTAGAATAGTCCGTGACCCTTTGCGCTGCCCGCCGGTTCGCATTGTTGTCGAAACATGGCATACTGACTGATCGGTAGCCCCGCATCTCCTTCAGATATGGATTGGGCAAAACACTATCCTGGCTATGTTGCAGAACCAACGGCCGATGAGACCAACTCAAGTCGACCGAGACCGCTGAAGCAAGATGTCGAGATTGTCGATATCGGATGCGGATACGGCGGTCTCCTTGTTGCCCTATCGCCTATCTTACCAAACAATCTCATGCTCGGTATAAATGCTGTCGCTGTTGACCACCCTTTCTCCCAACCCCGCCTTCCATCCATGCTAACAATGCTAACAATGCTAACGATGCTCCCTCTTCGCAGGACTCGAGATCCGCTCACAAGTCACAGCGTTCGTTCAAGAGCGCATCTACGCCCTACGGAAGCAGCATGGGGATGGCGCCTACCAGAATGCCGCCTGCATCCGCGCCAATTCGATGAAGTTCCTACCCAACTTCTTCACCAAGGCGCAGCTCAGCAAGATCTTCATCTGCTTCCCCGACCCACACTTCAAAGCCCGCAAGCACAAGGCGCGCATTGTGTCCACCACGCTCAACTCCGAGTACGCCTTTGTGCTGCGACCGGGTGGCGTCGTCTACACAATTACCGACGTAGAGGCGCTGCATGAGTGGATGGTCGAGCATTTTGACGCGCACCCGGCCTTTGAGCGCGTACCAGAGGACGAAGCGGAGAACGATCCCTGCGTCGCCATCATGCGCGCCGAGACCGAGGAGGGCAAGAAGGTGGCGAGGAATAACGGCCTCAAGTTTGTGGCCTTGTTTCGGCGAAGGGAGGATCCGCCTTGGTAGAGTTGTGACTGGGACTGGTGCTGGTCGAGACGTTGACATCTCAGGTAGAAACTGACGTTGGACTACATGATGCAAGATGCAGTTGACGAAACCACATCATTTCTAATCCAGCTCTTTCTATGTAAACATTCCATTGCCGTCTTTTTAAAGCACTATCTGTCCGCTTTCTCGCGCGCTATTCCCGAAGTCACTTGAACTCCATGGCTTGGGTGTTAGCAAGGTAATTGTTTGCTTTTACTCCGGTCAGTGTCGGATGTACGAAGCGCGGGAATTCGGAGTGAATGGTGTGCTGCATGGTGAAAGTGAATACAAAAACTTTCATTAGGTACCGAAAGCGGTACCGAAATCTCTCGATGTATGTTGCATACAAGTGGCATAATAATATGTAGCAAAGCAAGGATATGTCTATCCCATGAGCGCCATGCTACCCAGCTGCAGCAGTGCACTGCTCGGCAAAACATGTTTGCTCTTGAAATGGCACTTCAATGTACCTTAAATTCTTTCATCATACAGCGCCATGCCTTCCAGACTATGCGCATGTATTCTTGAGGAATCCATACTTCGTAGTACCTAAAAGTATATAATAGAGCAGTGTGCGGGCATTTCCACCCGAGGCTCTGGCTCTTGACCACGTCCGTATATGGCTCGTTCTTGGACTTGCCAGTACCCCAGGTTGATTTCTCCACTAGGAAGCAGAATTTTGAACCCAAGTTAACGACGATTAAAGCTTATATGCTCTCACCATCGGCGCCGCGGATTGCAATCTCAACCGATGGCATTTCTACTGTCACGTTCGCTCCCACCCGTAACTGCTATATCGAGAGTTAGATACGATTTTCTCCGGGAACCCTTGCAAAGGCCTTTACACCTCTCATCTCTGTTGAGATCGCCGAGGTACTTCGCGAGCACGCACTTCCAGAGAGTGTGCATCTGCATGACTTTTTTTTTTGAAGTCTTTCGTTGCCTGACCTGCAATGGACGTGGCTATCATCGACAGCTTGCAAGTCCTTATGAATAGTGCGAAGGGAAGTAGTTCTTCGTTTGGCGCATTGAGCATCGGGTACTCTAGATCAGAGACCCCCTCTAGAAGAACACACCTTGCACACGTTGCCCCTCCATGTCTTGTCAGGCGAGAGTATAGCTATGTTTCTAATCTGCAAGCTGATCAAGCCTACCGCATTGACTACTGAAAAAATACCTATTTCCATCAGACCTTGGTTGTTAGTGTTAAACAAGCTGGGGAGACGCTGATACCGCTTCGCAGCGGCTTGTTTATCTAAGTGCTGGCCGGTCGGTTGTCGTTTGCTTTTCGCAGGTCATTTCCAATCTCTACGTTCCAGTAGTCCTAGAAACGGCTATTCAAGGAGATATTGAGACCATTGAGAACTCTTAAAACAGACGAAAGGCCTGGTAGAAGTGCAGAAACAAGAAAGCTTCCTGCTGGACTTGCAGCTTCTCAGCCTGCCTACACACTGCATACTTATCATACCGTCATTTACGTAATGCCTCTATTTCTCATTTGATGTAGAAGCATTGCGTAGAACTCGGTAATTGATACTGGACCATCAGCATGTGGGATGCGCCATTGCTCTTCGTGAAACAGCGGCGAGACCGGCGCTATTCCTCAAAAGACACGATATCACAACGTCTCCAAGATTGCGGATGTTCGGATAAGCGATAGGCAGCAGTATTCAAATACATATTTGACGGCAGCCCGAGCCTTGCACGGCAGTTGAAGGGAGGTATTGTGGCTTTCTTTAACCAAGCCAAAGGGAGTACAACGCCTTTTTCGCTACTGTGGCTGTTCCTTTCGGGATACCGAGGCACAAAGCCCTGCATGGCAATTTAAGACTCGGAAATTGGCTAGCTCTATAAATACCGAGAACAAATTTACTTACGCCTCTTTGCTCTTTTTGAATCCCGTTTGAGCATTATGAGACTTGCCGATGACCGATGTGGCTTCGGAGCGGCCGGGCAAGATGGAGGGGAGTGTACATTCGGCTGATCGAAGAATAGAGTGGAAAAGTTTAAAATCTAGCAGAAAAGTGCAGATAAAATCAATTCACAGTAGAAAAACTCGGAAATTTTGTCCGGATTGGGGATCACTGTTGGGGAAGGGGGCGGGATACAACTAATGCGGAGTTCGACAGACAACAGACTCGATTCCGACGGGCGGGGGATTGCGGCGCCCGAATGCGTTTCATTTCAAACGAACGCTAAGGTGCACTGAAATATTTAATTCATCGGACCTTTCTCATGTGCAGAGAAATAATGCTGCTGCCTGGAGGCTAACATGGCGATGCCAAAGATTCTCCTCAGCGCATGCATCATCTTGGAGATTGACTATGGGGAATGGCATGGTTAGATAGCTTTAAAGTTTCATATCAATTCATTTTAAACATAGACCAAGGCGGGATTGTTTAGAAACAATCGCACGAAACATGACGGCAAGGCCAAAGTTATCTCAGCGGTCCTTACTCTGTTCTGACCATGACTTTGAGTTCAGGTGCTACGGTCGTGTTCCCGGTTCGGGTTCCAGAAGGGTTCTACTTGCGTAAGTCCGATGGGGGTTAGTAGCACTGCATAAATATCCATATACTGTAGTACCTGTATTCACCTTCCATCGTGATGATACATAAAGGTCCCGGTCGTCGAGTGGCGGCGCGCGCCGGCCATCGGCTAGAGCCCCTTCGGCAGGGCACGTTCACACAGAGTGAGCATCAATCTGGCCGTCGATCGTCCCTCTCGAAAGTCAATATTGTAATGAAAGATGGAGACGTCTTGGAACTACTTTCGATTTGTCGCCGCATCTTCACATCAGGACGGAATTTGCGGCATCATTGAAGTCTGCCAAGAATTCACTCTGATAGCGGTCTTGTCCCACAAGACGGGATGGACATGCGAGAGCCTACAGGAGCGTTCAATCACTTGACTCATCTTCGAAAATGGTCATCACTTACTGTGAATATTCCCTACGTCTAAGCTTGGGGTATTGCTCCAAGTCGTATGCTCAAAGCGAAATTTTTGTATACAGAGCTCACAAGGTGAGTGATGGGTTTCACTCAGTTATTATATACTGAACCCGTTGAGTTTGAATTCGGCCATGTCAATTTTCCATTTATATTCACTTTTTTCTACACCATGCAGGAGCCCGTTTTGTCGATTCTTCTGTAATCAGAAAACCTGACTTGCCAAGAGCCAGGCCTGAACAGAGCCCCATTCTCGAATGTGACAGAGTATTGGACAAGTAGAAGACTCACCATTCTTTTACATAGAGGATAGAAACCTCTATGACCGAAACGTGGGACCAAAACGTGGTCGCAAGAACCGCACGGTTGCATGTGGTTGGCGTACGGTCTGATGCAAGTAGTTGGCCATCGGGCTAGTGAGCGACTGCCAGCCACACTTTCCTCATCTTTTTGCACTAAAATGCGGGAAAAGATCCTAGATTAGACCAGCTAGGGTCCGGGAATATGCAAGGATAGGGGGAGGATTGGCTTGCTGCGACATTTCATTGGACCCAATCACTGGTGGCATGCCGAGAGCCCGCGTGGAAACCACACAACCAGTCTGTGGTGCTGACTGGCGTTGTTCTTTGTGGCCTTCCATGGATCTTCCATTTGCCTTGAAAGGTTAATGCGCTCACGCACTAAGCCATAATCATTGAACGAGAGGGCCAATCCGAAATAAGCTGTGCTTACGGCCCCAGGCATGCGTATTGCGTGCCTGGACAGGCAACGGGCATGGGAGGGGCTTTGGAACTCGCAGAATGGAGTTCCATGTTAGCCTTATGCCCTTTCGCAAAAATGGCATCATGTTTACCGCCGATATGCCAGCGATATGTTCCTTCGCGTTGCCGATTCACCCGTTACTATGCCCGCGTCCCCGTTCCAAGGCCAGGAGAAGGGTTCAGCCGCCTAGACCCTAGATGAGGGTCCCAGTATCGTGATGGCCAAGCTCGGTTTCGCTTCGAAGCCACGAAAAGCCACAGTGGGCTTGTCGGTGGTACGAGGTTGGAGCGGCTCATCCAGCAATTGGAAGAGTCTACGAGCAAGACACCGAGAAAAGTCCATATACGAAATCGCAATCTTGGTAGGTTGGAACATGAACATGAGGCTGCTGAGTCATCAGTGACAGAGACTGAACTTGGACCTTTCATCCTCACTTGCGGCATGGAAGAAAACATTCCTGCTAGTCATCAAGATGTAGTGAACACGAGACGAGGGAGGATGACAGTAGCATAATATACGATTTATACAACAGAGGTCACACAATACGTCTTGTAGGGTTCTGACCCGGCTTCGTACGAGCAATGCCTTGTCGCTGCGTACTTGGTAAGACAGGAAGGGCCTTGTAAATCTTTTGAAAGTGACATGAACGGACTGGCAGATAATTGGAGAGCCATAATATTGATATAATTCACTGGTGTGTAGTGATCCATGGATTTACTGAAACATTGCCTTGATGGCAATGCTCAGTGCGCGTTGCAGCCGGGTGCGGAACTACACCGTAGAATCCCTCATTTTCGAGACACATCCTCGAGGCGATATCGAAAGTGTTTTCTACTACCTTCAAGAATTTCCCGCTTTATATACCCCAGCCATTCTCTCTTTCAGTTTGTTTCTCCCCGGAATAGTCTTCAAATTGGACACCATGAATGCCAAGCCTACCCTAAACGCATTCTACTGTGGCGAATATGGGCATGACATGAGTTATTGAGTGAATCTGCTATTTCTCATCAAAGGATCTGCTTCAAGAAATATAACAGTCATTTGGTATTCAATTGGGGCTTGTAACACTCTTCTGCGGTATTATGCTGGTTGCCTAATAACTAAGTGACCTCCAGGCCATACAAACCCTGAGTGCGGATCCTTCGCGACATCCCCGACGGGCCTCGCAATCCAGCCAGAGACATGCATTCAATGATTCACAATCCGTGGTGTGTAATTTGAAAAAACTCGCAATTTTTTTACCATGTATAGCTCTGCTCAAGACTACGATTTACACTAATCATGATACTCTCCCAGCCAGATTCGTACTGCTCTCTCCGGGTTGAGCCACTACAAAGTCACCGGATTACCCATGAACGATGTCGCTCCTATAAATACATCTTGCATTTGTATTTACACTACATTTGTCCCAGTTATCGGCTAAAAAGCCAAGATCTCCTCAGTAGCTGATAGCAAATTAGCTCCGGCCCCCGATGACGCCCCCGAACAGTGTCCGTTTTGTGATTTCTGCCTCCCTACCTAAGTTCGGACTGAAGAGCGACGAGTATAGACAACTCGCGAGAACAACGAAATATTGGCGGCCCCAGATAAGAAGACATAGTGCTGATGCAACACGGGCAGTGGCCCGAGATAAGCTGAAGAGACACGTTGCTTTCATTGGGAGATTGATATTGACTCTTAAGAGCTACTGCGAGCTTTTTCAGTTCCTTTTTGGATCAGCAGCGGTGGTACAGAGATCAAACCCAATGGCCAGTAACTGAGGTGCATAAATTTGAGCTATATGGATGCAATTCCGACGTTTCGCTTTGCAGTCCATAATTCGACATGATGTGTCATTTTAGAAGAGAAACGTGGAAGAGCTGAGCTTCTCACAGTCTTCCACAGTACTACCATAAAACTGTTATTCGTGTTACACAGGCATATACCTAGTATTGCTTGAATGATTCTATATGGACCTTGGGCCACATATTATGGATAAATGTTCTCTCCATGTAGCTAGGATATTAAGTCCTGTGTATTCATCGGGTTTCCTTTTTTTTATGAGGGATCGTGCAAGAGAAGCTATACTGTCGGTGACTGGCTTATTGACAAAAGATGTACATAGTACAAAAGGCCTCAAAAGATCAGTACTTGGTATTGTGGGGTCCTGAAAGGGTCATAAAAGGTTGACTGTTCAAGGCCAGCCAACCTCGTGGCAATTGATGTCGTTCCCAGATGCAGTTGCAACGCTCATACGACAGGTGGCCTGCTCCCTTGCCCCGCGCGCGCGCTGATCAGGCCAAGGTCACAACTATCACACCTTGAAGTTTGACGTTAAGGGCTAAATCTGCCTCGACAGGGGGTCCGGGATGGGACCTGTGCATCACCTTTCGGGGATGGATCATCAAGGTGTGTACGGGTAGAGCAGAGCTAGCAATGGCGCGTAAGAGACTGTCACGGCAAAGTCGGAAGCTGCAGGTTCTGCATTGACCTACGGATAGAGGGCGTGGGATGAACTAGCTACCTGCGGCGCGTGTTGTTAGAAGCTTAGGACAGGCCTTGACAGGGCCGACGGCGTGGCTCTTTAACCTCTATTTGCCGTGTTGAACGATGTGGGCTCAATCTCTCGCTTCCCGCTGACCTCTGGATCTCGGCCAACAAGCAGGATGGGCCGCCAAGCAGTGTATAAGCTACAAACGGGTGTGAGTCCAAGGTACGACGATGTTGAGAGACGCCCCCACTCACATAATCAATGGGTGTGCACGCGCTAGCGGGAAACCCTTGAAGCTCTCACCATGTCCATCTTGAGAGCTCATTGTTCGCTATGTCGTTGCGAAGCGGGATGCGCGTACGCCTCCCCACCCCCGAGCTTTCTTTTTTTTTTCATAGTAACCCGCGGGGGCCATCCGGTTATAGCGGATGTATACCAGGGCTTAAAATCGCAATGATGAGCATCGATGGAAGCGAAACCCATGAACTGTGGCGTGAAGTGTGGGCTGAAGCAGCAGCGCCAGCTTTCCCTCCTCAACCGCCATATTTGCACATGTTATGGCTGGTGGCGACTTGTATAGCTATCGGGTTTGTGGTTAACCCGAAGCCTGTCATACATTTGTAGGCGCAGACTGAGCCGGCTAAGCACAATGGGCAATAGAAGCAGCACTGAGACCGGCCACAACGTGGCTCTCTGCCCCCGGTGGCGCGATGCAGGTAAGCGAAACAACGTAGCCCCGTGGCTGATAAATTTCGCTGGCTACTTGTCCGAAGTGTGTTATGCGTATTGAGAGGAGCTACAAGAATACGATAATTTTGCGTAGCCCTCACGAAAATTTCCTGGACCCTTTCTGTTGTTCCCCGGCCTTGTCAGAGAAGCCGTCCTAACTGGCCGCCCCGACGGCATGTCTCCGCGCATCCTTTAAGAACAGGGTGTGTGTGTAGACGCTTCTCGCGCACTGGCGCCATTGGATCGTTTGGTGCATATTAGCTCGAAGCATTCCGTATAATTGCTGTGCTACGACACGCGCGGTGAGCAGCAACGGAGGAGGGAGAGAGGCACGCTTACTTTGCTCTCCACAGATGCCCCCTCCCGGCATCAATGCCTGAGGCCATGGAACTCCATGCCCTTACGGGGTACGGATTGTGTTGCGTCCGTGTAGCCCTGTCACTGTTGTATTCAACGCGCGCGCTCACGTTCTGTAAACTAATCTCGTGGGGATGCGGTTACATTACAGTTCAGTTGTTCATCTGGCAGATTAATGATCTGCCCCGAAAGCTTCCTAAGACGTTAAACGAAGTCAAATACAAATTCCTCGAATCTTCGTGAACATCGATAGTTCGGTGGGCTGTTGCTCTTGGTTCAGGGTTGCTTCGCTGTAATTGAATCCGATCTGACACGTTAAGCTACGTACCCACCACACGCACCATACATGCAGCGGGCTTCAGCTTTCGGGAGTACGGCAAAAGTGTGCCTTTGATTATCGCTCTTCTTACCCAATTCAGTCCCGAAGCCATGGTCACGTATCTATAGCACGCTGTTCCGATATGCCAAGCAGAGCCCGTGGAGCACATGCAGGATTGTCATCAGAGCTACGGATAGGAAAGCCCAAGGGCGCATCACGAACTGGCGCGGCCAACAGTGGACGATTCGCAATACTATAAGTCAGGCACGCCGGACCACCACGTTTGCTGCTGGACAATGTTTGATCGCCGGATACGTTGCGGGTGGCGCTCTGTCGTAGGTGGTGCACAGCCAAGATGAGCCAAAAATTAATGGCCTGTCGTTGGACGGCGGGGCAAGGCTCTCAGCCCAGACCCTCCTTGATCACCAGCATGCATGGTAGGGCTCACAGCCATGTACACACTGATAAGACAAGACCGAAATCGACCTCTGTTAACTTGAGCTGAGGCGTTCAGCGTAGAGCAAAAAGTAAAGGTATTCGATAAGCAGTTTAAAGCTGGGTACCTCGGGCTGTTCAGCTGGGTTGAACGAAGAAGGAGGGGGCGTGGTTGTGAGCCACGGGGCGATTGACAAAGGTCCTATTCCAAAAGTCGTATCCAATCTGGCTGTCTAATACCAATTGCTGATGAGAATGCGTCAAAATCCGTAATAGGTAGTCCCCAGTCCGGGCGCACTTGGCGAGCGAATGTTGCGTGTAAGTCCAAGTCGTGTGTGTGCATATGCCTGCAGCTAACATACGGGCTGCAGCAATTCTGCTCGAAATGATCAATCCAGAGCGCAGATAAATTGAGAAAAAATTTAGGTGATATTGTATGTGATAATCTCTGACAAAGTATCCACGCTTGATTCGCGGCGTTCTTGCTATGGGTAGGGTGTTGAACCCCAACACAACACTGGGCTCACGATGTAGGGTAATACACCCGCCACAGTTGCCCGGGCTACTCTCATTGGTCCCCCATAACTTGCAGATCACCTTTTTTCTACGTCGGAAAGGAGTGTGTCAATCGGAACGGAGCCGGGTTAAAGGTGATCTAGCTTTGCGTGCGTCCCGCAAGAAGGCTGGGCTGCTGGGACTTGGGTCTCGCTCGCGAATGGAGCGGCGCTGACGCTCACCGGGTGTGGCTGAAACCTCACCTACTTGACTTGCCTGCTCCTATAACTGGCAAACAAGAAAAGGGAATGATAGAGAGGTCAGGATTGGAAACGGCTGTACATTGCCCTGTCACCGACCGCACGTGGCGTGGGAAATTCTCCGCGTCCCTCGGTCGCGCCGCCCATGATGACAAGGGTTGTTTTATTGTCGCCAGCACGGTGAGGATGAGCGAGCGGGCCGCACAAACCTGATACCGGAATCGTGTCGCCGATCCCATCGCAGAGGACAGGTCGCAGGCTAAAAAGCTCGTACGAAAAAGAACAACAGTACAGATTAGTGGTTGGGCTCTTTGAGTGTAATGAGGCACCACGCTACGCTGCCAGACTCAAAATCTATGCCAAGAGGCGAGTACAACCATGTCTCGCTAATTCGTAGCGCGGCGGGAATTGTCTTGTGGCCATAAGTACGGACTAGTTTGCGGCCACTTCAACATGGTCACCAGTTATCTGATTTGGGAGCTGAACCTGGAACTGGCCAACCAAATCCCCAACCCGGCGCCGCCAACACCTCACATTGCCGAACTTGCCCCATGATGGCTCGTGGTTCTCAGCGACAACCGGGCAGGAGCTAACCCGAGACCGTATTCAGTTCGAGTCAACCTGGCAGGGGGTACGGGGCAAGCTCATGACCAGCAAGCTGTCTAACTAGAGCCTTGCTTTTGGATGATGGGCGGCACGCCACTACTACTCTACTGTCTCAGTGGTACACTCCGGACCAGGTGGGGTCCGGCTGTCGATGGTCAGCCCCATTTCCCTGTGTAGCCTGGCATAGTATTCAAGTATAGCAACCAGCGACAGCCATCAGGGTCGAATTTTGGTCGGCGCTATTTGAATTTATGCATTTGAGGACAAGACCATCTGAGAGAAATCAAAGGTAGCAGCGAAATGGTAGATTTACTAACATGGATATTCGTAAGATGGGCACTACATAGCATCGCAAGTCCATTCCTCAGGTGAGCACGCCCTCTCGCGCATCGAGGCCAAGGTGTGCAAGGAGGGGGGCGGGCTAAATTGTTCTCGGCCGCCGCGATAGCCGGGGAGAACGCAGGGAAAGGGACGGGGATGATCGGGAAAAAGGTGAGGCACAGGGACGCAACAGCGACAGAAACCACGAGGGCCGGCCAACGACGGTGTAGTGACAAAGCTTTGACTCAAGAGAGGGCAAGCCACGTTTTGGGGCTTGACCTTGAACGCAAAGGTTGGTGATTTCATCGAGGATCGTGCACCAGAACAAGCTTAGCATCCCCAGATTTCTTTGCGCGGGATGGGGAGGGAGTTGTCAGGAGGGGAGTGTGCAGGACCAGAACAGCATTCGAAGCACACGGTACTTAGAGCATCTGGCCTGTATTAGCGTCGCCGCAGGCACAGGTGTATCATCTCTCGGCGCGCCGGATGTCGTCAATTGTCTACGTACATAAAAGGGGCAGAGGAAGAGGGGACCAGGAACTTGACGACATCCGAGGTGTCATGGGTAGACGGAAGGAACAGCGTTGCAATATCGCCACGCAGCATGCTGCCGTTTAGCAAATTAGGAAAAGCTTCGGCGCATGGTAGCATCGCGCCCACGTTGAGGACAAGGAAGAGGGAGGAACATGCGCAGCAAAGCGATCATGGCAGCGTG
This sequence comes from Cordyceps javanica, assembly GCF_051103115.1. NCBI lineage: Eukaryota > Fungi > Ascomycota > Sordariomycetes > Hypocreales > Cordycipitaceae > Cordyceps > Cordyceps javanica. The sequence goes on along the minus strand of NC_139301.1, from coordinate 1,614,260 downwards.
GCATTCACCCACCTCGACAACCAGGTGCTACTGCAGGTATCGCCTTCGAGATGGGCGTCCGCGCTATGAGAAGAGGTGGTGATGGTGGTGTGGCAGGACAGGGGCGAGAGGGAGGCTTCCATGCCTAGCCTGAAGTGCTGACCTCGACAACGTGTTTGCAGGGGGGGCGGGCGTTGCACCTGGATATCGGCACGTTGAAGCGGGCGGGTCTTGTCAGATTTCGGAGACCATTGAGGTGTGCAGAAAGCGAAGAAGAAGGGTAAAATCGGTCACTGGATTCCCTTCTTTGGGGAGAAGAAGGGGGGGGGAGTAAGCGATCTGCCCTTGTTGTCACGGAACACGGCATAGAAGTTGAACGAGAGACACACCACCTGTCAGGCACCATTACGCAGGCGCCACACCACCACCATAAGAAAAGACCACTCACAATCATGTTTAGCTTTGTGCAGAAGCTTGCTTCTCGAAAGAAATACTGGGTAAAAAGGAAAATAAAATACGCACGAGGATCTACGAGCAGGGATGGGAAAAGGTAACGACTCTCGCTACAACTTCTATTAGTACTAGTAACTGAGCAAGTATATAAATAACACCGCACACCGGCTCCACAATCGAAATAAGCGTCGAGAATGCTAGAAAGACGAATTTCCCAAAACGGCCAGCGGCGATTTTCTCGTTCACCTCTTTCGGCTAGCGCGCGCTACATTGTGTCACTGGGACTATCAATCTTGTTATTGATTTCCCCTGCCTCCCATCTCCAAGAGATCAAGTGCTGAACATGATGTGTGCCCCCCCGACAGAGGCCGCTCGTGTCTTTTTTTTTTGAACCAAACCGGAAAAGAAATTAGCGAGGTCGAGACAGATGGATACTAGCGTCTGATGATGCTCGCTCCTTATGGACCCCTTCTTTTCTTTCTTACTGGTATAAGACGACGGAGGTGGGGAGAAGAAGCAGCAGCAGTAGCAGCAGCAACCTGATCGTAGATAGTGTAGAGGAAAAGTGCCCGCTGTGGCTGGCATGATTGCCGTCTTGGCCTTGCGGGCAAAATGGAAACTCTTGCACGCCATAAGCCCTGCTATCGCGCCCCGGTTCGGGGGATCAAGATGGCCGTGATTGCGGCAGTAATGGTTCGTAAAAGATGAGCAGACCCTCCCGCCCCCGCTGGCAGGGGCCAAAACGCAAACAGGAGCACGTTGTCCGATGGTGATGACCGATGGTACCAGATAAACGAAATCTGCCGCTTGATCACCTTTCATCATTTTTTGTACCCTCCTTTCTTGCGGGTTTGCGACGGCAGCTAAGCTTCTTGGTTAGGCAAGGGGATGCGGAGTGTCAATTTTAGTTGCTGAAACCAATAAAAAGCGGCATAGTGTAAATGCCCGCAATTTGTATTTACAAACGACGAGTAGGTTTACATCAGTATCAAACCAACGACAAAGGTATGCGGAAGGAAAACGCCACGAATGATACGATTGGCCACTACTGACCACGACTGACCGCGGCGAGGGATCTTGCCAGGGCTTTTTTGCCCGCATACTGAAGCGAGACTTGGTCATCAAACTTCGGCGAAGCTACCACGACTACCCTTTTCTTTGCGTGGAGATGGCCAGCTGTACCGACAACATCACACCTCTTGGACCATATGAGAGAGTCAGCTGTCAGATCAAGGAACCGGGCGATTGGGTAGGGATCTGCAAAGCGACAGGACGTCTACAGTAAAATCCAAAATAGCAGAGAAAGATTTCTCTCAAAACTCTTTGCTATTAGGAAGAAGCGTTGACCACCAACTAGTTGGACCAGCGCTCGTGGCTGTGCGGCGTTGACATGGCTGAGTAAGTGTGGCTCAAGACTTGGGGTAACTTGAGCGCCATTTGGTAGGACATCCTTGATATCCTTGATGAGGATTTCTGCACTTCCTATTCGGGTCACCAGTGCGCAACGAGGAGCTGTTAAGTCTGCCAGTGCCCTGGTTGTCTGGCTGTCTAGTGCGTGTCGGGAGGTTGATTCATTCTACCTCCCAGTAGTCAACAAATGGACTAGAAAAACATGGTTCGCTAGTTTTACACTTTCCGCGGTCTTGTCCCTAAGCCAAGTGCGATACGTACCATCTGGTCGGTAAAAACCAGGGAGAAAAAGGCAAGAAGCTTGGGCCAGAGGGTTTCCTATTGAACGAGCAATTTCCGCGCTAGAATAGCTCCTCGGGTGGATGAGTAGTTGATAGCATAGGAAGTGGCGATGCACTTCCCGGTACAATGCCGCATTTTACCCATGGATTTTCGTGCGATAGGGTTTGAGCTAATTGTGCCGTTTCTTTTGTACTAATTCTAGTTAGTTTTCCTTCGTCACCACAACGCTTAACGCCACTAGAGTAACGTTGCCTGTGTAGGAAAGTACGGATGCAGAGGAACAAACAGGCAATTGAGTAGAAAAGGGTGCGATTTCATGGTTAAGAGAGGTAAGAAGACTGTGTGCAACGGCGTAGATGTGAGCCAACGGCGAGAGCAACCAAAAGCGCCAGTGTACGAATTACCTCCGGTTCATTGGCGCGGGGGCAGACAGGCAACTCATGTAAGCCGCTTGAAAGCTTCCAGTCTGACTCGTTGTGCTGAGTCCGGGGAGCCTCGCTTGGCCGTGCTCCATTCACCCCCCCCCCCTTCGATCCGCGCTTTCGAGGCCAAAGTACTCCATAGCGATAGCCGAGTTTGGCTCGCGATAGCCTAGACTATCGCAGCTTACTCTGGCGGCGTGCGGAAGGCTTTTCATCCGCCCAAAAATTGAAGCTGGACTGGCCGTGCTCGAGTCTTGAAGTCCACAGGTAAGGATGAGCTGAGTCGCCAAAGCTCTATTTTTTGCATCCAGGCACATGCTGGCCATGGAGCAGAGGAGGGTACAAAGCAAGAAGCCACAAATCATATCATAAGAAGAAGTAGCCAATTTCCAAGTTATTGTTAGGGCCTGATGATATTTCGCGGCTGCGACGTATGTGACATCGACCAGGACTTGGCAAACATGATGGAGCATGGCCAAGGCCACCTGAAGAGCATGGAGCGTGGTGAATGGTTCGATTCCATTACCGGAGGCTGCCCGATTCAGAAGAACTCGGCCACGCAAGAAGAGGAATCAAACTTGGAAGCTCTCCATTTTCGACGCGCGGTTGGCACAGACGGTGGTCGCTCAGCATCGGCAAAGTGCTGCCTTGTCAGCAGAAATTCCAAAGGGCAGCGATGGTGAAACTAGCATCACGAAACTCGCCGTCTGCTATTGATCAATCAGGGCGCGAGCTATCACTACACGGTTGTCAAAACTACAACCGACGCAGCCAGCCCGAGTTCAACGCGACCAGACCGTTATGTGGTGGTGGGTGGGAGAGGCCTTTCCGGTAGAGAGTAGCAAAAATCTTGACAGCCAGACCGCTAGGCCTTTTCAGGAAAGATGTTGCGCGCGACAACCGAGCAAGGATTCTCTGGCCCATGCCTGCGGGCGCACCCTCTCAATATTAGATGGCGTATCAAGAATAGTGCTGCCTGGGGAGAGAAGCTTGGGGACCAGTACGGCGTCGGGTTAGCGCGAGAAGAGAGACAGGGGGGACAGCGACAGCCAGACCGAGTGCCAGAAGTGCCAAGAGCGGTTTGGGGGCCAGGCCAAGGATGGCCAGAGGAGTCACCGTCGTCATTGAGGAGCCAGCTTGCACGCGTAGCATCAAAATCGACAACCAGTTCCCGTAACAAGCTCAGATGAAGGATGGCATCAGGTTAAGAAGTCGCCGAGAGTCTCGTGTATCCGGATATCATATTGGGCAAGCCTTCGTGGAGAACAAGTTTACGCAAGGAAACTTCCGGACGCCGTTGGCAAAGGGGAAGGGAGGGGTGGCAGGTTGCACCTTTGATCTGCATCGCTCGGGTTCTTTGCGCTCGAGGTTGCAAGGCACACCTCTCTACTCTACAGGGCGACAGCCACAGTGCGACAAAACAGACGTTACGATTGCGATAGGTGAGCATGGCAGCCCGCGAGGCGGCGGCTGAGCGAGCGAACAAGCCAATGATGAACGGTGATGAGATGGGGATGGCGAGGCTGTGGGCATTGGGAAAGAAGTGTGTGTGTGTGTGTGTGTGTACTGGTAATCTCGAGCAAACGGGCAACTGGCAGGCCATCCAAGGTACTCCGTACTTGCTCTGTAGGTAAAAATATGGAGGGCAACAAGGCCTGACGGCACGCTGGAAATAGAACCCAAGACCCTGTAACAAAAGTGGTCCGGTGCTTGCACGCCCACTCTCCTCCGTACTCAGTACTGTCCGCTCCCTCCCAGGCAGGCAGGCAGGGAAGGCAGCGCCCCACCAAATTTGCCGGTAGTTATGGGGGCCGCTAAAGTGACCGGGGGTGCGGAGCGGGCTGTTTAGTACCTACTAAACCCACCTCACCGCATGGCAGGTCAAGACTTAATACATAGTACTGACAGGTTCTACCCAGTAGGTTGTATCAGTGGGCGGATCGTTGGAGAATGCAACGTCCAGCGCAACCTTGTGGCTGTTCGCCTCGTTTCCAGAGATCTGCCTTTTCTGGGCAGCCGTGTGTTGAGTTCAACCACCCCCACCACCAGGGAACGAACTGCCCTGAGACTTGCGCGTGGTGATGGTGCTTCTCGACCTGGCTGACCTTCCACCTGAAAGGGTAGGTACTAGTATGCTTTTCCATTATGTTCTTATTATATGCGTCGATGGAAGATAACCAAAAGGGGAGGTTGACGAGATCTCTTATCTCGTCTACTCAGCATTCATCAATCACATATCTATTTCTCTTCCTTGCTTCGCCCACGCAAAAATGTTGCAATCGGGCAGTAGCTATTGTGTGTGCCTCGGAGAGCCCAGCGTTGTAGCGGTAGCGGGGAGAGAACGCTAGCCCGGGCGAGGCGACCATTTTACTCAGCTATCCTTTGGTGCCTTTGCAACTAGAAAGTGATGGGCACAATTTATTTCCTCTTCTCGTACACGAGACTCCGAATGACGCGGCGGTAAGAGAGGATTGGCCCGGGCGTTGGTTCCTGACATCTGAACCGCCGTCTCCATATTGGCACTCAGCAAGCCTACACACAGGCAAGCACATGGCGAAAGACACCTACGCGCGCGGGACTTCAGATATGTGCTGGCAGTTTTCGATGACAGAGCTGGTTAACCACAAGCAGTACTTGAATGGTGTGTAGCATTTGGCATAGCAGAGCAAGAAACCAGGCTCTTCCATGGATCTTGCAGGCAAGCCACCATTCCTGCCTTCTCCGGGCCGGATCTTTATTATCCGTAAAAGTATGATTGAGCCTTGCACCACTTGGGACATTTTCCCTCCGATCTGGATTTTTTTTGTCAGGCCACACAGCGACATTGAAAATGAGAGCAAGGGGGAGGGGGGAGGGAATCGCTCTCCTACTAAGTAGAGATGGGGCGACAGGAAAAACTTAGCCCAGCACAGAACATAGGGCTGAAGGCTACACAAATGGCATCATTGCTACAGCACCGAAGGTAAGGAGGGGTTGGGGGCTTGTTCAAAATGGCCAGGGGGCAATCCCCTGCAGCCTTGGTTGGGCAGGCAGCTGCGCCATGATTGGCTCGTCAAACGAGGTGAACCTGATAGGCGGATCCCCTGCGGAAAAGAGTCACCTGGGTCGGTAGCTACCTTACTAGGTAGTCCCCTCAGTACCTAGGTACCTTACTGAAGTGCCTTGTGTGCTTTCTACCCATGTTGATAGGTACCTTCAGGTACTTACCTAGGAACCTGCATGCCTCCCTACCTACTTCGTTCCAGTGATCGAATTGTCTTGTTTCCTACACGACGGGTATCCACTTCTAGCGAGCTGAAAGCGGCATAGGGCCATTTTCCCGCATCTGGCGGCTTCGGTCTCTCCGAGCAGAATAGCTGGCTGTTATTAGTGCTTTTGCTGCAGCAATCTGCATTGAGAGCTCGGTATAAATGGACAAGACGTAACATGACATGACAACAGACTTGACAATTTTGCACGTGGGAGCCATGACGATGTATTGAGGCCCATCTCCCCCAGACCGTCGCTTAAGATTATGCGATAAAGAAAGAGAGGTAGATCAGTCTTTTCTCCTGTCCTGTTTCTGGTTTTGTTTTCTTTTGTTTTTGTGGTAGAGCGACGTTGTCGGATTGCGGCTTCTCTATGATATCGGGGGGGGGGGGGCTTTTTTGGGAGGGGGAGGGGGTGGCTCGTTCACTAGCCTGTCCCAGAGGAGCGGGAAAGACCAAGTTGGAGATGGCGTCGTTGTTGTGTTTTCTGTCACTGCCCGAATAGCAACTCCCTGGGCTACATTTCGTTTTTAAATTCTCCAGCTGCATGTCTCGGTCTTTCGTCGCTCACTCCCTTCTATCGTTGCTTTTTCTTTTTCTTTTTTTCACCTCCCCCGTTCCCAAAAGGCTGCGCTGGCAGCAAGACGTTTCATGTGCCAAGTCAACGGCCACCCCGACTGGCCAGGTTTCAGTTGATGGAATATTCCACGCGTGAGCCTGCAGACTTTAAAAACAAGCTTCCCTGTGCGGGATGACGCAGGGCGGCGACTACGCTGTGGTGGTGCTGAGCTCGGCAAGACACAGTATTAGCAAGCACGTTCTCTTCAGCTCCAAGACCGGCAGGCCAGCCTCCCTAGTAACATTCATGAAGGCTAGCAGGTTGTGCTGATTGGTCCCGAGTGCCGGCCATGTGCAAGACAAGATCAACAGGAATATGCAGGGCGACAGACACGCCCCCTCCCAATTCCCCAATTATGGGGTTTACTGACCGGGGTGCGCATGTCCTGGTCTGATTCCTTTTCCACCATGTCATCAGGGCAATTCCACACCGTCTCGGCCGGTGCTCTTATCGTGATGCCAAAAAAGGGTCTTGCGATCTGTGTCACAAGTCTTCTTTTTTCTTTTCTGTTTTCGCTGCCTATACTGTGCGGCATGTATGTTCTCGCTGAACCAAGACTTTCGGTGTGCATACGGCAATGATACTTATTTAGTAGCTTTTTCATTCCTCCCCGTCAACACCAGCCCAGCTGATAACGGTGGCAATTTCTCCCAGTTTTGTGCTGGCACTAAGGTTCCATGGTAATTGTCGACGGGTAGGCATTGCACCGTGGCAGCCAGCCAAGTACATGCATATGCAATCTTGGCTGGCCTACTTCATGAACCTATCGAGAGGCGGGAATGTGCGAGAAGAAAAATGCACACACATGCACGCGCAAAAGCTCCTGGCGTGTCCTCTCTTCTGATTTCCATTTGCATTAGTGAGGATTTTATTTGTCCTAAATAGGATGCGCTTAGCTCCGAGAAACCCTCTCGTTCGCGATGACGCAAGATGCAGACATTGTGAAAGACCACGATACGTCTTCTTAATTCGGTATGGAACTTGTCAAACAGCCAGCCACCACTTTGTAAAGGTTTCGCATCGTTTACAGAGGATCGCCCAACCCTGCCAACACGGACCGGACATGCTTCTGTTCGTTTCTGCTTGGATAATCCACTAGACCCATCCATCTACGTAAACACTTCCATATGGGAAGAGAGGGGCAAGAATTAGGCCGTATTTTCTTGCGCAGTCGTAGCAGGACCAAAGTTTTATAGCAAAACTCATTTTACAGGCTGAAGCACGTACGTTCAACCAAACAAAGCAAAAGGAGAAAAAACGTGCAATAACCAGGAATATACCAGCAAGTCTGGCTTCTCCATGCTCACATCATTTCCCACCACTCTATCCTCTACATGCACCCTTTCTGTCTTGCATGATGTCTGCAAAACTTTGTCATCGCCTTGTCGACAAGAAAGGGCGCATCACCAATTCCTTAGTCATTGCAGGTGGCTGCCGCACTCCCCTTCTATCTCCTATCGAGGGACCAACTAGCTGTGCACGCCAAAACTAGTGAATCGAGGGACCGCGGCGAGATGGGCAGCCGACCGAAAACAACGAGCATTCAAGGAAATTCACCCACACTGAAAGAAACGGAAAAGAGGGGGGTGGGGCTTGGTGATGGCCACTCTTCGGAGTGTGTGTGAGAGAGAGAGAGTAGTAGTAGGTGGGCGTTGGGGGGTGGGTTCGATAGATTTGGGGGCTTCCTTGTCCAACGGTGGTTGGCTGCGGAAGCGCGAGAGTGACAGATGCGCCACGTGAAGGAGAAGAGGGGCATTGGTATCTATGCCACACTTTTCTATTATTACACTATTATACTTCTTTTTTTCCATGTCTCGCCCACCACACCTAGTATCTTCGCCCCCACCTCCATGCCGCCCTGCCCGCACCCCCGGTGATTCCCCTTTTGGGTAAACGACAAGACAAGCTTTCTTTGCTTCCACACGCACACCCCCAGTGAAACGCCACGGCGCAGGGAACAGACCTGGGTTCGCCCACAACACCGCCTCCCGCTGTTGGCGGAATTTGCGTTTTTCCTGCTCTCGCCCCCCCCCCCCCCCCCAACCCCCGGGGCCGCCCCTTGTTCTTTGCCTGCCCGGCACCACCACATAAACCGTTTCGCCGGCCGCAAGGCCACTCAGATCAGGTCTGTTGTCTGCTGTCTGCTTTTTCGCTGTCTGCCTACTCAGCATGTACAGCGTTCGGACGTTCCTGGGACGCAAGTCTCTTTGCCAACGACGTCACCCCACGCCAAACGTGCGCAACGTGCCTCTTGCCTGCTATTAGCTGGGCTAAGCTTTCTTGTTCCCGTCGCTTGGCTATCACGGTGCTACTCAATTGAGTTTGACGCTGCATTTCGTAATAGGCGTATCTTGAGTTATTTCCATACGCTCACTTTCAATCCCTTGCCCGTCTGCTATTCACCATCTCTTGCCCACTTGCATACATGCAAATCGTATACAATGACTCTCTTTCGCCATGACCGGTAATCCCCTTCTCTTCTCAGCCCTATTCTGGTTTGGGAGGTCAATGGCACGCTGAATCCCTGACTGTCCTCTATCATTAATGATTCTTGGATATTATGCTAGGAATTCCATCGTTACCCCCTCCTCCCCCCCTCTCCGCCCCTCATACTATTTGTAACTGGTTCTCACGCATGGCTACCAGTGCTCGCCCCAGCCTCGCTCCACCAACAACCAGAGCAACTCCACACATTGCCACCCTGACGGTTCTGTATCAAAGACCCAGAAACATTCAGCAGACGATGGCGCATACACTGCGAACCTAGGGAATACGACTTTGTGGTTCCAATAAAGCCCAAACTAAACGTCATTTTGAATCTTGTCATGTTGAACGAAATTGTCGCCCTGCCGTCTTGGAGCTCTCGCGGCCGATTCTCCGCACCAAATTGGGAGAGCTTGCAATTTCGGTGTACAAAATGGTTCACGGCGTGAGCCGCCGACACCCAAGTCTCCCATCGCCTATGATGCTGTTTCTGTAAGTAATAATGACGCCACCCACGGGGGCCAAGAACTAGGATAAAGTAACGCATGATGGTGTGGCTTGCTTCTGCCAATCTCATACCTGCTCCTACACAACAAGGGCCGAGGAAATATCCAAAGCAAAAGCACACAAGTAAAGGAAAGAAATGACAGAAAGAAAACCAATCAGGTTGCGATGGCTCTGCCAGTGGGTTCCAAATCATTGCAAAATCCATGGCCTCTCTGGCTCAACATGGGGTGGGGGGAACGCAAGCCCGCGCATCATAATGGGTCCTCATATATCTACCTGTACATACGCTTCGAGTGCCAGGTCAAGCAAGGGTATCCTATTAACTTGTCCTGGAAGCTGTCGGGTATCTGGTGTAGGTAGGCCAGGTGCTGTTGCTGAGGACTCGGGCGAGGCGGGCCAGCAACAGCGACAGCGACATCCGGGAGTTAGATTGCACTACGCGTTTCATCGGGTGGTAGGGGTATCGGAGCTGGCGTAGGTTCTGCCGGGAAGGTGAGAGGGGCAGGTGAGGTAGCAGTGGCGACAGCCTTGCTGTAGGGAAATGCAGACAGAGCTGTGCATTGCGTATGCCGGTGATGAAGACTGCCCACGTGCACACATGGAGAGCGAATATGTGTGTGTGTGTGCTCCGTACTCTGTCTAAATCCGACCGGGCGGGTTAGCAGGATGCACCTGTCGCCAGCGAGCACGCTAACAGCGAAGAAAAAGCCAAGCGGAGCCCAACGTTGACAGGCCGGAGTACCAGTATAAACGAACTGGGCCCCCCATCCAAAAAGAGCAAGCCGTGCAAACCAGTGCTAACTATGGATCATAGTCGTCGAAATCTAAGTGGGCAAAGGTGGGGGAGACCGCCAGCGCCTTGGTGGCATGTTCACAATTCATTGACGATGGATCCCCGACAACCGGACCAGGAAGGGAAGCAGCCTCTTATTAGCCTCCCCCCCACAAGGCCATGGCAGTGCCGTCGCCGTCGCGGCCCTCAGTTTTTCGCTAGCTGTTTTGGCGTTCGGGTTAGTAGTTGCGCCGTCAAGCTTTCCGGTTGTGTGGCGGCGGCGGTCGAAGCTTTTCTCTGTGGCACTAACAGGTTGCCAGCGACACCTCTGCGTGGGTCTGTTAGTGCGCCCGAATTCCACTCTATTTTCCAAGCTCTGGGGGATTATCGAGCTGTTGCTTCGTGCGGCGAAATCTCAAATAAACGAATTTCGTCTAACCAATCAGCGAGCTCGGCACTCATGCCCCCGGAATGTCTCCCGCCGCTGGCCCCCATCGCTACTACCCCCCTCCGCCGGCACTGCCGGCTGCAGCTAGAAGATCCAAATTTGGACAAAATATACGAAATAGAGATTTGACGTACACAGAGTTGAGAATGTCACCAGCTTTTGTATTAACAACGCTTTTTTTCCCGCCCATTTTCGAAATGACGATCATTATATTAATATCCGCCAACGCTGTACTACTTTTGTATATATCTTGCTGGTCTAGAGCTGCTCTTCTTGTCCTTCTATGTTCTGTAGCTACAGTCGGTGTGCATGAGAAAAGTCGAGACCTTTAACTAGTGAACGAGGCCCGTCTAATCTCGGATTACCATACCAGCCTGCGTCGCTCTCTCTAGCGGCAAATTTTCTTTCCTAACAATAAGACTAACGTAGAACCATATGATTTATTTACAGGCCAAAGAGACACTAGAGAAGGTCTCGCACAGCTCTCAAAACACGTGTATCAAGTAAACGCCTGAAAGTCGGTCAAGCGAAGTTCAATGTCATACTCATTCAGTCTGTCAAGCAACACCGTTGGTTCTAGACTTTGCTTGAGCCTTAGGCGATAGAGCTACAGTGCGGCGCCAGCAAATGACAAAGCGTCCCAGCGCAATCTGCTGCGTTTCTTGGCCGACATCACGTTAGACAACGATTAGCGAAGAAGAGCGGAATCCAGCCATCGAAATCAACTTGCCCTCCCTGGTCCCCTTAAGGAGAAAAGGGCAGCTTTTGGCGAGAAGCGAGTTTCGTTTACGGCAGCCAATCATGCGTTGTTGTAATGACTGACCCACCTATTGTGTTGCCGGCCGAGAGAGCAGACATAGAGAGACAAGGAAAGATTGGGGGGCCTTGGGTGGTATCGCTGCACCAACAAGACACGCACCGACCGGCGGTGCCGCGACAGAGTCTTTTTAGTGGGAGGGTTGCAGTCCATTGGCAACCGCATAGTACTCAGACAAGACCCGGCCACACATAATCGCTGGGGATTTTTTTACTTCCTGCCGGGGCCAAGGCCGCAAGGTCGTCAACAGTACCAAGAGGCAAAGCCATGTGGGAAAATTAGAGGCGGCACGCTAAACCTACTGAGTAGGAGTACTGCCACCTAACAAGGTCGGGAGCCAAGCTTCCTGGTGTCATCCATAGTGTGGCCTGTGATCTGGATTGCAATTCGTTAGGTAGGCAGGCCTACTGTCGTCAATCGTGGCCGGGGACTTTGCTCCCCTTTGCTGTTGGCCGAACTGATGGATCTCTTGTTCTACTTTCGCCCACCAATAACTAGTCAAGTTAGAGGCGGTAGTGACGTCCAGTTGGCTAAACTAGGTTGATAACGGACAAGACCTTCACCATGACTGACTGGTTCGTCGTTTTGGTTGCCAGTCTGTGCCACCCACCCACGCCCTCCTCGCTCGCCTCACCTGGATGGGGGTAGGGCGAGCAGGCTCTGTAATGGGCCCTTCAGCGCTCTCGGCCGCCTGCCCTGCTGGTGTCATCTACCTATTTGTGTATGTAGGCGCTAATCACGGAAAGGCTGAACGAGCAAGGGTAGAGTGGCAAGGTGAAACGCAGCTCATTAGCGGGAGGGTTCTTTTCGAACAACATTACTTCTTCTCAACAAGATTGCCAAATGCCTTGTGCAATTTCAAATAAACCCTGCAGGGCTTCAGCAGCTATGCGCGGTGTACCGCTGCTGAGTAGCTTGATAGGGATATTCGCGCTATGTGCTTCTGCGGAGCCGCTCGTCCCAGCTTCGCCGTCATTTGACAATGATGTTACCTGTCTGGGCGCTGTGGCTTGCTTAGATCCGGAACCCTTTTGCTCTCTCTCTACCCTTTTCCCCTTTGATTTTTCTCAGGCATATTTTACTTGAGCGTCGAAGAAGTTTAGATAAGAGGCCAAGCTAAGTACGTAGAGGGAGTCGAGCAGCCATGGCCCATGGGCCCATGGGAACTCGTCGTTCAGCGAGCACCTAGTAACTAACTAATCCGCCCCCCTCTCTAAGGCGGCGGCCGACACGAAAGCGGTTCTACATCGAGAAGGATTCAAGCCACAACGGCTTTCGCACTGGCACTACCCTGCAACCGTACTCCGTGAACTTGACCCTTTGTATCTTCTTTGGAGTGACATTACTGAGAACTGCATCCGCATCAAGATGATTTTGGGTTACCCATACTTTCTGGCATAAGTGAAGATAGAAACAAAAAGTAAGACATGAGACTGCAAGATGGCATGCCGCACAAGGCTGAGGTCGCCCCGTGATCGACCCTGTACGAGTTTCTGCTGCCAAAAATACGACACAGGTAGGTGCCGCCCCAGTGAAGCAACAGATCAGCGGCTCAGCCCCATGGTACAAACCTACGGGGGCTGAGGGCTGCTGTCTTGTTGTCTTGCCTCAGCGGCGCACAACCTCGTGCTCTGGCAAGTCACAGAAACAACGGAGATGCATACACATGAGCATTATGCCATTGCGCATTGTGGTGCTTCGGCCCTCTACCGTTTGAGTCCATATGTTTGCTTGATACACATCAAAAGACCACATTTTCTCCGGGCCTGTCTGTACTTTGCCATGTCCGACAGCCTGACAAACCTCCACTTACCGCCAAAGGGGCCGGGGGGTGGACAGATACTCACTTACGGCGATCGACCTAGTGCACGCTGCCCCGTGGCCCCCATCATGTGCCGTTGCCCGAGCAGCTCAGCTCTTAAGTCCGCGACAGCCGGGGGTTCCAGTGTCAGCGAAGCTTTGATAGAAGATTACATGCACGCGGTAACACCTATAGCAGAAGAACAGCGATAGCATGAGAACCCCTAGAATCAACAAGAAAGACGCACGAGCTTCGGCACGCTACAGAACGACTTCCCTTCTTGACTGCGCGCGCGCGTAGATTTGAGTGCTACCCAAAGTAACGGATGCATGTAGGTGGGCAGACCAGCATCGACAATGTAACATGGTTGTCCGTCCTTCTCAATGGGCCAGAACAAGGTCAACTGAGCCGGACCTGGAGCAACCACCTACCTAGACATACATACACATACACAAACACGCACGCACGCACGCACGCACATGCAGGCCGTCCGTATCTGTGTGCGCGCGCGCCAGCTGAGTAAGACGCGCGGAGAATATTAGGCAACGAACCAAAACATGGAAGAACTCAAAAAAAAAAACCACCTTTGATGCCGGTATCCGGAAACCCGAAACGTGGGATTATGGGGAGGGAATAAGAGATGTCGCATATATGAGTACTGGTATGAACGAACGACTACTAAAGAGCACAGTAATCTCATAGATTGGAGTGTTGAAGGGCGGCGGAGGCTCCGCCGCCGACGGAGTGAAACCTAGTTTTGTGACAGGGCTACCAATGGCATTGGTGGGATGGACATGCGCACAGCATTATCACGAATTATAGTAATAATAATAATCAGGATGAATACTTGTTCAATTATCATCACCGTCCGTGTCCTTGGAAGCTAACAAGATCCGCGGGGGCGCAAAGCAAATCGGTGACCCAGAACTCGGGTCTGCGCTGCAACTACGGGCCTCGCACAGCCAAAAGCCCACCCCCCCTCCCCATAGTCAATGCGTGTGATGCTGGACCAGACAGTCAGTAGTGAGAGGATTCTGGTTATGGGCCAAAATGTACCACTGCATGTTTAGATGGAGAGAGTCCTGTTTTCTCTACGAGCGACCACATGACGACTCTGCGGGCGCTGGTCGTACGAGCCAGCCTCTTCCGTGGTTGTTGACCGAGCAGGGGTACGTATGTACTCTCGCACTGGCCATAAGGAAGTCCGAGATGCGAAAAAGGGCAGACCACATTACCTAGCTGAGTGCCTATCAGTAGGTGACTACATGGGCCCAACGGTGAAGCTGCAAAATGCAAGGTAAAAAGAGGGAGACGAGATACCCTCTCTTCCTTTGATGCTTTCCTGTTGCGGTAAACGATCATTTCTGGTTGGACGATTGAGCGAGAAGACTCGTTTACAGAAGCGACAAGGGCAGGGGCAAAAGAAATGACAATGTCGACTTTTTTTCCCCTTCATTTTTTGCTTATTGCGTACCTTCAATCCACATCTGGCAGCAACTTGATACACTGTTCAAGTATAAGTAGCTGCTGGACTGGAACGGCTCTAGCAATCCGGGAAGCAATGGGCAAATACGCCCTGGCGACAGGGTTGAGGAGACAGGGCAGGAATACGCCCTGTGGCGGCCATGACTCCACCTACTATGCCGGGGACCCCTCACGCAGCTGCCGGCCCCTCCCTTCTAGGCGGTGGCTGGTGGCACCGCCGCTCCTAATAGTGGGCAAAACAGAGAGAAAGAGGACGGAAAGGCGGCGGAGGAGATAACCCGGCTGTCGCTTTGTAATGAGGGCGACCAAAATAGAAGCGTACTGACAAAGCACAACGACAGTTTTGGGGGGGTTTTGCCCCCTCCTCCCGAAAAAAAAAAAAAAAAAAAAAGCTTGCTGCCCTACTGTGTCTGGTGTACTACTGGTAACAAAATCACTAGAACCACAACCTAAGTCCGGATAATAGCGACGACATATACAGATTTGGACGGCGTACTCGCTTCCTAGGTAGGTACTTATATGTGCGAACGTATAGTAGCTCCGTGCTCTCGGCGGCTTTCAAGGGCGGCGGAGCTGATTCTGCACAGCCAACGCGCCGCATTTAAGCTGAAGACGCCGTGCGTGCCGACAGGCTTCCTCGGTGACGGCTCGTTGTAACGCTATAAGCTTGCCTAGTACCTAGACACTTGCCATGAAAGTACTTTTAAGGTGCGATACTCGAGGTGGCATTGCAGTCGTCCCTCACGCAAGGGGCGCCCTGTTGTGCGTCCGGGCTGCCAGGCGTAAAGTTGAGCTTGTTCGCTGGGGCGGGGAGAACGACAGGGCGGACACCTCCAACCGTAGAAGGCGATGGGGAGACAGCCAGCCAGACAGCCAGCCAGCCATCCACACACATGCCCGCGCAGACACACGCATACACAAGCACACACACACAACCGCCTGCAGCTCATGCCGTGAAACCCATAATGCACGCCTCCCATGCGGCAGAACGTTCTAATTATTCCGTCCAAGTGACGCTTTGGAACTTCAAGACTCTTTGATGGGCTCTTGGCAATGTATCGACGGACCAAGTGCTGATGCTTTACAATCAAGCGGGATATGCGGAACGTTGGCGGACTTGGGGACCGACTTACATCCCACCAAACGAGGCACACACGGGCAATTCAGCATTAGACCACGCCTTTTCATAAGTCTAATTCCGAGACTGTAACGTAAGTACTAGAAATCAATCCCAGAGTATGCTCACGCTTTTTGTATTATTACTGGCACATTGATCAGGGGCCGGGGCCGAAAATTCAACAAAATAGGTCCATACATCATGTAAGTTAGGCATACAGAGCAACCAAGTGACCAGGTCGATTTTGGCCTCATCAGTTGTACAGAGGGTCGCGTCCTAGAGCGGGTCACCGGCAAATGACGGGGCCATGTGTAGCGTGTACATGATTAATCATGATAAACGAGTTTTTGTGTTCCAAATCTCATGATAATTGGGCTACCTTGCAAAGGAACATGAGAACAGCTGGTTTCTTTGCACCTACATGCAGCAGGCAATGGCGGCGGGTAGGGGGGTCACCCAATTTGGACCAGCCCTGCAGGGATGCGCCAACGCACCGCCCTGGCTGAAGATGGCCGGGTTCGTTCAACAACCTAAGTATTCTTGCATGACCTCCAAGAAAGCAATATATGCCAGGGCGTGAATGCTTTCGCCCCCTAGGGCCCCCCCATTCTTTCGGATTCTAGCAAATTGCTCTTGCTGCGCAATTTTCATCCATTTTCAGTATAGTATTTGTAATTTGCAAGGCTCAGCCTTGACCTTCGTTGATCCCTGGAAGTTTTGGAGTTTCTTCACCGTGGGGGTTTTTTTTCTCTACTCGCTTTACGGATAGTCACCCCACACAAGGTGTGAACAGAGGACGGGCCACGGACAAGAACCGATGCACTAAATTAAGAAGGGGTTTGAAAATAAAAGAGGCAGAAGGTACAAGGGGGTTTAAAACCTCTGTATTCATTTGGTAAAACCGGAATTCACAAGCCTGGACCGTTTTTGCGGACAGCGAGTGCCGGGTTAGCGGGTCTGTTCCTCCGTACCATGTGGGATGGCCTTGACAGCCCAAGTAATAAGGCCACTAGTAGAAATGAAAGAGGATCATCTATGGAATCGTTGTGACTGGCAACAAAAAGACTTTGGCATTTGCCCAAAGGGGGGTGATGGGTCGTTCATGGGAGTATGGATAGGCGGGCTTGTGCGGTAGAAAGAGAGAAGCCGATGCCAGCCAGCAAGCCACACGATGAAACTATTTGCTGGTTCGGGATGCAAGACCCGGCGAGGCGGCGTTCGACGGCGTCGGCGGCGTCGGCGGGGAGGGCGGAGGCGCCGTGGACCATTTGGAGGAGGGAGGGAGGCGCCAGGCAGCGATATTCGGACGGGGCGCCACCGAGCCGTTTAAGGTATACAATATGGACGATGGAGCAAGAGTCCAAATGTAAATCGAAGTTGGGGGTGGACAAAGGAAGAGAGTGATAGAAAATCCCCCCCCTTTTTTTTTCGTTTCTCTAAAAGCCACGAATTGAATTGACGAAGCCAAGTTGAGACCTATTTTTGTCGAGACATGGTCGAGGAGCTCGTACCAAGCAGATGGGAGGGAGACCGGGAGACTGGGAGGCGGAAACGGGATACCAGGGCAACCTGCGCTCAACCCTGGTTTCTGGATCAGTTTTCTTTCTTCTGTTTTCTTTGATTGTCATTGTATCTTTGCCACTTGGTTGTTATTAATTTGAGTTTTTTTCTTCTATGCATACAGCAGAAAATAAATCCGCCGATGAAACCCTCCGTTTGTATGGACGGCTGCATAGCATACATTTTGCGCGACATGTGCGGGATAGAGGCCAGACCAGTAAAGAAGGGGTGCAGAACTCGGTAGGAAGCCAGCTAGCAAGCAAAATGCAACATTGGCGTCTGTCAGTGACTGCAAATTGTGTGCCTGTGGACGAGTGCGTACTTACTCAGTTCTGGCGGATGATTGTGGGCTAACAATTCGACTTGCTTTCTCTCTCTGTCTCCGTCCCTCTCTGCCTTCGGTTTTCTTCCTTGCTGTATCTATCGGCAAAGGGGACTTGGAACAGGACGTTAGGGAGCCGCCAGGTGGAACCCTACGCGATCCAGCGCCTTTCCCTTTGTCGTAAACGTAAAGACTCCAGCGAGAACTGGGCAAGCAAAAGTTGAAAACTCCCCATACCCCCTGCAGAAAATATACCTCTGCCGTCCTCCAGCACAGTGAGAAAGAGGCCCAGCGACGGCGCGAGCGGGAAATGGGTGTGGTTTTAGGCGGACTCGCCCCCAGACAAGGGGGTGCGATTTACGCGGTGACAAAAATCCACGCCCCCCGATAGCCTGGTGGCAGTTTTATTCCATGTATTTGGACGGAGGTACCTCTGCCGGCCGGCCGGCCATCTTGCCCACCTCCCCCCCCCCACGCAGGCATTTCACCACCCGATTTCCATACAAACCATCGCCGTCCCGACCCCCCTGGCACTTTCTTTGGACCAAGTATCTTCCCTGGTCCACTTTTGGGCACTCGCTCTGATAGAATCCACCAACAGCATTTTTTCCTTCCTTTTCTTGCCCCAGCCCAGTTCCTGGGCACGCCGCACAATCTACACCCCTTTGTCGAGGGACCCCATCACCACATCACGTCCATCACCCGGCTTAGCGTCCACGGCAGGCAGTTTGTTCGTTTGGCCCACCTCCACCATTCGACACACCCTCAACCCCCCGGGGGTCTTGCGTCTTCTCTCTCGCCAAACCCCCTCCCTCCACCTAGTTCAAAGCAGCCTTGTCTCTTTCTTCCGCCGGCGAGGTGTATCTTTAAAGTCTCTCTTCCTTCTAGTATGTCTTACTGGGGGGGGCGTGGTCCTGGCACCGAATTGCCATGTGTGGTGGAGGCACTTCATATCTGTCCCAGCCTGGGGGCACCACCATGCTTCTCTAGACCACATTGTCCACGAGATATTTAAATGTATGCCTTCTCCCACATGGCTTGGAGGATCTCGCCCTACCATCTCTATCAATCTCAACACTCAAGCGATTTCGCGATCTTTTCTACTTTGCCAAGAAGAAACTTATAAAGACAACAGTCTTTCCCATCTCTTCAACTCGTTTTTACTCTTGGTCACACACTCTTCTGCCAAAGTACTACAGCTCTTAGCTTTCCAGCTCTCCAGCTCTTCAGCTTTCCAGCTCCCGCTCTCTCCTTCTCACACACCCACTTCACACATACACAACATGTCTGTCTACGCTGCCATGCCTCAACAACAAGCGTACATGTACGCTGTGCCCCAGCAGGCCGCTCCCAGACAATATTCTACCCACGGTACCAGCAGCGCCTTTAGCTCCTCTGCTCTCCCAGACGAGGACTGGACCAAGATCTCCGACTTGGCTGAGCGCCGCAGAATCCAGAACCGCATTGCTCAGCGCAACTACCGTACGTGCCATCGCACCCACAAGCACCATCACCACTGCCCAACAGTTCCGACTTGGCCCGCCTGGCAATTGCCCCGCGCGCGTCACGGTGAAAAAAAACCCAGCATCACCACTAACATTCTTTCACAGGCAAGAAGCTCAAGCGCCGCCTGGAAGACCTCGAGCGCCGCGCTGGCTCCTCCGACGACGGCGAGACCGACAAGAACTCAGTCACCAGCCCCTCGAGTACCTCGAGCACCTCCAACAAGGTCACCAAGCGGACCTCGACCAGCAAGTCTCCCAAGGTCGCCAAGGCCACCACAACCGCCGCCATCTCCATCCCCACCAAACCCGTCCACCAGTACTCGCCCTCACTCGATGGCTCTGACGACTTCGTCTTTGCTGGTTCCTTTGACGACCGCGAGCGTGGTCCTTCGCCGCCCATGTTCTCCTCCTACACTCCCTACCCCTCGGATGACCTGCTTCTCCAGCCCTATGGAGCTACGCAGCCGTACCCGACCATCAGCGCGGGCGAGCCCTATTCTACCAGCTACATGACCTCGTCTCTCCCTGGTGTCATGCCTGCAGCCACCCACTTCACCGACCCCTTCAAGCGCGAGAGCTTCTCCGGTGACGACGGCCTCGGCAGCTATTTCAACTACTCGTTTGGTCCCTCTGCCTTGGACATGAGCCACTACGGTGCTTCTCCCAACGCTCCCAACGTGAGTTTGCCGAGACAGCAACCCATCTTCCCTTGAGGAAAGACGCGGGCTCTGCTACACCCCAGCAATCGCCACACAATATACTGACCGGAGCTCAGACGCCTCCTCTGTCACACTCATTTGAGTCTGCGGCCTGCTCTGAGACTGGCTTCGACTACCCGACCACACCGCTTTCCATGCCTGGTTCGCCTGGCATGATGGGTCCTCTCACTCAGTAAATGAGCATCTCTCCTCCCTGACGAGGATGTACAGTTTTACTCGCTAAGGGGAGGACCACCCAATAAGGGCAACTGTCCATATTCCTGCTTCCGCCTCCGTTCTCTACTCCGTTTACGAACCTACTCTCAAATTCCTCCACTTTCGACATCTGCCAGAGGCGGACAGCAGACGAAAACAGCCTTTATTGGCCCTCACGCGAAGCAAGACGGG
Source organism: Cordyceps javanica (assembly GCF_051103115.1). Taxonomy (NCBI): domain Eukaryota; kingdom Fungi; phylum Ascomycota; class Sordariomycetes; order Hypocreales; family Cordycipitaceae; genus Cordyceps; species Cordyceps javanica. The sequence goes on along the minus strand of NC_139301.1, from coordinate 1,593,923 downwards.
GTTGGGGTTTAAAAAGACATTGGATACACTTGGCGTTATCGGTAGAAGCAAGTCGCTGGGAACTGACTTGACGGTTTTGATATCTATTTTTTTTCAACATCTTTTACACGAATATCTGGCATGGCGAGTCTTTTTATGGGTTTCTGCGACGAGAACATATATGCTTTGGATTACATATTTATATTCTTTGGATGTGCGAAGCCATTCTTTTGTTGTACTTTATGGATCTCGAATGCTGATCTATTCTCTCCGTTTTCTCAATTTCGTGTTTTTTTTTCTACTGCTTGGAGCGACTCTGTTTCCTGGCACACAGTTTAGATAAGCTAGCGGTTTCTTTTTTAGACAATTGCACCATGATGACAGCTTTATCTCTTCTTCCCTTCTCTGTGCGAGGACTTCAATGCTGGTGACGTGTGTACTGTGGTAGGTAGAAAGGTGGTGGTGTCGTTTGCCAAGAACAGCATAGTCCGAGATGGCGGTGCCGAGAATGCCTGATCGGCAAGGTGCTACGGGGGGGGGATAGGGATGGGTGAGTGGGGAGGGTCACAGAGACAGGGTCGCGCGCGCGGTGACGAGGGCGAGAGAGAGACAGGATCAGCGTTGCGCGCGAGCCCGCCTTGGGCTGAGAGGTCCCGCTGCTTTCTGTAAATAGTATGTTTGGGCGAGACCGAGAGACAGGAACAGAGGCAGAGAGAGACAGAGAGTACCGACTGATGTGAACTGGCCAATGGTGGGCCGTCTCCCACCACACACCCACCACACACCTCCCAACTATAGGACGGAACAGGTGGGCAAGCTGAACGAGCAACAAGCAAACGTGAGCTTAAGCGGTGGCCTATGGCGGCTTAAAAGGCTCAAGAAAAGAAACCGAGGTCGATTTGCCTTGCGAGGGACAGAGAGGCTGCGCATCACTTTTGCTGCTGTTGTCTTTGTGTTTCATCTGCGACTTGTTTCCCTCTTTTTTGGCCAGGTCTTGTTTGGAATACGTAGTGGGACGGGCGCGCCAAGTTGATTTGAATCATGCCACCCATCGCCCCCCCTTTGGCGGCGTCCGTTGGCGCTCCTCTCCCCGTCCCTAGGGGCAATGAGATAGATAGGTGAAGAATTGAACGGCCTGCGCCAAGCCCCAGGCGGGAAAGAGAGAGAGCGCACGGTAAAGGCTAGGGACTCGCACCGAGCGAAATTGGAATAACGCGAATGAGGCTGTGAAGAGAACACGAGACCACAACATGGGCACGAGAACGCGGCACAGAGGTGTGAGGGTATCTCTTTCTCTCTCTCCGCCTCTTGCCTCTCTGTGTGTATGGACCACCACGAGACCATGCCTGATGAAGAAGTGAACTGCAAAAAAGGGACGTGGAATGTGACTGACAATTGAAGTATACTCTTGTTTTCTTTTTCCATCGTGTTGCTGCCGTTTGGACTATCCTATCACGGAATAGGGTCACCACGTGCAGCTAGGAAGGGGCCAGCTGAGGCTGCACTTTGGGGATGTTGATACAAGACACTCGTGGTTTATCAACCCTATGCACTTGGCCAGTGAAGATTTTTCCCGCCACAAATCTGGGTTAGTGGTAGGAGAGTTTGAGAAGTTTCTCAAAAGGCCAAGAAAACTACGAGAATTCAATCTCCTCCAACAAACGCCCAGATGGACAGCATACGTTCCAAGTCAACCCGTTAAGAACGACAGCCTCACAGCTTAGTGGCGACATCTCGTCCCTTCCTACCCTCCTCCAAAAGTTAAAGAAAGTTCCGAGACCCCTGCTCCCAACAGTGTTGCATTGGCTCGTTTGTACAATGTCAAGGTGTTGAAATCACACCATTAGCTTTGCTTCTTCCCCCCCCTTTTTTTTTATCTATTTTGTGCACATTCGTTTCCGGGAGTCCTCAGACGAGGCGAAGTACACACAGACACAGACACAGATACACAACCATGGAAACCTCAGCTAGGCTTCGAGGTAGCGCTGCGACGATCCAAAAGTGGTGAGTGGTAGACAGTGGCGGAGATAGGAAAACTGGGGGCAGTAGCTGATGATGATGAGAAGGTCTGTCCGCAAACGAAAACAAACTCTATCGAATAAGTGCTACAAGGAAAAAGAGGATAGGTCACAGTTGGCCTGGGGGTCCGATTGATTGTTGTCTGTTGCTTATCTGCTAGTATCAGTGGTGAGTCTGACGGAAAGATTTCTGACCGATGAAGGGAAGTGGCATAAGAAGCTTCATCATTAATCAGGGGAGCAATTGTACCTCTCTGCCTTTGCTTCGCGCACTCTTTTTTTCCCCCTCAAATTGTCTATTTCAGCACACATAAAAGCTGCCTGTCCAGCCGGATCCCACGGTCATTATCCCTGTCTGGGTTCCCTGATCCTTCCCGAATCAAAAACTACATAGTTACCTAGTCCTAGTGTGGTAACTCGTTAGGAACGGCGTGATCGGCAAACATGGGCGGCCGACTGAGACGGTGGCTAGTAGGCGAGGCTGGCAACCACTCCAAACCTCCCTTCACTAGGAATTAGAATGCGAGTGTCCAATCAGGCTCCGACGTGCTCAATAATTTGTGCCCGCTAAACAAGGCGCTCGGTATTGAGACGAGCCACAGCTGGGACAAGAGCCTCAAGGCGACAAGCAGAGAATACAATGCGACGCTGGGTTGTTGCGAAAGCGGAGAAACATGCGCACAGTCGCTCTTTGGCCGTAGTGTGAGAGCTTGTTTTACATTTTTATTCATTTTCTTATTTATTCACCCGGTCACTTTATCTCGGCTCGCTTCTCGCTCGCACAATACGGACATACGGGAACCCGTGCCAAGATGCGAGCTGAGCAGCATACCCATCTTGCATTGACATATCTGCCAAACATGGCTTCCCAATTTTCTTGGTGTAGGAGAGGCCATCGTAAGAGATGGGGCTGGGGGTGTATGCAGAGATGCAGATTTTTGAACAGCTCGGACAATCTAACGATGGCGGTTTGACTCTTTTGTCAAGCCTCCGAGGTGAAGAGAAAAATAATATGAAAATATCCGGCAAATGGATGAATGCGGTATAGATGGACAATGGGCGGGATACAAGCCCATGGGCCAATTACGCAGGATGATGCATCCCTTGCGTCAGAGCCATTATGCTTCCAAAACAAAAAAGGATTTTTTGGTGCAAATGATGGCTGATAACAATATAGTTCGTGGCTGCCTTCTGCTGGCGCTGGTCGATGGCTGGGGCCCTGGGATGCATTGAAGAACAAAAAAAAAAAAAGACGCCACGCCGGCGGATAGATTTGGGTTGGGCAAGTACGTCATTGTCCATACCATGGCTTGAACGTGAACAAGCGTTCGTTTGCCGAGGAATACGCACTATACGGTGATGAATCTAAGTTGTCGCGGAGAGTGGCAGGAAGAAATGGATTTCAGGCGTTCAAGGGGCAGCTGCCACGAGCACGCCATTCCGCACCATGACTTTGCTCGCTTATAAGATCAGGCATAATGCAAGAGAGAGAGAAGCTCTCGAACCACGACCCCGCCAAAAAAAAAGGTCGTTCAAGCATGATTCCGCGCGGATTCTATCACCGTACCGAGCCTACTGCCAACGGCGGCTTCCCTAAACAGCGAGGCCAGGCCAGGTTCCACTGGTAAGTTTGCATGTGAAGGTTCGTAGCATAGGGCCTCGGAAGCTCTTTTCCTTTTCTAAAAAGGAGGTTTATCGTTCTTTGGTCTTTGGTTCGCTTCCATACTCTGTGACCTAGGGAGAAAAAATCTGGCCGCATATAGAGGGTAACAGTACTCCGTACGGCCATTGTTGTTCTCCCGGAACCGGGTGGCGGAGAAGGGCGGGCAGGGAACCGACAGCATATGGACACATTTAGGGTATCGCAACAGAGTCTTGCCTATATCGTAACATGACTATGAAAACTGCAAATTCATTTTAAAAAAGCATGCGAGTCAAAGGAAGGGGGCAAGTAAATTTGCAAGAACAGATTATTCTACAGAGCAGTCTCATGCTAGTACTCTAACCACCGGGTGAAGCCTCGGCGGGGCGTGAAACAAAACCACCGCCGCCACCATCAGTAGGATGAGGAGGATGGGACAAAACGGCTTTCCCTTCCAATGTTATCCGTCTGGGCCATCCCTCAAAACCTCGCGGGAACTTTTGTTATCGAGGTTCAGTAAAATTCTGTGCCGTCTTTGAGAGAATACAACACCCACAGCCACTAGGCGGCGGGAGGCACATACCACCGCCACCCACAGCTTCACTCAGCTCGCTCAGCACTCCTCTTTGGACGACTTTCTAGCCACTTCAGAGTTGAACTAGTTCAATTCCATTCCTTTCTACAGCCTCTACTAAGTACATACGTTTCATTTAAACTATTTTACTTGACAGGCGGGGTTACCACAATAGGAGTAAAATCTGGCTTCGAGAAAAAGAGCGACTACTTCGTACAAAGCCCGTCATTGCTGATGAGCCTGTGCTAGTAGTAGGTACTACTCAGTAGTAGTCGGGGTGAATCCTTTCTGCCTAGGCAACAAACCCGTTCTCTTCTTGCTGCCCCCCCCCCCCCCCTCCCCTGCAAGTAATAGCGACTGGCAGACTGGCAAACTGGCAGACCGGGGTGACGATGACGATGAGCCAAGGAACCCGGGCGTATCGCCCCCTCCTTCCTGGTACCCCAGTAGCCCAGGAACCAGGGCAAGGCTCGAGATGCTTGAATGCAGCTACCGACACGCATACGTAGCTCCTTTGGTAGCCCAGAAAAGCAGGACTAAATTGTCATTTTTCTAGAGTCGAAGCTATTTGCTTGTACTCTATAATTTTGCTCCTGTGCCGTCCTGCCCCAGTCTTCGCAAAAACCCTACATGTACTCTATATGTAGCGTCCAGCCGCCAGCCCACTTCGTAACGGGGAGTGGAGGGGAGGAGAGAGGAGAGGAGTAGGGAGAGGAGGCGGAGGGGCTGTAACTTGGCTCGGCTTGCTTTTGTTTGCCTCCGATTGATGCCGGGAATCAAACATCATATCTCGGGGGCCAGCTTGAAAGCGCCGCCGCCGCCGTGGGCTGGGCTGGGCTAGGCTGCCTGGTTGGCTGGCTGGCGTTTTTTTTTTTTTTGACTGTCAATGGCAGACACACGCCCCCTCCTCCTTCTTGGCTTCTCTTCGTCACTCAGGCGTTCAATTTGAGGGCTGAAGTGGGAAGAGAAAAAAGAAAAGAAAATCACGAGCCGATTCAGTTCTCACTGGTTCCGCCATGGATCGCGCCGCCGAGATTTCTCGCCTGGCCTTTGTCGTCTTACCGCCTTGTTTGAGCGTAACGGTAGAACCCAGGCACACGCCAAAATCGTGCAAAAGAGCCTCAAGTACTGGATGGTCAACACCAGGATAACTAATCTACTAACCAGACTGGTGATATGAGGAGGACTGGCGGTGGACCTGTTCATTCTGCATTTTGGCCCTTCGACAAGCCCCCAACTCTGGGTATCGCAGCTGCCAACTCTGCATGGCTCCCACCCCCCGTCGCAATTTACAACTAAAAACACAACTAGCACCGGCAATGCACGACGAGAAAGGCACCAGAGAGGAGGGGGCGTGTGCATGCTTCTGCCGAAGAAAAGAAGAGGGATCCTTGGTCCCAACTTGCCCTGTTTGCCTTGCTCGTGGCCAGCTTCTTCTTCTTGGGGGCTGAAGGAACACTTAGACTCGGCTTTCGCGCGTTTGTGGCTGCAAGAAAAAGCGCCATTTGTGCATGCCGCTCTCGTTCTTTCTTCTTTCCCTTTACCCCCGAAGCCACCAAAGACGATGGCGCCGCCTTGCCTGCTACGTTGTATAAGTATAGTAAATGGACCGCACACGCCCCCCTTGGCCGGCGCGTTTTTTGACACACATGATCTGTTTTGACGCCCCTTGGTAATAGACGGGGAGCCCACACGGATGCAGTGTATCCTGGGCCGCCTGCAGCCCAGTATTCATGGGGCGTGTGTATGTGAGTGTGTGTGTGTGCCGCCACGCATTTTGGTCGAAAGTAGTGCCTCGAAAGAGCCAGGAAGGGGAGGAGGAGGAGGGGGGGAGAATTTGCAACAAATTCGCACACAATTGTTACAGCATGGCTTGCAGTAGCGACCTCGCGCGTGCGGTCCTCGGGAGGCATTTTGGCCCAGCACTTGGAGGCCGAGCACTCCAGTCTTTTTTAGTAATAGGGTGTGTAAGCTATCTCTGCGCTGGCACTTGAGGAAAGGAACGAATTTCGCTCGGGGGAGTTCGGCGTCTCAAAGGAAAAAAAAATTACAGGCCTAGCTTTAGTTATTTGGCGAAAGTGCAGCAGATACTCAGTAACGATACGTCGCAAAAACCCAGTCGGCTGCAGCCGGGTTTCGGGCGAACCTTGATGTGAAGAGAAAGAAGGACAAGAAAAAAGCTTGGCCGAAATTACAGTTCTCACCTTCCGGGGACCCGCGCCAAGATCCTTGTCACGAGAGGTCCTCAGCCCTTCCCCCTTCATCTTACCAGGCAGATGGGCATCGGTTGTTTTTAATTTGTCACTTGACAAAGGAGTTGATGCCTTCCGAGAAAGGCCAAGAAGAATATACTGTAGCAGAGCTTAGGCCTCAGCCCATTTGTTTCCTCCTTGCGCATCTTTTTTGGGGGGGAGATCTGATGGGACCTAATTTCGGGATGCCGAGCCATGCAACGCAGGGGCCAGGGTCTCGCAAGGATGCCAGTTGCCCACGTCCAGCCTTAGAGCTCCGGCGAGAGATGTTGTTGCTTGCATTGAGGGTGGCGGCTTTGTTTATCATGGCAGAATAGCCATCTAATTTTCCGTTTTTTGTCCTTTTCTCCGCGGCAGAACTTGAATGACATTAGGTCTTTCTTTGCTTTTTCACAAATGTAATTCGAGAAGAAAAAAACAACTGATCAGAGACAGACGGTAGGATAATGCTTCAAGAAATGGTGTATCGAGTATCACCTTGCCGGCCACAATACTAGGATGGCGGGCGGCCGAAAGATGAGCTGCACACGGCCGAGTCGGACCACGGCCGAATCTCAAGTCCGAACCAGACCAGGATTTTGTAGTTACAAATTACAGATTACAGATGGTTTGCGTTGTGACTAACAAGAGTGGATGTTGCAAGGGCGTTCCAGTTAACTACTGAAGTAGTTATTCCCAATCAGTATTAAATCCAAGTACCAAGTACTTCGAGGCCGTCGAGTGTGTCGAACTGCAGAGCACAACGACAGGGGTCTCCGGCAAGGGATACCGCAACTTCCTCAACGGGCATGATTCGGTAACGGAATGTGGCGTGGTTTTGACGCCCCCCCGACGATGCCGGCAGAACTCCTTGTCCTACTACCTGTTGGGCGTCTGCCTGGTGCGTCTGCCTGCAACAAGTGCCAGCGGATACTGATACCTTGTTGGCGTTGGACAACTGCGAGCAACTGCGAGCAACTGCGAGGAAGAGAAAAGTGGTCTCTCCTCACCCAATACCGGGTCGACCTGCTCAAATTGTACTTTTGGTCTTTTGTCCGGGAAATTTGCCCAGTGGAGAGGTTCCCGAGAACAAGGCACATGATTTACTCCGTACTATTAAATTCTATTATTCCATTTCCCGACGATTTGCACAGTCCCCAAGCTATGAAGAGGGAATGTGCCTAATGCTTCTTCTCGGCTATCGCTGAAGCTTCTCACTGGCTCTTGGTGCAGGCGTCTCGCCAAAGATCCCCATCTGACTCGATAGCAAGGGGAAAAGGGCAACAAGCAGAGACCCTTAAGGTTGCGCGGTGTGGCGTTCGATGATAATGCCGGCCGGGGGGCTGGTTAGAAGGCAAAAGTTAAAAACTCATGTTACAGAGATGGGCTGCGGCGCTCAGGAGAATCTTGGGAAACACACCAAGGAACCACGGAAGAGCGGCATTTTTTTTTTTTTGGCTTGTCGCCATTCCCAAATATGGATACCTTGCCCGCGCGGGTCGTATTCATGCCCGATTTCGCGATTGGCCTAGCTTTTGGCGTATTAGTAAATGCTGAAATCTGGTGTCCATATCTACCTGAGAGGCGTGGGACAATCGGGGTTGGTTGATTAAGCTCTCGTCTGCGCTGAATTGTATGTCCGCGTGTTGTGTGAAGAGGTGTGCACAATGCAGGGCTGCCGACGAGTCTAGATTGTAGAGAGCCCAGGTGCTAAATTATTTGAATCCAAATAACTCTTTTTCCCGCGAATCCTCTCAAAGCACACACCGAACGAACGGACTACATCTCCGGCTCGCTCGCACGTGGTTGCACATCTCCCGGCCGCCCCGGCATCTGCTGCAGATCACCAGTGCCGGCCGAGATCCCCCAGTTGGTTTTTCCCTTCCACACGACTGTGAATGCGAGCAGCAGGAAAAGGCTAGGTTTAATTATTATTATTATTCATGCACTTCCTGGACTCTAGCCAACGAAAAAACCAGACATGGTAGGTAATGGCCGTCGACGCCTTTGATAGCATCGCCTCGCCGCACGTGGTGCGCTATCGCGACTGACTGGCACTACCTGCATGATGAGCACGCTTGCAGGCGATTTGTCATTGCTCGCCACGCCAGGTTGGCATGGATCTGGCGAATGGTAAGAGGCTAGTATATGCAAACTCAAGTGCTGAAGAAAATCCATGATGTGAAACTTTTCAGCGAATTCTATGCACATCTACTACAACACTGTTACCAAGATTCAAGCTACCTAACTGCCACTATGTAGTCTATATACTCTCCGCCTTTCATTGCTTTCCGCTAAATTACGATATTTTGAACAAGCATGGATGAAACCCTCAACGTTTTGGAGCATTAATCTTATTATTCCCGTGCGTACTAATGCTGCGCCCGCTTCACGCTGATGTTGTCTGCCTGGCGTACTTGGGGGGGTATCCCGTGTGACACTGTGATAGTTAAGTCATGTCTAACAAGATTCTGGTACATTGCAACGCCTCTGGAACTGGCTTGCAAAATATAATACGAAGATGCAGGCATGATAGACGCCATGGAGACGACAGAAATCACCCCCTTCACCCCCTCCCTTCTCCAGAGTCGCACCGGACCTCGACGCAAAGGCCGAAGACGCGACGTAGGAATTTTGGCCCCTCGCTCCTGGCGCCTGCCTCACTCTAAACTGTATGCACACTAGTTTTAACGACAGTCCCAAGTACACAAAAAATGCCACTGACCAGCCCCGGCGGTGACAGATCAGGGGACTTGGCAACAAGGGGTTCGGGGGCGGTAAAGAGAGGCCGGACGAAGGAAGAAAAATAAGAGGGCTGCAGAAAGAAGGGTTTGCACCGCACTATGCTATGTCCGGCCGAATCAGTTTGAGGAGAGAGGGTAGCCTGTTTCTAGAGTTGTAGATGCAACGCTGTGGCGTGCACTTGGCCTTTTGGCTCCCATCGGGGAGAGGCTAGATTTGGGATGAACCGCAAAAAGTCAACGGTTCGTTTACCCTTTTTCGTTACCTTTTTCGTTTTCTACCTCGAGTTTGGGTGTAATCCCGGAAAGAGCAAACATGAATAAAATTTCACCGAGAAGGTGGCTTCGTGGCTTGCAGGAAGCGCTGTGCCATTTGCGGACGAGCCAGAAGAGGGGAAGGAATCGTAGGATGAGGGAAAAGACTCCCGCCGCTGCACACAAAGTATACACACATTTGCCCACAGCAGTTATGGCATATGTTACATTGATCCAAGCTTTGCATGCAACAGCCAGGGTTTCTTGACAAAGGGGGCATGGGGCAAACGGCGTGACTGTGTAGAGGCGTGGCCGAGATTTGGCACGATCTCGTCATGCAAGCTGACTATGCGACTTGGTGATGGTGCATCAGGACCGGAATCTTATGCATCCAGGATGTGAGTTCCAAAAAAAAAATCCCCCAAAGTGAATCCGCATACAATACACTTTTCCTGCTTCTTTAGTTCGCATGGGTGGTTGGAACCATGCGACGGAAGGGCCTTCATATTCGTAGTGTGCTGCGAACCAGGAAAACAGCAGGCATGGGGGACAAAGATGCTACAAAGTATCCGTAGAGTTGCCAGACTGAACTAACAAGCAGTGCGACGGGTGCGGTGTCTTGACCGAATATAGTATGATGCAGTTGGTCCGTGTTATACCAATGTCTGAGAAGGCATGAATTAAGAAAGCTGTCAACAAAGGCGCATTTCGCTTTTGCTCATTTGTTGCCTGCGCCCGCCGCGATCCTGCGTTCGGCTCTGGCCGTCGTTCACTGGGTCTTTTTGTCCGCAAACTCCGTGGGCGCTTTGCTTTGGCCATCCCGCCCCAAGCCATCACTCCGGTCATTGAATCTCCCCGAGTGTCACCGAGATAGGTGGTCCGTGAGGAGGAGGAGGAGGAGGAGCAGGAGCAGGAGGAGGAGAGACAGGCTTTTGTTGGCGCCAGCCACCAAAGCACACAGGCCACACAGTCTTTTGGGGCGGAGGTCACCGTAGAGCGTTCTTCTTCGACTCAAACGCGCACCCCCCCTCCATCGTTCGTTTGACGGTTGGCGGCACTGCCTTCCGGAACGTGTGCATCGCCAAGAAGAAGGAGAAAAAGAGAGGGATGGAAGGCGTCCTTCCGGGAGTTGGCCCGCCACAGAGGTCACGATGCATTAGCGTCGTCCTACTTGGTTGACGAACAACGGACGTTACCATGCGGGTCTGGCATCTGTGTGCGGCCCTGGAGAACAGAGAGAAGAGATCAAAATCAGAAAAATGCTGTCGAAAGACATGATGGTTTATGAAGGCGGTAACAAGGTCTGTTGATTTATATAAACGCAGCGTGTGGAAGCTGGTTACTGGCCATCAGAGTATGATGTCAGCAGAGGATCCGCGCGGGCGGGCTCGTCTCGATCGCGCAAAACCCCGCCATTTACCTAGATCTCGAGTATAGCAGTAGGGAGCAAATCGACGACATCATACTTAACGCATTTCCACGCCGGATGGCCGGGCTGTAGTTGATACATTCCATACCTTTCCGTAACAGTAAAATAGCGTTGTAAAAACAGAAAATCGCGTGCAATATAATATCCCGGCGACATCACCTCTCACTCTGTTTCTCTCGCGCGTCAAAGGAACTCATCATCTCACTACACCGCACTTGGAATTACAGGTTCTCAAAACCATCAGCCCTTCACGACACGGCAACCGATCCCGGCGGACACCAAATAAAAAAAGAACGAAATGTCCACGGCAACAACCATGCAGAGGGTGATCCTCGCGCTGACCAACTTCCGGTCGCCCATACTGCGCGCTGTCGTGCCGTGCGGCCTCGCCGCCGTCGCGCTGCAGGCCTTTGCCGCGGCGCCGTCCGTCGCCGCGCGCTCCGAGCTCTTCTTTGACGTCTCGGGATCGCTGACGTACCTGGCAGTCGGCGCGCTGAGCCTGTACCTGCCGTCGTTGCGGGCGCGCGCGCTGGCCGCCGCGCAGGGCGTCGCGCAGGACGCGCTCCCCCGACTGCCGAGCATCGCACAGCTTGCCGCCTCGGCGTGGAGCAAGGAGGGAGCTGCTGCGGCCGGTGCAGGAGCACGCAACTGGCGGCAGCTCGTTCTGGTGGGCCTGACTATGGTGTGGGCAACACGATGTAAGTAAAGACAAAAAAAAAGCGTTCCGTCAAGGAGATCAAGGATGATGTGCCAGCTGACATTGGGCGGCTTCTTCTTTCTGCCAAAGTGGGATCATATCTCTTCTCACGCGTCCTCGGTCACGGTCACGACTCGCGCTTCGACAAGATCCGCGACAAGCCCGTGCGCTTCGCGAGCGTCTTCCTCATCCAGGCCGTCTGGGTCACCATCCCGATGCTGCCCGTAGTTGCGCTCGGCGCCGTGCCCGCAGCAACGGTGGCGGCGGCCCTGCCGCGCCTCGCCGCGACCGACGTCTTGGGCCTGTCGCTCTGGAGCATGGGCTTCTTCTTCGAGTCCGTCGCCGACTACCAAAAGAGCCAGTGGTCCAAGCAGAAGAAACTCAAGCTGCATGATGAGGACTTTATGACCAGCGGTCTTTTTAGCGTCAGGTAACCGTTTTCCCTTTCTTCCACCTTTCTACCACTTTTTTCCTATCCCGAAACGGTAGGCATAGAAGAGAGAGAGAATGACAGGATGAGGGAGGGAGAGTGATAGGAGGGTGGTTTGCCCACTTCGAACAGCACGAAAGAAAAGAAAAGCAAGAGCATACACTAATGACGTTCTGACAGCCGCTTCCCACACTACTTTGGAGAGATTTCCATGTGGACGGGCATCGCCACGACTGCCGCCGGTGTGCTTGCACGCCGGCCGGTCCAACTCGCCCTTGGCTGGACAAGCCCCCTCGGTGTCGTCGCCACAACGGCGCTGTGCGGCCTCAGCCCGCTGTTCAGCTGGTTCGTGGTGACACGCGTGTCAGGCGTGCCGATGAGCGAAAAGAAGTACGACGAGCGCTACGGCCAGCGCAAGGACTATCAGAAGTGGCGCAGCGAGACGCCGCAGCTCATCCCGAAGCTATGGTAATAAAGGGGCAAGCGCAATGATACATCTCGTCACGCGTTGTACGAGTGGCAGACAGGCAGAATAGTAGGAAAATCTCCCACCCACGCACAGGGAAGTCCTGCTGCGCGGCTGCTTGAAGAATGCCGCTTGTGAGAGCGCAGCTGGGGAGGTCCTCGGTAATATATATCCTACGTTGCGAATAGTAGTACAGATAAGCGATGTACCCTCACCCGGTCTATAGACTTGTCTTTGCTGTTGACGAACTTCGACCGTGGAATACAAGCGCAAAAGGTTGAGCTGGATTTACGCCAATGTCAAATCACGATTACATGCACAATGTCGTCCTTGTTGCCCGGTTCGCAGAGAGTCTCTCGACGAACTATAAAGTAGCTAGCAATGCCGATACGACGTCCATTTGTCTTGGGGCATAGAACAAAGGGGTGGCTACACTGCGTCGCTTCTTTCAGCATTCCAATCCCAAGATAGCGGCTTCGTCTATGTTCTTGTTTTCATTGTCCCATTCGCCTATTCAATGCTAGGTTATAAGTGGCAGATTCAATGCCGTCCTTGTGTCAAATAAACTCGAGTTATATTATTTTAATTTCGAATATGCTGCGAATGCAAAAAAGCTCCCCTATTTGTGGAAGGCCTTGACCTTTTCAATTTCATCGTAGCTGCCCATGAAGATACCGGCACGGTCATGGATGTGCTCAGGGGCGACTTCGAGCATGCGTCGCATCTGGCTGTCGACAGCCTGGCCACCAGCTGTTTCATTTGTTAGCGTTTTCATTTTCCCATTTACAATGATCCGTGTCGCGCGCGCTGGAAGACTCACCATTTTCAAAAACCATGGCCATGGGAGCACACTCGTAGAGGATACGGAGCTTGCCCTTGGGGCTCTTCTTATCGGCGGGGTAGGCAAAGATGCCTCCGTAGAGGAGGGTGCGGTAGGCGTCTGCGACCATGGAGCCGATGTACCGGGAGGAGTATGGCTTGCCATTGTCCTGGGCCTCCTTGAGGGAGTTGAAGTAGTTGATGGTGGGCTGCTCCCAATAGAGTGAGTTACCCTCGTTGACCGAGTAAATTGCGCGGCTCTTGGGCATCTGCATGCTGGGGTGGGTGAGAATGAACTCGCCGATGCCGTTGTCGAGGGTGAAACCGTTGACGGTGGAGCCCTTCATGGTCAGGACGAGCTGCGAGGAGGCGCCGTACATTGTAAACCCGGCAGCGACGAGCTCGGTACCGGGCTTGAGGATGTCGGCCTTGGAGCCGGCGGAGCCTTCGGGCAGCTTGTGGATGGCAAAAATGGTGCCGACGGAGACGCCGGCGTCGAGGTTGGAGGAGCCGTCAATGGGGTCGCAGGCGACGGCATAACGGGCGCCGGTAGCGTTGCCAAAGTAAATGATATCCTCCTCCTCCTCGGAGACGAGCAGCGCGCACTTGTTAGAGGAGCGCATAGCCTCGATGAAGAGGTCGTTGGAGATGACATCAAGCTTCTTCTGCTCGTCGCCGGTGGTGTTGGAAGAGCCGGCGAGGCCAGTCAGGTTGACGAGGGTGGCGCGGCGGATGTAGTAGGCGATGGACTTGAAGGAGAACTGGAGCGCATGGCAAAGGAGGCTGTGAAAATGGAAGGGGGGGGGTTGTTAGCGAGGCCATTATCACGGCGTTTGGGACGGTGCGGGAAGCACGCACGTAAAATCACCACTGGCCTCAGGGTGCTTGACCTGCTCTTCATTGAGGAACCGAGTCAGGGTGACAATGTTGGTGTTGATCTTTTCCGGCTCTCCGTTGGACATGATGGCGGTGTTGCTGCTTGGTTCGGTGGTTCGGTGGTTCGTTGGTTCGGGCGATGGGTTTGAGGGGAGAATGGACGAGGACGAGCGGATCGAGTCGGGTCGATTGGGAGTTTATGCAGAAGATGGACAAGTACGGAGGGATTGAGCTCAAGGAAAAAAAGACAGATGAACAGGGACAAGGGATGGATTTTGATCAAGGTCCCACGATGCGTTTCTGCCGAGCTGGTGAGGAGACAGCAGGTGCGTCGCGTATTCTCGGGATGCAAAGCCCGAGAAATAGCTGGGGCCAGGGGATGGCGGGGGAGGGGCAAAGGCGAGGAGAGTTTTGGCAGACGACCGGGACACGCTATGACGACAATGCGCTGAATGATAAGGAACACTAGGAGGTGTGCAGCCCGATTGAATGGAACGATCTACGTTATTGTGTCTTTTATATTCTTTCTCTCATTCTGGCGAGTTGATTGAAAGCGTTTTATTTGCATCCATCGTGAAGCGTCCAGGTCAGACGGCGGCCCATCGCGGAGCTGGGGCGATTACCACATCATTACGATACGATTGGACAGCAGCTTTGCAGCGGTTGAGTAGCGGGTTGAACAACGGTTCTAGGCTTTTTCGCAATGCGGCTATCCGAGGCTTCTGTGGCTCCCTATCTCGGTAGGACCTAAGTTGGCCATGTTGCTACATGGAGAAAGTAAGTATCTGGTCAGTACGTAAGTAGGTAACTTAGGCAGCTAGACGATTGTCCGACAATTTGTACGAGCGTGTCCTGGCCATGGCAGAGGAACCATGTCATCAGAAGGCACTTTGTTATTAAACTTGTATCATTCAGTTTCCTTCTTTTTGGCATTCGGGTACCTTCCAGTGTCTCTGTTCGCAGGCGGGTGGCTTTACTGTTCAATTTTGCGGGCCAGCTGCTATAGTAAAGTCCAAGCAACCAAAAAGAGAAAAAGGCTATACTGAGTATATCCTCTTTTTTTTGCGGGCTCGTCCGCTGTAGACCATATCACTCGCCGCAAGAGGATTTTCCGGGATGCTAGGGGAGGTCACGCGAGAGAGGTGAATTTTTGCCTGAAGAGGGACTGGGACAGCTCTTGGCCCGCGGGGGGGCAGGCAACAGTCTCTCGAACTTGGGACTGGGAGAGAGGCGGCCGACGAGTTGAATTTCTTCTAGGCCGCTATTAAAAATAGCATGACTTTCAATGCCCGAAAGAAACAGAAAAGAGATGGACAGACGGAGAAGAGAAGAAATCGTACGGGCAGGCCAACATCGACGACAAAGACATAAGAATACCCAGCCAGTCGCGCGGGAACATCCGGCAGAGCAGATGTGCTGCCCTGCGCCGTCCCTATGCTGTCCCTACGCTGGGCATTTTCATTCGCCTGGTACTTGAAACTGTATGTCTTTAGGCGCCAGTCAACCATTTCGAGATATCGAGATGCTTTGGCCAATTAATTGAGCTGAACCCGAACCGATAACGCAGACATCAAGCCTGCTCTCGCCCGACCGTAGCTAAAAGCTTTAAAAGCTGTTTACTCTACAGGCGGCACCTGCGTTCGCACTTGACCGTCTGCACATGAAAATGAAGGAGGGGAATAAAGAGCCGACCAATTTCTTCTAGCAAAAGCCCCAAGCACGTGTAACTGCCTTTTTTTGTTTTTTATCGAAATTATCGCCATGCAAAAAAAAAATCCGCAAATCTGTATCCCTTGGTCGCATCTGTTCCCCTTCCCTGTCAATATCGCGCGCCCCCCTCTCCTCAGTAAAGCTGGGGGCGCTCTCACGTGCTGTTGGGCTCTCTGCCGGACTCATCAGTCTGTTTACTGGGTACTTGGCCTGCCCGGGCTCCGGCTACCGGACCAGGAAGTATACCCCAGACACGGCCGCCTGGACTTTCGCGTGTCGGCTATGTGGTGGCATGCAGCAGCTGATTTTGCTACGTGCAGTGCTGCCTTGCAACATGTGCATTTTTACAACAGAACGAAGGAGGCGCGAGATTCCAGAAAATCAGTAAAATTAAGCATGATTTACAAATTGCATGAAATTCATGGGACATGCACCGCCGAGCCCTCTTTTTTTTTTCCTGCCCTTTTCTCTTTCAGCCTATAACGCCGCTTCTTAGTAAACCCTCCCCATGGGCTTACGGCCGCTGCATCATTTCCTGTTTGCTAACTTGGGCTCTGCCTTTCCTCTCGGATATTTTTGTGGGGTGTGGACCTCGGCATGTGCGCGCGTTTCCGCCCGTCATCACCTCATTCTCTCCGGCACGGCGATTTCACTCAAAAGGGAACTCACTCTCTCTCTCTCCAGCATCCCCGGCTTCATACACACCATTAAAAATCCACCTCATTGTTCATTTTCCATCTTATTCTCCTCTCTGATATCCCAGCAGTTGCGCAACTTGACCTGAACCCGTCCGCCGCGCACCTACCGGAGAGCCAAGCTTCTCCCTCATCAGCGTTATCCGAGGTCGCACTACGTTCAGTCCTCGACCAACTCTTGTCTTGACACACACACACACACACTTCAAAACACCGTCACCATGGTCGCCGACGCTCTCGTCTACCACCCTTCCGTGGCGCACTACCTGCGCTTCGCCGCCACCACTGTCGGCAAGGACAAGCTTCTGCGCCTGCTGCAGTACTTTGCGCGCTTCTACTCGTGGTACCTGCTCCGCACCAACGGCAGCCCGGACCAGATGGCGCCCTGGAACGCCATCAAGAAGCAGTTTGGCACAGTCCGCAAGGTCCTCCGCTTCGGCAAGAACATCGAGCACCTCAAGGCCGCCGCCGCCGCCGCCGACGCCAAGGGCATGGACCCCTTCCTCCAGTACGCCGCCGTTGGTCGCCAGCTCGGCTACGCCTCGTACCTGACGTTCGACGCTCTCGCCCTGCCCGACGTCCTCGGCATCCGCAAGAACCCCAACGTCAAGACGCTCACGACCAACGCCTCGCGTGCCTGGGCCGTTGGCATCATCTTCAGCATCGCCGCCCAGACCTACACCCTCTACCGCCTGCGCCAGCGCGAGGCCCAGATCGACCGCAAGGACGGCGAGGGCGTCATTGAGAGCAAGCGCATCAAGATGTAAGTTGTCTTTTTTGGGGGGTCTCTTTTTGTCTTAATCTTCTACTTCTTGATCAACACGACTACAAAAGTAGAGGTTGTCATCTGGATGGATGCTAACCAGCTTCAACAGTGAGAGAGCCGCTAGCCAGCTCCAGCTCCTCTCCGATGTTTGCGACTTGACCAACCCCGTCTCGGCCCTTGGCTGGGTCGCCTTCGACGATGGCCTTGTCGGTCTCGCCGGTACCACTTCCAGTTTAATCGGTATCTACAACCAGTGGCGCAAGACAGCCTAAATCTGCCAATTTGTCACGGCATTCTACTAGACTCGCGAAAGAGTCGTGTTACGATATCTTCGGCCGCAACGTGTACCAACATCTTTCCATTCAAGGCTGCAATGTCTCGTAAAATCAGGCAACCGTCTAGCCAGCTCACCTGTCATGCAATCTTATCGGCCTCGGCACATCTATTCAAGAGCCTTGGTACGCCACATCGAGGCCAGCTTGAACATGCTCACACTGCCAACTGCCTACTTTTGCGTTGCAAAGTTCTCATGGCACACACAATTCTTTTTTTCAATTTAGCCACCTAGGAAAATACTAACAAAAAAATGAAAAATGAGCTCCACGTATCAAGCAGTCATGTCCAACTGTTCTTCAATTTTGTACCCTTGAATCGTTAAGTAGAGTAAAACATGATGGAAGAAACGCTGGAAATCAAGGCGTAGCATACATCAATCATTCTTGGGCTGCCTGGGTCTGTGTTGGGCACCTCTGGTAGGTTCGCCAATTCGAAGTTCAAAGTGGTCATTGTCGTTTTTTTACAAGGCGCATCCCCATATACACCACCTTTGCGCCTAAATACTCACCCGCGTCGCATTGTTCGTTGCTCGTTCTGTTTGCCGGTGTTGACTCGTCACGGCACCGCGCCGCGCGAGTCATCTAGTACACTCTTGGTCAAGGACGGTTCCAATGGTAAAAAGCCAACCAGAAACACGACCACCATAACAAGACAACAACTTGATCCGAGACACGACACAAGAAGTGGGCCATGACACAAGAAAAGAGCATTTACCAGTAGCGTCCACCACGGTCATAGTCTCGGCCGTAGCCCCCTTCTCTGGGGTACTGTGGCGGGCCTTCACGAGGTGGGAAGTCTCTTGGGGGCGGGGGGCGGTCGTACGGGCGGCCGCCGTACGGGCCTGGCGGCGGCGGCGGCGGGTAGTCGCGGCGGTACGGCTCGTCGTAGTGACCTCGCGGTCCCGGGGGCGGAGGATAGTCGTCCATCGGGCGTCGCGGAGGCGAGTGGTAACCGGCTCTGTCCTCGTAATAGTCGCGACGAGGGCTGCGTTCCCTGTATCCGTACGGCGGCTCCTCACGGCGGGGAGGGTAGCCACGTGGAGGTGGTCCACGACGATCGTATTCGTCGAACGGCGGCATGTTATACGGGCGACGTCCGGGGGAGCGCGAGCGTCCGCGCTGTCGGGAGACAGGCACTTCAGTCTGAGTCTATACGACTGTGAGCTTCCTGTTTCTGTGAGCGATGGCTGGTAGCTTACATCGACGATGCACTGCACCACTTTTCCCTTAAACTCGCATCCATCCAGCTTCTCTACAGCGGTGCGCAGATCGCCCGCATTCTCATATTCAACGAAGCTAGTCATGTCAGCGAGGAAACCTGTGCATGTCTAAGCTCTCTCGAGTCTTACCCTCTGCCAGAGTCACGTGCAGTTTCCGAGTATACAACATCGGGGCCCGCCTGGCGCGCGAAGTCCTTGAGGTCCTATATCCAGAGTCCATGTAAGCGCCCGGTCAGGTGACGGAACAACGAATTTAAACACGCTCAGACGCGGCAGTGCAACACTCGATCCGATGTTGATGTGCGACCAAGCAGGAGCCAGGGTATCGCATCCAAGGCGGCGGATATGCCATCAGTGAAGCCCGGCAGTCCCAGGGGAGGCGAGGGAGCGTTGTCCTAGATGATGCAGTGTTCCGGCCAGCGCAGATTCACGAACCAACTTCTCTCGACGTAGAGTCAGGGAGTGCACATCCTGGAGATCCTAGGGCAGGCGTGGGGACGAGCGGAAAGAGATGGAAGACAGACCTGCCAGCTGGTTTCGTTGGGAAGTCCGGTAATAGTCATTCGGTGTATGGTTCTTCGGGGCCGGGGAGGCGCTCGCTCGTGGTGGCCACCGCCCCCGTATCCGGGCGGTTCACGGGGACGAGGACCACGCGCAAATTGAACGGTGAGTCGAGTTCCTTTAAAGTCAGATCCGTCTGATTGACTGTTAGTATTGGGCAGCTCCCGGGCGTGGGTGGAAGTATGTGCAAAGGATGTCCACGTACGAAAGGCTGGCCAAATAGCGCAAGAGAAATATCCAAGGTTAGCTGAGTTCGTGTCGCAAACATTTTCTACGAGGGACGCGCTTCCTCTCCAGCAGTCGCATATTCTTGTTCTCTCGGTTGGGTTGAAAGCAGGCGCCACTAACCAGGAACGACGTCTCGAGCATCCATGGGATCCTTGTATTCGATGAAGCCGAAGCCGTGCATGAGCTTGACCTCTGTGATTTCTCCGGTGCCGTGCGTGGCAAAGTGCGCCTCAATATCGGCCTTGGTAGCTGCAGCGGAGTGGCTCGTGTCAGTAGATGGGGTCCGCAGGCAAGATGTGAAGAGTTCAGAAGCCGAACGGTGGAGAGAGAGATGGACCATTTGGAGGGAGGTTCCCCAGATAAAGCCGGGTGTTGGAAACCTCGTTAGACATGATGGGCAGCTGTTGGCGAGACTCTTGCGGCAACGGCGGCGGCGGCGGGTGATGCGGTGTTGCGAGCAGCCCAGTTCGTTGTCCGGTTTGGAGGAGACGAGACCAGAAGGGAGGGGAGTGGGTGGCTGCAACAATCCGAGAGGTTCACAAGCAGATAAAAATAAAAGAAGAAAGGCCTTGTCCAGATGTGATATGTGTCCGGAACGCGCGCGGCAAAAGGGGGGGAGGGAGCTTTTTGCTACGTCCTGTAGGTGTGGACTGGTTGCAAATCCAGGTGAGGAGAAGAAGAGGAGGAGGCGGTGGTGTGGGAGGAGGTGGTGCGTCCTTGGGCCGCCTGGGGTTGCGCTGGCCGGGTGGTTGTTTTCGGGGGGGGGCACAGAGAGATGCAGGACAGGAGTGCTGCACGCGCACGACGGCACGAGGACAAGGCAGAAAAGACAGATGCGGCAAACCAATCCCAGGTGCGAAGCAGGAGGTGCAGAACGAGGAGGAAACAAGCCCACTCTTCATCTGCGGCAGCTATTTCGCCAGTTGGCTGGGCCGTTATTTTCGCACCAGCTGAGCAACTCTCCCTGTCTCTCCTGTCTTGCCCCGGAATGCCCACACGGGATGCGCTGCAACCCAACCACCTGGACGCTGCCCACCTAGGTACCTAGGTAGGTACACAGGACTCATCTGGACGACCCGTGTCAAATTAGCTGCCACTGAGATACCTTGTCTCATGAATCTTTCGTTTCTCTCGCTTCATTTTTCCTCTTAATCTTTCCTCGACCAAAAGGGATACCTGGAAAGACATTCAGGGGACAGATACGGACATAAAAACGAGGCGTTTGTATATTTCCGCTAGGTGCTAATGTACTCCTTACAGCGGGCTACAGCGGGCCGGTGGTGAAGCGGACCACCAATACAGCCGCTAAGAATGTTGCACCCCAGAGGGAATCCCATCTTGGCCGCTCGACATGCTTAGGTTGACTTGGCCCTGGGTAAGTACTAACCTCATAAGCAACTGACGTAATCTGTCTGCAGCCGCCGTTAATCGGTTCTGAGAGGCCAAGGCCGGAATCTATAGGTAAGTAGGTAGGTACGGATACTTACCTTCCATTTGGTGCTCTGCGCATAACAGCAAGGTATCATGCGCCACATAAGTAAACAGTACTTATTAAGTACGGATACCTTGCTCGCCTCAGGAGAGCCTGGAGAGGTTCCAACCAGGGCGAGCCGAGGAGCCGCTGGACTTATTATTGCCAACTCATTTCAGCCCCAAGGGCGGTGACATGACACGCCACACAACTCGCCGCCACACTCCCGTTTTATCATTTTTACTGCACGACACGTCGATTCCTGCACATCTATCACAGTATTCCTTTCACAACGCAGTGCTGTCATCTCATATCTTTATTATACTCTCTATTCTCCTTCTTTCCGATTTCTAAGTTGGCCAACTCCAGTGGGTATATCTGCGTTCGCTTCGCCTTGCGCTCGCCGACTTTCAAACTGCGATCCACCATCCCTCGAGCGATCTAACCGTGCCTCGCATACGATTGCCTCATTCGCCAAGTACCTCGTTTCGCTGCTGATCATACATCATCATCAAACAATATCGCAATCATCTCGTCCAACACTGTAAATGCCAAATGTGCACTGTAAAAGGATGCTATTAGCCAACCTCCTTCGGTAACCTCGGTATCGCTTGTACTTACTTCAGTCTCGAGTTGTTAAATGTAGCAAATAAGCGTCGGCTTGCTGCCTGCGCATTGACGCGCCCGACTACGCTGCCTGCCAGGTCGGGCAGCAACGTCGCCAGCATTAAGCTCGCCTCTGTTCGTGTCCTCCTCTTCTCCGTCGCACTTCGAGGCTTCTTGTCTCGTACTAGCTGTCCATTCGGCCACATGTTGTCCCGAAGCAGCGCGATATAGCGTAGAAGAGGCTCCTCCTGCACAAGCATCTTAAACGTGTCGCGGACCTTGCGTTCAACGGTGCCTCCAAGCAGCTGCTGAAGCACAACGACCACTGCTCTGCCTCGTAGCCAGTTATTACCACGGTTGAGCTCGAACACTTCCAAAAAGATGTCGCAGATGGGCTTGATAAAGGGTTCCAGCTCCTTGCTCTCGAAAGCGTTAAGCTCTGCTTCTGCTTCCGCAGCCGGGAAAGAGTCTTCGCTGGTGTGCAGTGATCCAGAATTCAGCTGGCTCGTTGCTGCCGCAATCAAATTTTGCCCAGCTACTGAAATCTGATCCAATACTGGTATATTGCCAAGGATATCCTCCATGCCATCTGTAACGGAATCGTAAAGCCGACTCACAATGTCTTTTCTATCGTCTCTGTCAAGCAGGTCTTCGCCTTGCGTAATGGCGCTCTCGGACAAAAAGGCGCGTAAATCGCGGCTTCGGCAGACATCTGGCAACAGAAGGAGCTCCTGTAGGTACTTTTCCAGCGCAACCCGTCTCTTGCGCAAGAATTCGCTTTGAAACTTCATCACTACTCTCCTGCCGGGAAAATCAAGGTTCCGCACAGAAGGGTACCTTGAGCGCAGCTTTTGATGGAGATCGTGAAACTCGCTGTATCGTCGCGCGACGACCCATGACGCTGCGGGCATCTGCTCTCCCGCATCCCGCTGCACTTCAATCACATACAGTGCAAATTCCCTTCCATCTTCTTCACGGCCAACTCTGATGGATTTAATCTTGACAGTCGATCGCCCATAAAGACTGTTGTCACTCTCTTGCACCACGTACTGTTGACGCTGAAGCTCTTTTCGTCTGATTTCTCTGTGTAGACTGGCTTTCGACTTTGACAAGATCCGCAGCTCAGCAGTGTTGTTTGTTAATTCTGCTTTTCTCGTCAAAGAGTCTACGATGGCTTCCTGTGCTGCCAGGCGATCAATGTCATTGGTCAGTACCGTGATAGCCTCCGCAAGACCAAGGTCACCAGGCGCAGCAGCAAAAACTTCATCCTCGTCTTCAATATTGTCGTCGTCGATTACATCCTCTCTTTCATCCGATAAATGCTTGTCTTCGTCTGCAAATAGATCGTCGTCTACAAAGACCCCAATCCGCGAAGCCGCGCTCACTAGACCCAGTGATGATAGGCTTGGCTTTTCTTCTCTGCCAGCATTCGGCCGAGCAGCATCAACGGACCTTCGCTGTGAGTCCTCATCGTCTCCAAAAAGACCACCGGAGCTACTTCCACCTAGGTTATCATCATTCGTAAAAAGTGACGCTCGTAGATCCGCAGCTGTCTGGGGACGGTCGTTCTCCATAATATTATTTAGAACCTTCTCAACTGCCTGAACTGCCTGCGTATCGGGTCTGTTGTGAGGGTCTTCTTGTTCAATGTTAGGGTAAGAGTCGACCATATTGTCGGGCTCAGTTTCGTCGTCGTCAAATAATGGATTGCCGGCATCCTCATCCAACGATGTTCTGGTAGCGGCCAACGGGTCTACAGCATCGCCCTCATCGTAATTAGTTGCAAGGTCTGTTGATGACCCGGCTCTTCGCGTTGGGTTGAGACGCGCCAGTGATTTCGGCTTTGGTGTTCTGCCGCGGGAGCGTCCGTTCGACTGGTGTGGTATGCCTACATCGGATGTAGTTAAAGCCATATTTGATGGCTGTGTAATGGTCGCCGTTTCTTGCGACGCTAGACACTTGTAGTACAGGTCTGATTTTTTGAACGCTTGAAAATACTGGTTCTTCATTGTCTCCAAAGCCATGCTTTGAACTTGCAATATCGATCTGCGGGCCTTGGAGTATTGTGCTGGTGTAGCGTGCTTGCCGGACTGTAAGAATTCTCTGACATTGGTCTGCGATGACTCGGGAACATTCAGTTCTGGCTTAGACAAGTATGCTTGTTGAATCTGGCGAACATCCAGTCGGTCCGAGTCGGTCCACATCGGCAGATTGGAAGGCAATGCTTCATTATCGTGTCCGTCATCTTCAAGAGGATTTCGGATTCCGTCCACCACTAGCCAGAACTGCACCAGGTTCATCATCTTTTGACGGTCCATAAACTCCATAAAATAGGAAAGCCCGGCAGAATCTCGCAGAAGCTCTACCAGCCCAGCATTCTCAAGTCGAGACGCCGAAGCAGACTTGACTATTCGTGAAGCATTTGGAGCAGAAACGTGGCCATTTCTCTCGCCTCCAGCTGCTAGATGAGTGACTCGCTGGTCCAACAGCCTTTTACCCATCTCTAGTCGGCGCAGGTATACCTGATCCGGATACTCCTCAACCGAGTCTCGTTTAAGTTGGCTAGCGACCTCGTTTCTGAAGCGCCGAGCATCTGACAAGTTGTTTACCTTCCGAATAGCCCGAATAAATTTTTCAAATTTGCGCTCGCTGTCGCCTGGCGATATTCGTGGGGCTGTGGAGGCTTTCATACTTCGGGGTGCTGGGGAGGCGTGCTGGTCAAGAGCAGCTCTCAGCTTACGAACTGTTGATCGATCCTGCAGCATCGAACGACCCATGTTCTCCATGATCTGATTCCAAGTATCTGGCTCCGAAAGAAGTTGCAGAACAGGCGAAAGAACAGCACAGCTGACTATTTCTTTGACAATGATGGAGACGGCCCGGCTGGACAGCATATGTCGAGGCATCAGTTTCGGCAGAATCCGAGCTATGAGACCTCTTAGATAGTCCTGTTGGATCATCTTTGTGTCGGGAAAAGACAGAGAAGCCGCGGGGTGAAGCTTTCCATCGTTATACTTGGCAGCGATAGCAAGATCCAGCTCGTCAGACTCGGTGACCGTCTTATTTAACTTTTTGCCTCGAATAGATCGCTCCGCTTCATAGAAATCTCGGAAATGCGCTGTCAGGATCGGCACTACCCTACTTATTATGAGCTCGACCAGGTCCTTCTCGCGGAGACAGTCAAGCAAGCGAATTATGGCCATACGAACGGTACGGTCGATCTCGTTGGGAAACTCGGGATTCGGGCTAATATTGTCGTACCAAACCCTCACAAAGTCGCGAAGGACGAGATTCAGCAGGTGATCGACGGCCATGGCCACGCGCTGTGAAGGCAGGCCCAGCGGAGGGTGCTCGTACGCCTGGCGCTTCCGCAACGCGGCGACCTCATCGCGCCAACGCTGCGGGCTCAGAAACAGAACGGCCCGTGGGCGTGGTCGACGGTTGGCTGGACTGCGCGCAAAGAGAAGAAGAGCGCCGAGGAGTGCCACGAGCCCGACGAGAAGGCCACCGCTAAAGGCATAGGCTGCCCAGCGGAGCGCGCTGAACCAGCTTACGACATAGCCCCAGGCGATAAAGGCTACGATGCCGGCGAGAATCGCATCCCTGCGCTTAAAATCCATTGTGGCCGCGGAAACATGAATCCAGGGCGCAGGAAATCGGGCGAGGAAGCTAAACGATGGTTCGCTGCATGGTGACGCAGTAAGGTATCAAATTACAAAGGAGGGAGAGGGAAGCTCGGGACACTAGCTTGCATCAGGAGCTCACTTGCTTCGGTCAGTGCTATCGATTAAGCGGTTGGCGGTCTATCTACCTCTGTAGGTACCTGCCTACTTAGGTTCTACTGAGCAAGTACTAAGGTAAGTAGGTACTACTTATACTTAGGTAGCATGATACCTTAGTAAGGAGGTATCTATCCAGGTGGGTGCCCCGCTAGGTACCTACCTACCTAGGTAGGGTAGGTAGTTTGCGTGCTCCGTGCACCGTGGCGTAGTACGCCTCTTCCCAGCTGCGGTGGTGCTGTAGCAATTTCAAAGCCACAGTAGTCCTAGGCAGGACAAAATATTTCTACAAGAACAAGGAGTCTCTTGTGTACAGCCAGTGCAGCAAATACGAATATGTGTTATCAGCACAAATATATCAAGCTTGCTGAAAGTTAGACTAGCTCCTCAAAAGTCTCCAAATATGCATATATTGGGGTTGAATGATATTAGCGGTCATAACAATAGTGATGAATAATAACAAAGTCTGCACAAATAAGCAATCAAGAAATCCAAGAAAACCGTACAATTCTCACCCGAACAGCAGACCTCAATTTTAAAACGAGAAGCTTTAACACTAGGCAGCAGTCAAGCCCAAGGTTTGTGCCCTGCCGCACAGCAGATGTGAACGATACGAATGAGAAATCATTTGCGTGCGACCGAGAGTCGGTTCCCTGTGCTGCATATGCACTCCGATATTGCATGTTGGTAATATATTAACTCTTGAGCTATTTTCAGCTCGGCTTTCAAAAGCGTTCACACTCTGCTTTTGACGGCGACTATGAGCGCTTTGTAAAGACGAGAGGGCACGAGTCCTGGAGCGAGTTTTCAGCACTTTTAGCCCAATATCATCAAGTAAAAAGACTTACCATTGGGAAGAGACAAGCAAACACGCGAATTTCCTCCGATTTTTTTGTCGCATGATGCACCCAGTTCAGCTCCAGCGAAGCTTTTCCTATCAGGGCCGCCATGTAAAGAGGTACGTATCTCCTCGCGAGGCAGTCGTGGGCGCCAGCACCAAAGACAAGCCAGTTCTTAGTCTTACTCTCGGCATCACCAGTGATCCAGCGGTCGGGATCAAAGATGTGTGGTTCCGGGTATGCCTCGGGGTCGTGTAACGATGGGTAGCAAGAGGGAATGATCATGGAGCCTTTCGGCGCGGTGTAATCCGCAGTGACCGGGAAGTTCTTGGTTGTCAGATACGGCACAAAGATGACTGGCGGTCGGTGGCGGAGCACCTCCTTGATAACCGCGTTGGTGAACGTCAGCGATTCCAGCATGGGCAAGTCATATGGCTTATTCCTGTCGCCTCCCCTAGCAGCAAGATTCTCCTCGCGGACTCGATCGAGAATATCAGGCCTCTGAGCCAGGATTTGGAAAAGCCAAGTTGTCGAGCTGCTAGAAGCATCCTGAGAAGCGAAGAGAAAAGTAAAAAGAGTCTCGGAAATCTCCTCATTAGTAAACTCTCGAATCAAATTACTCGGCTTCTCAAGTTTTGTTTCGCCAGCGGCAAGCCGCCGACGATATTGCTCAGATTCCATCATATGAAGCACCCATTGATCAACAATGCAAGTTGGGGTGGCACCAATCGACATTCTAGCCTTACAGGCAGCTGCACACTTCGTGAACTCACAATGTACCTCGTCGGCTATGCGCTTACCCAGCCACTGTTTGCTGTAAGGTATGTACATGGAGAATGGAACATTGACGAGCTCCATGGCCTCGGTGACTTTGTAAAAGTCGTCGGCAATCTTCTTCACAGCCTCTTTGGTAATGTAGTCGCCAAAAAATGTGCGGCACGACAGTGCACAGTTTAGCTCGCGAAACCAGCCCATAAACTGAAAAGGCTTCCCATCATTTTCAAGGCTTTGCGCGACGAACTTGTCAAAGTACTCGTTGAAGACTTGTTGCTGGACTGGAAGATACGTGGCGATGGCCTTGTTGGTGAAGAGCGGAGTCAACCCTCGACGGTATTCGGCGTGCTCTTTGCCCTGTAGAAATACCCAGGCCTTGTGACCGAGAAGGTCCTTTGCGATGGGCACAATACATGGCTCGGCATATTTGGGGGACTTGAAGACTTTGTGTGCCAGGTCGCGATCGGAAACGAGGACAACGAATCTGCAGACAGGTGGTGGTGAGCGAGAGCAGATCTCGCGATACAGTGGCAATCATACTTGTGGAAGACGGAGACGCAACTAAGAGGACCACTGGCCCACTGCGCCAGGTAGGAATCGAATCTTGGATGCAAGGCTTGGATAAAAGGTCCCATAAGAGGAATCTTGAATGTTGGACCGGCGATGGTACCTTTGCGCTTGATGTACGTGACTTCAGGTTGTGTCAGCTACAAAATTGAGGGTCCGAAGCATCCGAATCTCACCTTGATCGTAAGTAATAATTCCCAAGACTGCCACCACCACATATTGCCAGACAGACCAGCTGGAGATTGCGGCGAGGAGCGTAGAAGAGACTTGGCTGGGAGCTCTTAGAGCCACCGCGGAGAGCAGCATAGAAGCGGTGGTCACATTCGAAGACATTTTCAAGAAGGTTTGACTGTGTTAGAATAGGTTCAAGAGACAAAAACATTATAAAAAGACGGCCTA
Source organism: Cordyceps javanica (assembly GCF_051103115.1). Lineage (NCBI taxonomy): Eukaryota > Fungi > Ascomycota > Sordariomycetes > Hypocreales > Cordycipitaceae > Cordyceps > Cordyceps javanica. The sequence goes on along the minus strand of NC_139301.1, from coordinate 1,565,816 downwards.
TGGCTACCTTTTAAGGAGCACAAGGGGCTTGGCCTGTAGGTAGTTGGGACCATGCTGGTGCACTGTCGGAAGGACCAGCACCAACAGTATAGAGCAAAAGTACTACATGGCTTGTGGCAACTCCACATCTACAGGGAAAGAAAACAATACTTCAAGATACAGGGAATGGTTCATTTCATTCATGTGCTCAGTATCGATTCGCGTTTGATCCGCCGCTGTGTGCTTGGTAATAAGAAAGCAACCACAACTCCGATTGGCGAACTGCCAATTGCAGGCGCTTCGAGTGCGCCACATTGGGTAGACGAGCAGAGCCAGAAGAAGCCTAGTCTCCGGTTGACTATGGCGGGGCGGAGTCTAGTCCTCTTTGGGACGGCTCGCACCAGAGCCGGTTGCTCTCTTCTTCTCGGCGGGCCCGGGAGCGAACTTACACTGCGACATCAGGCAACCTTCTATGCCCTCTTCCGCTCCATGTCACTCGCTGTCACTATTCGGGGGACGACGTCTCACGACATGCGGTGAGAGAGAGAGAGAGAGAAAGAAATAAAGAAATAAAGGCAAGGGTCATCATGCGCCAGACTCTTCGACGGTCCTGTAGCGCCTGCGCTCGCGCGAAAAGCCGCTGCGACTTGCGCAAACCCCACTGCTCGCGCTGCGCTGCTCGCAATATACGATGTGTGTACGCGAACGAGCCGTTGTCTACCTCCCCTAGCCCGCATCACCAGCAGCTGTCCGGATTCGGAGCTGTTGATCCGTTCGAGACATACCCTCAGGTGAGACTAGGGAAAGAGCACGTCCAACGCCTCATACATAGCTGTACGTAATCTTCCATGTGTCCCTTTGCACGCTTCGTACACGCACTCACTGCGTGGTAGTCCTTCACAAGATTGCCTTCCAATACTATCCCCTTGATCTCAATCCACAGTCGAACCCATTTCTAGTATCATGGTGGCCACTCGCTTTGGGAGACCCGGTCCTCTTTCACGTCTCGCTGCAGACAGCATGTCTTGACGAGGAGTTCTTTGGGCGAAAGGGCTTCCAAACATCGGAGCAGCTCATGTCTGACTCTGTCGTACTACTTCGTCGAAAGGTGCAAGATGTCTCATTGGCTATGCAGGATACCACAATCAACTCTGTTATCACGCTCGCCACAATAGAGGTAAGGGCAGTGGAGGGAGAGTAGCACGAGCCACGCGCTCTCAAATGTCTCGTGTACCGCGGATAGTTAGGAACTAACCGAGTTGGCCATGGCAGTACGGAAAAGGCAATATAGCAACAGCACAGATGCACGTTGCTGGTGCCAAAAGACTCATCAACATGCGCGGTGGCCTCCAAGCAGTCATGCAAACCAGCCCACTGACGGCGCGCATGGTTAGCTGGTAAGCAAGCTCCCTATGGTCCATGCTTCACCAGCCTACTGAGCTAACAGTGAGGAAGGGTTTCGATGCTGATAAGCGGCTCTCCCCAGTTTGACACGCAAGACGATGATGGTAATGGTGATGGCATTAGTCCAATCCCGGAGTGGTCACTAGCTCGGTCCATCGAACCTACCGTCTTCCCGAAAGCAGACATAGAGCCCGAGATACGGAATGTTTTTGCACGTATACATGGCATCTTCCGCCGCACCGGCAGCGTTCCTCTGCCTCCGCTGAGACTTCATGATTTGACCTGCTTTGTTGTTCACCGACTTCTCTCCCCCCCAGTGTCGGAAGCCCCTTCATCAACCCTCTCAGACTGCGTCCGCTGTGGCATAATATTATACATGCTTATTCTACAGGGACCAATCTACTATACACACGCAGCAATATTATGCAAGACGGCAGCCCGACTCGTCGTGCAGCTCTGCAACAGCGCCAACACGCAGGCCGCCGGCCCGCTCGAGCTCTGGCTCGTCGCCATTGGCCTGGTAGCTTCTCATGGCACATTGTCCTACGGGGCACTGCAGGAAAAGACTCGTTCGCTCTCCGCCTTGCTAGGGCTGCAATCATGGAAAGATGCGCGTGCGCTCGTCAAAAGTGTCCTGTGGCTCGAGGCACCACGAACTGAATATGTCTTCCAAAGTCATTGGGACGTAGCACTCGGCCATGACTGCCAACTGGTGACATTCGGCTCAGTGCAGATCGCACCGTTGAATACAAATAGCCAAGAGACTATCACGCGTTTGCAGAGATAGCAAAAGATATGGAGCCTTGGAACTACAGATGAGACTTGGGCCAGTCAAGTATTATAGAAAAGCTAGTCAGAGCAGAAGAACAGGACTGAATGACGACAAAAAGCATTAGCGCATTATCATCATTCGCGCTCCAGGGATGAGACCTGACACACGTATATGGTTACGTTGCATGAGCTGTGGCGGATCCCCTACATGCATCTTTGTTGTTTCTGTGAGCTTTGAAGTTGTTCGCTTGTTGGTACTGTCGTATCTATTAATGTCGAATATTGATCGTCACAGCGAGCCAGCTACGGCTAGCAAAGAGACGAAGACTGGCGGAAGAAGCATAAAATAAATAGACAACCCAAGGTATTCTTCGATAGCTACTGCCTACTACATCTCGTTCAACGACAAAAGGTAAGTCCCCCAAATAAGTGATGAAGAAGATGAAAAAAAGAGCAAATGCCGCCGAAAAGAAAAGAAAAGAGTTGGCTTCCCTTCCATCCGATGCAGTTATAAATACAGAATATTGTACACAAGTACACCTCACCCATCCCTGACCCTTAACTTTTCGCTGAGAACGGTTATATCCATGTTGCCGCTTCGTATGTTCCTCCGACTTAAAATCAAGTGAAAAACGTCGGTCTACTGCCCGTGACATTGAGTTTCATGTTCCATCTCGACGTCAGCCAGACACAGCCTCCATGCCTCATCCAGCCAGGATAACCATCGTCCAAGAGCACGCCCAAACTCCGATTTGACCAAAACCAAGCAAAGAAACGAAAACAAGCAATTCAAAGCAGATTGAAAAAGAGAGTCGTATGTGTCTAGCAGCAGGTTAGATTCGTGACTTTGACTGCCATTGATCTCGAGAACACATCTCTTGAAAAGGGAAGAGAACCCTTCAAAACTTGCGCCGGCCAAGGCGAGACCGTTATCTGCCTCACTTTCAAATGATGCTATGCTGCCGAAATCAAAGTGGCCACGCCAAAGACGCCAAAGACAGAAACCGCGCCAGATTGCAAGAAACCAGAGGACATTAGTTAGGTATCAACGCAGAGAGGCTTTTCTGCGCAAACGGGCTGATAAGACAGGTAAGTCTTTTGTGACCGCCAGGCCCGCAGCAGCGGGTCTGGCCTGCGGAAGATGTGACAATATCGGTGATGCTGTATAGCAATGGTCGTATTCAAATCCATGATTTCCGCTGTAACTCCATGATATTTCTTAGATGGTAACATCAATTTTTGCCGATGCCTGTGGTCGCTTTTGGATGCAGAACCAAGGCAGACTTGCCCGCAAAGTCTTGTTACTGCGCGCATGCGCATTCTGCCCAGTAAGCCTATCACATGCCCGAGACACCAGAGTTACTGGGGTCACCGACATTGTCCGAGAGGTTAATGAGAAGTTGAGCTAGACAACGCTTAGTAGCCGCGTCATCGCGTAGAACAGACGAAAAGGTAGCATCGCGGAGGGGCTCGGGGAGGCACTGGCGCAGGGCTTCGCGAGCTCTGGCATTATCACTCAAGCTGCGGGTTGATATTAGTATTCATATTCGCTACATTTCAGTCATGGTGATGGCATACCGGAGAAAGCAACGGACGACGTGCTTGAGCAGGCGCGCAGTTTGTGATTCGACGAGTTGTGCAACCATGTTGCTCAGTACAGTACCGACGGCGTAGAATCTCTCGTAAGTAGCGCAGATGTAGTTGAGCCCGTTGTCATCAAGCAGTATCTTCTGGACGATAAAGATGGCCACAGTCTTGCTAAGCTCGGAGCCAGTCTCCATGATTCGGAGGCACAGAGGAATAATCTCAGTTGTCAGCAGAAAGTTGATGACGTCTGTAGAGTCGTTCTTGACAAGGGCACCAATGACACCGAGACTAGTGAGACGAAGGTATTCGAATGGCCGTGACTTTGAGGTGGTGTTCAGGAATGGGTAGAGAAACAGGGGAATGTGCGCGTTGAGGAAGAGGGCGCGCGTGTCGTTATGCGATGCGACGCACTGCAACAGGGCGAGCGCATTGCAGACTCGGTTAGAGGCTGCGGCAGTGAGCTGCGACGGGTTGAGCAGCGTGTAGACAGAAATGATCTCCTGTAAAAGGGATGTCATGACACCAAACGAGTGCCACAGAATTAGGGCCAGCTCTGGTACCTGCTCGCGCTTCTTGCTGAGCTCGAGGAGGGCTGCCTCGCGGGTGTTCTCGTGCAAGAGATCGGCTATATAGGCCATGGTGCGGCGATTGTCTTCAGAGATGTGGTCGTGGCTATTGTCCTGCTGATTGTGCGCTACATTCTGGTTGCCACTATTGGCGTGGTTGTTGGAGGCGAGGCGGCCATAGTGTTGCTGCTGGGCCTGTTGCTGAGCCTGGTGCTGGGCCTGATGAGCTTGCTGCTGGGCCTGTTGCTGAGCTGCTGACGCGCCGCTGCCCTGTTGGGGATGCTGCTGCTGCTGATGATGGCCGGACTGCTGGTGCATCCAGGACGATTCGGCTTGATGTCCGAACTGATGGTGTCCGTAGACATGCGCCGATGGCATCATTCTGAGCTATTTCTCAGTCGGAATCGGAATGGGTGTATCTCGCGGGTTGACGGCACCCTCCTTTACAAAAGCTAGGTATTTGAGGGAGAGAAGCTGCGCAGGCTGTCGGCACGACTTGCGACTTCAGAAAAGGCGGGGATGCGGTGATTGCGTGTGCGTAAATGGTGTCTGCGACCTAAAAATGGCCGCCAGCTGTAGGTTATAGAAGATGTGTAACGCGCAGACTCTGGATGGATCGGAAGGATGAAATATGTGCTCAATGGCGAGCGCCTGGCGAAGGTAGTAAATTTTGGCTGCTGGCGCGAGGCGTCGTCAAGAGTGGTCGGGGCAGCTTCGAGGCTCGGGAGAGGATGATGAAGGCGGAAAGGGCTGGCAGAAGCCTTTGGGTTTGCAAGGGCGGGAAATCGGGCTGGAGACGCTTGAGCTGTGGCGGTGTGCACGGGCCATCTCGTGTATCGTACCGCCAAAATTTGGTGACAGGGAACAAGATTTCTTGTGCGCATGACTGATGATGCCTAACAAAAGCAACAACAGCCACACCTTGACCTGATAAATCCAACTCGTGCTTTCTCGGCTGCCAACTGTTGCAGATAGCGGAAGTTCCGCCGGCGGTTCTCCCGACAACACCGTCACACACCTGTAATACATTCACGCCGCACATGAGTTGAAAACAGCAATTATTTCCTAATAAAGACAATGCCAATGCCATGCCAATGCTCACAGTTTTCCCCCAACTCAATCGATTGAAGGCGGCGAGTAAAAGAAAAAAAGTATTAAAATACCAGCTCCCATTACGCGGGTAAGCCAGGTAATCGTCATGACTGCTATCCAGTATGCTCAAATGCATTTTGCGAATTATATTTCCCGTACTGCCGCCGCGTCCTACTGTGCAACCGGATGGGTGCCCATAAATAAACCTTCCCACTAATTCAGACAATAATAAAACCGCTGACCGAATCGAAATATCCATCCCGCATCGTATTCCAAAATGAAAAAAGGGTCCGAAATTTCCGTGTTATAGCTTCAGTTCCTTAAGGATCTGATCCGCCATGTTCTTGAACTGCCATGTGTTGCCTTCCATGCGTTTGAACTGAATCCCGTGCAGCGACAGTAACGGCACCTTGACAATGAAGATCTCGAATTCCAAAATCATGCTGCCACCGAGATCGCTCTGCACCTGGGTGCTCGTTTCTCCCGGCGCTCGTCGCGCTATACTTCCATTCCTTCGCGGAATACTGTCAACAGAGGTCTCAGAGTTGGAGTAGCTGCGATCTCTGTCACTCTTCTCCCTGTCACTGCGATCCCTGTCCAAACGCACGGGAGTTCTTGGGGTAAGAGGGCCTCTGTCAGAGTCGTCTCTGTCATCTCCACGACGCAGTCCTCCAAAACTGAAGCGTCGTCGATGCCCGCTTGATTGACCAGTAGCTGTACTAGGGGGGTCTTGCACCTTGTTCAGGTCAATGCTTGGCGAGTGACTGCAGCTGAAGCCGCCCTTGATCTCCGTGTATTCCACGTTCAGCTGATCGAGCACCCGACGTATATCGGCTCTGATTGCAGGGACTGATTTGCCTGATGTTGTCGATACGCTAAATAAGCCCTTCAAGAAAACGGGCTTTGCCAATTCACTAGTCGCTAAACGCTCGGTGGACTGTCCACTCTGCTCGACTTCGCCGTCCGTCTCTTCTGGAACATTGGATTCCATCGCATTCTCTCGTCGTTGTCGACGCCGCTGAACGCTCTCACGGCGGGCGTGGCCAAGAGACTTGGCTCGCATGGTCATGGACTGTGAGTGACCGTGGCTTTTGTGGCCGCTCCTGTCGTTCTCCACGGACTGGTCACTGCCGCTAGTGACGGCTTGCTCACGGGCTGCCCTTGTTACATCACGTCGGCGCGTATCGCCAGAGTTGACACTGGTCGAGCGCCCAAGTCCAGACTTACTAGACCTACCTCCGGAGGAGAGCGGTGGGCTGAGGAGTTCTTTATGTTGCGGCTGGCTTCCTCCGGAACGCAGCTCATCATGGTCAGGGCGCGATCGACGCACGCTAAAGCTCTTGCGAGGTGTCAAGGGTGATGTCTCGGAAGGAGAATGGATATGGACCATGGGGGGATGCGAGCGGTCTCTCTCGTGACGTTGCGGGTCTCTACGCTTGCGCGTACTGAAGCGACGCAGAATACCAGCTGCTGTGCCTTCCTTCTTCGGTGTGGGCTCTGGCTTTTCCTGCGGTTTCTGTTGCTTGGTAATTTCGGGCTCATCATCTTCTCCATGTGTTCTGGCCCGCGGTCGTGTACGCCCGCCAGTTGGCTTCTCGCCGGGCATTTCGAATGCAGCAGCATTAGTATGTGCCGCCTTGGGAGGCGCAAGTTCAGGCATGGCATCAATGGGCCGATCACGCGCATCGCGGTCGCGATCTCTTTCCTTATCGCGCTCGCGCTCGCGCTCGCGCTCTCGCTCTCTCTGTTTCTCTCTTTCTTTGGCGGATGCAGGCGTTTGGGTGAGCAGATTCTCTTGCTCCCTTGCTTGCTTCTCTCGTACAAGATAGTAAACGGATAGCAAGGGACTGAAGGCGTTGAGAGGATCACTTCCTAGCTGCAGCGCATCGGAGCTGGGGTGCGTCAACGTGTCGCGGCTAGCGGAGCCAGAATTGCGGCGCTTATAGAAATCAAAGCCAAAGCCCTTCTTCTTTTCCACTTCGGGAGTCTGTTGAGAAATCTTTCTTTCTCGGTAGTACAGCCTGACTGCTTGTTGATAGTCTTCTGACTCGATGATTTTGGTAAGTTGGGCGTTGATGCTCTCTGGCGAGCCAAAGTTGAAGCCCTGCATGGCATGCACAACTTCAGGCTCCAAAGGCAGCGTCAGGGGCTCGCGAATCGGGAGGTAATTGTCCGGCGGTCCGCTGTAGCCCTTGGTCATCCAAGGGTGTGTCATAACCTCCTGCATTGTTGCGCGCTGCTTTGGGTCTGTGACAAGCATACGAGACATGAGATGTTTGCATTCTGTATTATTATTAGTTAGTAAATGCGATGAGTTGAGCACAAGGTGGAGGAGAGTGTGGTCATACCGCTAGACAACCAGTTGGGGTAGTCCACGAGGCCCTTCTTAATCTTGGCATGGAGAGCGGGCATGCTGTGGTCATCAAATGGCACCTTGCCACAGACTAGCACGTAGAGTACAATACCGAAACTCCATACGTCGACTTCAGGTCCTGTGTAGGCCCTCGCTTGTAACAGTTCGGGGGCGGCAAAGTACAAGCTTCCGCAAAAGGTCTTCAAATGGCCACGAGGGGCAAAGAGATTGCTCAGGCCAAAGTCAATAATTTTAATGTCGCCGGTCTTGCTGATGAGAATGTTCTCGATTTTCAAGTCGCGGTGAACAATGCTGTTGCGGTGACAGTAGTCGAGGGCACTGGCGATTTGGCGACTAAACTTGCGGGCCTGCTTCTCCTTAAGCTTGCCGTGGGAGATGATGTAGTCGAGCATCTGGCCTCCGTTGACAAACTCAAAAAGCATGTACCAGTGGTAGTTCGTACGAACGACATCGCGCAGGCCACAGATGTGGGGATGGTTGAGGAGCGTGACAATGGCAGCTTCGCGGGCGGTACGTATTTCTTTGGACTGGTCGGCACGCTCTTTATCAGCGCGGCTCTGATGATTATCGTCGGTCGAGCCACGGGGAATGATTTTGCAGGCGACCTATGGTTGGGACGGCAAAGGTTAGCTATCATGTGGGGTTGGTGATGGGCACACGCGAGTTGGGGATGAATAGGGGCAAGGGACCAACCTGCTCGCTGCCGTCTTCTTTACGGGCAAGTTTCACCTTGCCCATGCTGCCGGCTCCAATGGTCTTGCCGAGAATCCATTTTCCAGACTGAGTAGGGATGGTGGTGCGCGAGCGCGATTGTTTGGTGCTGTGAGAGGGCTGGGCGTCGGTGCCTGCGTGCGCGGAGCGGCCGTGGGACGACGGCGGCGGCGCGGCATTGGCCGCTGCAGCAGAGGGCATTTCGGGGGTGTGATTGGGATGAGGATGTCTAGAACGAGAGCTATTGCGTCGGTGAGGGCGGTTGGGGTCGGGACCCTTAGGGATGTCGCGGCTGGGACTGCGCTTGGGGTGAGAGGCTATGCGCGTCGTGTCGTAGTCATGTTGCGGCGGCGGAACCTGGTTGCCGGAGCGGTGCGAGGAGGACAGGCGGCGCTGGTGGTGGGAGCGCGAAGTCTGCTGGTAAGTAGTAGAAGCAGCAGAAGCAGAGTTGGAGATGACAGATGCGGCGGTCGAGGGACGTGATGGATGTGATGGATCTTTGCGGGTGGAATACGACCGGGATGGTGGTGCCCGCGAGGGCGAAGCGTGCGAAAGATCGGAGCCTGGGGGTGCTGTCGTCGTCATGATGGGACTCTAGCGGAGAGAGGGGAGTCGGTGTATGTGCCCTGCCTTGATGCGAGGCTTAGGAGAGAAAGAAGTAGCAGGAAAATAGGTTGCGAGGACTCTTCTTTTAATTTGTTTTCTCCGTCTGTTTGAATGGGGGAGTGTTGGCCTTTTTTTTTTCTTTTTTCACCTGGCCAGGCGAAACGAGTTGTTTTAATGGTTTGTTTGCGACTGTACCCGCAAGAGAGCTACCCACGGGTGATGGGCGGGAAGAGGTGTTCAAAGTACCCTCAGAATTCACCTCGACCTCAAATTACCTCTCCTAGGCTGCCAGGACTGGTAGCTGCAGCGCTAGCGTGGCGCAATCAGAGATCAATGAGGGGAGGGGGGATGGTGATGGTTGTTGTTTCGCTGGTCTAGATGCATTTAGATTCTGTGATGGCTAATGGAGAGGATAAGGTTAGGAGTTACTAGTTGGTTGCCGTGCAGATGGCGTTGATGCGATACCTGGGTAGGTACTTGCCTACGGAGGACTAATAAAGGTAATCTACCTCCTACCTACCTTACCTACTTGAGTACCGCCCACCTACTGAGTACCTGGTAGGTAGGTTCCTAGAGATTTAGTAGGAACCTACGCGAGAGGGGGGTTTTTCTGACATACTCAAAGAATGGAATTTCTACTGACATAGTTTTTTTAGTATGTCGATAGGGTTAAGGGGATATCTAACATACTTTTGGCTTTTTTTGACATCCCCTCTGATAGGGGTAGGCCATGTCTACAGGCGTAAAGAATATGTTAGTAGAGAATCCATTTTCAAGGCATGTCAGAGCCATGTCAGAAAACACCCTCCTCTTCGTAAGTAGATACCTACCTACCTACTTACCTTAGTACTTAGAAGGCGTGGCTACCTGTAGGCTGTAAGTAGTACCTGCCTACCTACGTACCCGGACACCTAGGTACTTAGGTAGGTAGGTAAGTAAGTTAGTACTTAGGCGGTTATGGCGACAGAGATTATATGCCGGCTTATTAGCAGTACCTTGGTACATATAAATTTGTTCCAGCAATCTTTCTAATACTCACTTACAGCGTTTGGACTGGTAAGTACTTAACCTCGTCGGTGCGCGCTTTAAACCTCAGTTTTATTTTAGCGGCCATGTGTCAGTGCATGGCCAAACTGACCAGCAAGGAACACCGTGAGAAATCAAGGGACAGGGTTCATGATATTGGCATCCGTATCCGTACAGTACTCAGTACGGAGTAGACATGTTGGACAGCTTTCGGGTCAGCCCTGCTGCTAATCACGCCGCCGAGATATTTATAAATAAAGGGGTAACTACTACGGAGAATGACGGACAGCTTCAAGATAGTGACATAACTGTACAGCGCATCCCCATGCCAAAAAAAAAAAAAAAAAAAAAAAAAAAACAGATCGCCCCATAACTAATACAGTCTTCCTCCAGGGCCACGCCGCCTAAGTACTAAGGTGGTTGGATAACAATTCGACCGGTCTGTCCAATGCACACGGCTCTCTGTGTGTTGACACTCGCGCTGTCGTATCTCACCTCCTCGGCTGTCTCGCTCTTTTTTCTCTTGGATGAATATCATAATCCTAAGTGCCAAAAGCTTTCCTGTCCCTTTTGCTCAGACACGTTTCTCATCCCTGGTTGCCCTATCCCCAGGCCATCTCCCGGGACTACCTAGCTATTGTCAGTAATAAAAGTCATGGCACTCGCCATGACGACAGCAACAGGGTGTCCCTGGCTTCCCAGCACCACTAAATACCTATACGGATCTGGCGTGCTGCGGCCGCTTCATGATACCCGCAATCGTATTAATTAGTATTGAGTAGAGGCCACGCAGCGAAACTCTTTTGCAGTCGTACTATCCGTAGTCAGGAGTATGCTCTCTTGTAATTACTACAAGTACTTGGTAGGTTATGCACGGATTACATGTACCTTTTCGAACTCTATTTCTACCTCCACCATGTCCCACCTCCCCATGCAATATTCCTTCTTCCTTATCCTACAGTCGATGGCGTGCCACTATGCCGCACGATACTGGTGTTTTACCTGTCCTGGTATGGGTTCACATTTTCCGGGTGCTAGACTAGTGGTGTCGGAGAATCTCTCTCTCTTCTTAGGAAATGTTGAACAAATTTCGGTCTCACTCAACCACGGGCGCAGCCAGTGATGCTTTTTAGTGTCTCCTTGATCAAGAGCTGGTATTCTCAGTCTCTAATCGTCCCCTCCGATTACAATTTCTCGTGTAAACCTTGTTGTATCCGTACACCCATTAAATTCGCTGTACTTAAGGTAAACGAAAGAGGTAGAACTTTCGCGACATGCCGATGTGTATATCTCCGAATATATCCGTTGCCAGCCTGCGGCATCTATCATCTTCGAGATCTGTGACTATCAGTCCACAGAAGAATAGTGGTACAAAGGAACAAGCGCAATATCGCAAATCGACGAAAGATCATGAATGGATGCTCTTCCGTTCATCAGTGCTCGTTCATCAATGCTCGTTCATCAATGCTCGTTCATCAATGCTCGTTCATCAATGCTCGTTCATCAATGGGGCTCGTTGTCGCCTTTATCGATAAGAGGCATACTCAGACCCGCCAAATCTAAGCCCGACTTCTCTGGGACCACAGAGCCTTTCACATTCGTGACGAGCCAGAAGACAAACAAATGTCCTGAGTTTGCCCCTTAACAAGGGGCAAAAGATCCTACAGTCTTGCGAAGCCATGTCTTCATACAAGCGCTCCCGCGCAACTTTTGAATCGGAGGCTCATGCGCCGTACGCCGTCTTCGGCACACCATTGCCAGACGAAACCGAGAGTCGTGACGATGGGTCCTACCTGCCCCTCTGGAAGCAGGACGTCAGAGATGAGCGAGGTAGGAAGAGGTTACATGGGGCTTTCACCGGCGGCTGGAGCGCTGGGTAAGAATTAACTCACCATCGTCGAAGAACGCATTACTGACGTACTTGCCAAGTTATTTCAACACGGTCGGCTCGAAGGATGGCTGGACTCCGTCTACGTTTGTATCCAGCCGCGGCAACCGGAAATTGTCCGATCAGCGAACTATCGAAGAACGAGCGCAAGACTTTATGGATGATGAAGACTTGGCCGATGCTGCTGAGGCGCAGCAGCTCCAGACCTCGCAAGCTTTTGCTGGCTTTGGATCCTCTGGCGACGGGCAAGGGCACACTGGCGGCTTGGCCGGCCTGTTCAAGACCGAAGGTGATACAATGGGATTGAAGCTGCTGCGTAGAATGGGATGGAAGGATGGGCAAGGGGTGGGGCCAAAGGTGCGACGGACAGCCCGACTGGAAGCCGACATTTCATCGAGAGTAGACGACAACACCTATCTATTCGCACCCGATGACACCGGCATGATTCAATTTGTACGCAAAATCGATCGAATGGGTCTCGGATACCGAGGGGAAGGCAAACTCGGTAAATCATTGGTTGAAAACGGTAGTGACAAGGAGGGTGAGCGCGAATTTCTCGGCCCTAGGAAGTTGTTGGCGGCCAGATCCAGACCAAAAGACAACCCCAAAGTACAACGGGGCGGAATGGGAGTAGGCATTTTGAACGACAATGGCTCGGATGACGAGGATCCATACGAAATGGGACCCAGGATTAACTACAGTCGTGTTCTCGGTGGCGACAAGAAGAAAAAGAAGAAGGTCACAGCTGTCGCTAATCCGGCCCTGGGAGCTGCGCCGGTCTTTCTATCGAAAGGAAATCGCTCTGGTAGAAGTTCATACCGCTGCCATGATGGTCGATTGCCGCTTGACGGCTTTGTGCTGGCCAAAGAGGTGGACGACTTAACAGCACTGTTGTCCAAGTATGCGCCACTAAAAGTCCCTGAGGCATGGAACTCGTCAAAACTAGCAACCTTTCTTTCAAAAGGCAATGCCTACCAGTCTTCGGCAGATGCGGCAAAGGAATCGACGTTGGATCCAAAGGCAAGGGCAGCTATCCTGGGCGAAAAGGCGCTGCCAGGCAAATCAGTTTTTGACTTTATATCTTCCGCTTCGCGGGATCAGCTTGCAACGGCATCTGGCAAGACCAATCTCCCCCCAGGCTTAGGAGAGGTACCAGCGGAGTACGCATTGTCCCAGGACGAGAAGACAAAGGCACTCTGGGAGCAAGTACCTAAGGTGGATAAAGACACTGCTATTGCAGCACTATCTAGAGGACCTTACGGTCCATATGCTGACGACGAGCGCAAGAGGACTCGGTATCAAGCTTACTTGGAGAATGGTGCAAATCAAGACCGCCCGCTGCCTGCCAAACCTGCAGGTCTTTCGGACGACGACTACCTGCGAGAAATGACAGAGTTTTACAACTGCGCCCGAATATTCAAGCCAATGACGGGGTTCATGGCCTCACGATTTACCACGGCAAAGATATTGCCAGGCACAACTGGTAGCAAGGGAAACGAGGTGGTGTCGCAGCCAGAACCTAGAGTCACAGACCCTGCTGAAGACGCGGCTAAGTTTGGAATGTATGGTAAACTGACTAGATCGGTACGAGATTTTTATCCGACTCGGCTCCTGTGCAAGCGATTTAATGTGCGAGCGCCGGCCCACTCGCAACCGGACCGTGAACCGGAGAACAGCAACGCACCAGCTGGAGGAACCCCTACACAGGAGCCAAGCCAGTCGCTGTTGCCTTCTGGGAGCGCCGATGCAGCTCCTGGGAAACAACACGATTCTGCAGCCCATTTGAATTCGGGATCAACAAAGGTTAATCCAGAGAAGAACGAGGCTGTCGAGGCTAATGCTGCAAGTCATGACCTGCTCAGAGCAGTCTTTGGAGACAGCGACGATGAAGAAAGTTAGACCATCCAGAATTGCTATTTTTCCCAGCGATAGATACCCTTGATGAGATATATAATGAAACATATTCTGTAAAAATTGGCGTCCGTCGACAGCAAACGCGCAATTACTATCGGATTACTATGCGATGCAGTGTGATTGTGGCCTGATTTCCCCAAGTTACAGCAGGCGGCTAGAATGGGGCCTGCGATTGGCTGCTGTCAAGTTGTAGTGTCGCCCTCACAACGGCATATCAGTAATACTTGACGACTATCAGTAGCCCGCAGTGTGTGTACATCCCCCTGTTAATAATACAAGTTGATTAATCCTTCTGAACCTTGGTTGCTTGGCTACTGAGTAGGTAGGTACTTTATTGGATACCTTGATTAGCGCCCACGACGCAAATGAAGCTTTGGCAATCAACCAACCCCAACGACTGGTTGCTTCCCCACTCTGTCTGTTGTCACCCACTCCTCTTTGCCTTCATTTCATCTTCAGCATCATCATCTGCAACCCCAGCTGTGAATCGACAACTCATTCCTCTACCTCGAGGTCGACTATTGGTGGTTTCTTCTCATTCGAGGCAAATCACTTCTTCTTTCCCCCTTTTGCAAGCACTTGTTTGTTTTCTGCCGATGCTGTTAGCCTAGGATAGCCTGACGACTGGGACCATACTACCCCGTTCAGTGTCCACCGCTATTGCGATCCGTGCACACTTCTGCTCATCATTCATCTAGCCAGCATCAGGCCAACGTCTATTCGATAGTGAATGCATCTCTCTTGACGCCGGCTCCCGTCCTCGACGATATCAGGATTCCTCCATTGCTCGATGTTGATTTAATCCCGCCTAACCCCCGTCCTCCAGCCACCCTGTCAAGACGATTATCCGCCCGTTGTCTTTCCGTAGCCAGACAACAGGATCTCGCATTCGTTCGTACTCTTTTTGCGTGTTTTCGCCGCCGCACTGCCGCCGGGAAAACGTATCCTCGCCCTCCGACCCTACCGCCGCGCACCGCTACCGATAATCCGCCGCATTGTCTGCGTCACAGGAAGCTGGAACTGGACCTTCAGCGTCCCCGGAGTCAGTTGAGACTTTGGTGCATCGCGAACGCTGCGCCGCCAACCACGAGAGCGCCAACAAAGGAGTGTCTACCGCTGCCGACCACGACGCTGCCGAGCACTCGCCGCCCCCGCCGCAGTACCCAATCTCCGAAGCCTCGTCTTCGTCTCGGCCGCCGCCTTTTTCGTCGCTCTTTACATCGGTAGAGCTTCCCGAGCGACCAGCTCGCAAGTTCCACCCTACCGTCGGCTCAGCTGCCTTCTCTCCCTACGAAGAAGCCACCGCATCTGGCTCTGTCGCTGCGCCGGCCTACTCGTCCAGTCTCGAAGAGTCTACACCGTTTGACCCTGACCAAGGTACAGGGCGAGTGTTTCAGGACCCAATTCAAGAGACCAAACGCGCTCTCCCTAGCGATACCAAAGCTGATTCCAGCGGCCAAGACGACGACACAGAACCGCCGCCGGCATACTCTGAAGGAGACAGCCCGCTTCAGTCCTTTACATACGTAATGGCTGCCGCAGGAGGAACATCGAGTATTATTACTCAGGTCCAGCAAGGTGGGCCGCCCATCAACGCCATCGGAGATGTCGGCGCTGATGAAACCATCGTCATGGACCTACGGTAAGCCTCGCAAAATATTGGGGTTAATAAACATGGCTTAACAAAGTTATAGTGGTACCAGATTTGTGCTGTCCAGAGATGAGCTACTGACCCTTCCCGAGTTCGTGTTGCTATCTCTTTTCCCCAATGGCCTATTCCCCGAAGGTCACATGGGAGGCCCCAACGATGATGCGGTGCAAGTTGACGTATGCCATCACCTTCTCACGGAATCTCATGTAATACTAACTTCAGCTCAGTATGACCCCGTGTCTCTTCAGTATATGCTCGACTTCTTTCGCGATGTTGCGCAATCCATCCCTGTTGATTCAGAGGGTACTTCCAATGATGGAGATTCTCATGGAGTGGACACCCGCGATGACGCTTCGAAACGGGCTGGCATCATTGTTCTCAGAGAAGATCTTGATTTTTATGTCATTCCACCTAAGGCGGACATCACAAAAGAAGATATGATCAAGGTCAAAAGGGCCGCTGCGCAAGCTCTCCAGCAGCAAGACGGCATTTTCTCCGGGTTGAAGCGCAGCGACGAGCCCGGAACTACCGAAGCACATCTTATTGAGATGCTGACTGCCGGGTAAGTGCTCGTAACAACCATCATGACGACAAAAACATGCTAACTGGCAGTAGTGGTTTCAATCATGATGACTGCTGGGGCCACCGAGCAGGCGAGCCTAACAAGGCCGTCATTTGCAGCCTGGCGCTGACTCGGTTAAGAAGTGATATTCGCGGGAGCGATCTCGGCAACAATGCCATGGGTATGGCTCAGAAGTTGCTGCTATTCTGGCGCAAGCCCGCGAGACGATGCTGGTGGGAGGGTATCGAGCTGGACAATGTCGATGGCGTCGAGAGCCACCTCAAAGTCTGGATTCGACGTGTATGGACGCTGGAGATGTCGGTGATTGGACTCCGGTGAAGAGCCTGCTCTTTTTGACAAACAAGATGGGAAGTAAGATACCATAAAGCGAAACTTGGGAGAAAATAACCAGGGAGTATTACACATGTTGGCGTCAGGGTACATACAATCGTTTCTTTTTTTTCCTTTTTTTTAATTTTACTTTCGTTTATTTGTCGGCTTTCTTTTCACAGGGGTTCTTTCAAATGTACAATTCGGCTCTTCAATTGTTCCGACGTCCGGTCTTTCTGTCTTGGATCACAAATTTGTGCAGTGTACGTCTTCTTCTAGCAAAAAGGTCGAGGAGATGCTTGGGCTCAGGTAATTCTGACGTTTGGAGGTAATGGTTGAACTGCCGGACCCCGGTCGCAGTTACATACTCCAGCTGACCTTCCAGTCATTGGCGCCAAATGGCCAGCCGACAAGAGTCAGCTCAAGGCGGGAGCCTTCGGCGATGTCCTGGGCCTGTGATTTCAACTCGTCCACGTCCCAATTTGCCCATAGAAATTTTCTATTTAAAAATCGTGCCTCAGGGCTGGCCAGCCACACACAGAATGTCGCCGGAAGAGAGACTGTACAGAATTGTTAGTGACCTAGTAACTCCCCGGCCCAACTTTGTAGACCGTCAAGTTTCAACTGCTCACCGTGATCCTCAAACCCTAAAGCCTTGACACCGCCTGCTGCTCTGTTCATGTCGGTGTCAACCACGCCGGGCTGGAGATGAAACACGGACAATCCCGCGTTAGCAGAAGCCAGAGAGTCCCAGAGGCGGAAGGCGCCAATTTTGGAGCAATTGTAAGACGCAAAACCAGGGCCAAAGTTGAGATGGGCCGCAGACGATGACACATTTATGGCGACGGCGCCAACACCCGCATGACGGAGAAATGCTTGTGCTGTGTACAGGGCACCGAGGAGATTGGCATTGACTGCCTGAATGAACGCTTCGCCATCCACGTCCGCCACAGAGTCCATTGGTCCCGTCTTGGCGGCGGCGCTGACGATGACGTCTAGCTTGGCGTCTCCGAGAAATGCGGCAAAAGCGGTGTCTAGCTGCGGCTTGTTGGTCACGTCCGCCGCCGCGGTAAAGACCTGAACCTCGGGGTAGCTCTCCGCTATGGCAGCCTTGGTGTCGAGCAGGGGCTGCTCTCGACGGCCAAAGATGCCGATGCGCGCCGCGCCGGCAGCCGCGAACTGGCGGGCCGTCTCGGCGCCAATGCCGCTACCGCCGCCGGCGATGGCGACGGTCTTGCCTTTGGCCGAGAGCTCGGGCCGCAACGGCGAGAGAGAAGCATAGGTGTTGTCGTGCCACTTTCGGGTGGGCGATGGAAACGGTGTCTTTGACATGGCGGGTCGGCTGACGAAGTCTATGAATTTTCTACCCTTGATACTCGCCTTGAATCACGTCTAAAACTGAAGGGCTTTCCGTGTCCACTAAAGCCGTGGTTGGTAGTTTCGAATGTCATGATAGTAAGTGTTATGTGCGTGTACGCGACATATTTATAGGCCTCAGAGACTCGCCCTGCTCAGACGAATGACGCCACAACACAGGGCATCGCATTGATTTTGTTCGGAATCTACAAAAAAGTATAAGACGCCGATTGTGTCTGATACTGATTCATGTGCCACTGAGAGACGACATACCATTATGGTACGAACGCCGGCCATTGCTTACACCATGTTCCGCTCCGACTAACTGGGCTAACCTCTGCAGTAGCAAGATGACTTGTGCCCGGCCCGGATTGCCAGCAGTTTCCAACTGACATTAAAAAATACAAAATAGTATGTGATGCAGACCAATTGGGACCTGCTATGGCTCTGTGAAAACTCCGGCCACACCCCACAGTACAATTTGCTCCGTCCGACACTAGGCGGTTGTCTGTGTAGTCTACGCGAAGTCCATTACAAATCAGATATGCAGAGGTGTATCAGTTCGCGCAGGGCAGTGGTGAAAAGGCTCGCAACTTGCCAAAAATGCAACGTACCCTATCTTCTGACGGAACTGCAAAAATACGAGACCCCCAACCCAGTTCATCATGGTTTCGATGCCAGAAGCTCATATCATGCGTTGTACTCTGTGCAGCAAAAGCTTTGACAGATGTAAGTGTTGACCTGCTCAGTTGCCAAGCTTCCCCCACGCCCATGTGTTGATGGCTTGGCTAGGCACACTAGCTGAGACCACACAGGCATTGCCCAAGATGAATCACGACCTACTCAAATCCTAACCTTCACGGTACACAGTTTCGACTTATAAAAGACATGGGTATTACTGTCGAACTCGAAATGGCACCCGGGTGCCTCGTTTGCGGTCATGTATCTCCTGCGTGAGTGCAAAAACTAGATGCGATAATGGAAAGCCGGCTTGCTCGAGATGCGCCAGCAAAGGTCTCGAGTGCAAGTACCCAGCCAGAGCGGCTCGCGCCGCAAAGATGTCCGGCACTCGAATATATTCAACTGAGCCGTCTGAGCCTGAATCTGCGCCAACGCCGGTTTCGGGTGCTCAAGGCACTGTTCCAGCCTTGCACAAAGACGTGGGCGGTGTTGCTTACGATGCTGCATCTTCGTCACTAAAACAGGGAATGCAGATGTCTGATTCGGATCTAGGGGATGTCTGGTATGATGTGGATTGGCAATTTCTTCTGCCGTCGTCGCCAGCCGTTGACGATGGCCCTTCTTCCGCATCGTTCTGGTCAATGACCGGGGGTGACAGCGAGACGCCAGCATCCTCATTTGACAGCTGGCTCAGCTTACAAAGAGTAATGACCACCCCCAAGTCGCAGATACTAAGACTGCCAACCTTTACAATGCCGTCTATCGTTCATCGCCAACATACCGGCGCAGGCGCGCAGCGTGTCTCGCAGCTTATACTACAGACGCTCAAAACCTATCCGCTGATGATGACGCGCCAGAAAACGCCACCGCCGTTTCTTCACCCGTCACTGCTAGCATCTAGCTTCAACGACAGTCTAGAACCGTGGCATAACTGCATGAGCCTGGTGTACATGGTCAACGGCAGAATGAACGGCAGCCGCAGATTGTTCTGGAGGAACGTCCGAACGGAGTGTGAGCGCTTTTGTCAACGCGTCAGTCAATGCCTAAACTTTATCTGACCCCATTTTCTTTTCTCTGCTGAAACTGAACAACTGTAGTATTTCGAGCTCAACCGGTGGGAACTCCTTGCCACGATGCACGCACTAGCTATATATGTCATCATGCGACTGGACGAACCAACAGGGGACTTTGACGGCACAGTTGACGGGGTACTTCTCAGAGCTGTTACTGTGAGTCGCGTTGACTAGTCGACCGACTGTTTTCACTTGTCCGCGTTGTCCTCTAACACAACTAACAGGTCGTTGCCATCCAGCTTATGGCGGTCGAAGTTAGATCCGATCCACCTCCGACGCTCAATAGCGTGTGGCACGATTGGATTCTAGAAGAATCAAAACGAAGGTAGTTGCTATCACGACGTGGCAAGGCATCCATGGCCTGACTGACCCCTATAGACTCTGCGTTTTGTTTCAAATCATCAACATGCTTGTGTTGTTCGAGCCAGCCGACATGTGCACAGCACACGGCGACATCATCCTGGCTCCTTTGCCTACGCAGAAGCAGCTGTGGGAGGCACCAGACCATTATGCTTGGAAACGCGATTGCGAGATGGAGCCGGGCGACCATCTCGAATTTGGGCTCACCAAAAAAGGTCAGCTGGTCAAACTCGGCGGGGGTGCGACGATTCCTGATTTGGGCCATAGTATGGCAGTGTCGACCGACGTTTTCAATTGGAATGAATGGTGTTCGGGGATGGATGGCATAGGCAATCTCGTCATGCTTGCTGGATCTCTGATACAACAAGTCTAAATCGACACTTTTTTTTTCCTCTATCGGCAGTGATCGAATCACCGCAAAGCAGCCTTCCCAAATTTCAATGTTTTGACCTGGTTCTTATCATGTCCTTCTCCTGTGACGCGTGAGGTGAACAGTAACAATTACTGTGCCGCTATTTGGCCTATGACCACTGGGATACTAGAAAGAGCTCGCCCGCCACATTAGCCCAAGTTGATGTAGACATAACCCATATATCGTTGCATTTTTCTTTAAAAAGAAAAGAATGGAAAAATTATTGTCTATATATCAGTCTGTCTGTGCTGGCCCTTTGTGCATCTGTATCATGGGCAACCCAGTCATCACAGTTGACCAGGTCCACCAAGACCCAAAACCTGTCCCGAACGGGAAGTGCCACGCCACCTCCTAGGCTTGCCTTCGACTTACTACGACAACCGCTGCATTGCCCTCTTCAACAATATAACGTATAATCGATAGTATAAAAGCTACGGTTTTACAAAAGACCATGCAGCGATAGAATCCAGATCTGCTGCCAAATCCTATTATCAAAAGGAAATATACAACCCCCCAACAGCACTCGCGTCATGGCATCCAAGGCCGCCTCACGAACGGGCTCGCCATCATCCGCCCAGCTGGGCTCGCCGCTCCTCGTCCTCACCGTGGCATTCATCGCCTGGAAGGCCTTTATACTGATCCTGTCCTATGGTGCCCTCATCGGACCCGACTATGACACGTCCACGTCCCTCTTCTTCGCCCTTCTCCGTCCGCCCTCGTCCCCATCCGCCAGCGGCAGCGGCGACACCCTCGCCGCCCGCCTCACTCGCTGGGACGCCATCTACTTCGTGCACGGCGCGCGCATCGGCCACGTCTACGAGCAGGAATGGGCGTTCAGCCCTGCCCTGTCCCTCGCCCTGCGATGGCTGGCCGCCCGCGCGCGCGCCGCGCTCCTGGGCGTGGGGACTCCGGCCGCCGATGGTGGCGAGCTCGAGGCGCTGGCAGGCATCGCGCTCGCGCACGCGTCGCACGGCGTGGCCGTGCTGGCGCTGCACCGGCTGACGATGCTGCTGAGCGGCGGCGCCGCGCGGCTGTCGCTGCTCGCGGCCCTGCTGTGCGTCGTCTCCCCCGCCGGCGTGTTCCTTTCGGCACCGTACGCGGAGAGCCCGTTCAGCGCGCTCTCCTTTGTAGGCGTCTGGATTCTCGCGGCCGGGTATCGGCACCGGCGCGGCTCGCCAGCGCGAAGCGTCGCGGTCGTCGCTGCGGGCGCGGTGCTCGGCGCTTCGACCGCCATACGGAGCAACGGCCTCGCGAGCGGCCTGCTCTTCGCCGTGGAGGCGTTGCAGGCCGCCGCCGCGTTCGGCAAGAAGCCGAGCCTCGCTCCAGTGGTTGCCGCGGCCGCTGCTGGCCTGGGTGGTATCCTGGTGGCTCTCGGCAGCATCATTCCGCAGTATGTAGCTTACACAATCTACTGCACCGGGGGACCGGAGAACGCTCTGCGACCGCCGTGGTGCGACAGTACGGTGCCGAGCATCTACAGCTACGTCCAAGACGTGTATTGGTAAGGTTTAGTCAAGCCATGCTCAGTTTTACTGTCTACGTGTTTCTGTTACTGATGTCTGTTGCGCAAAATTAGGAATGTTGGCTTCCTCCGCTACTGGACGCCTAACCAAATCCCGCTGTTCATCCTTGCGGCGCCGGTTCTGACGCTACTAATCACGTCCGGGTGGCAGGTGCTCCACGGCCCTGCCGCCGCTGGCATGGCGTCGGGCTGCCGCGCGGACCATCGCACGCTCGTGAGGGCGCTCGCGGCTAGCCAGGCTATCGTCGCGCTGCTCGCCTTGACGAGCTACCATGTGCAGGTCATCTCGCGCCTGGCATCTGGGTACGCTGTGTGGTATTGGTGGATTGCATCGTGTCTAATGAACAAGTCACGCCACGAGATCGGGCGAGCTGCCGTCATATTCATGGTCATGTACGCCGGTATACAAGCGGTGCTCTTCTCCACGTTCTTACCGCCAGCGTAGTGAGAGTAAAAGAAGCGCGGTACAATGCCGGGTGGGAAAATGTAAAATAATGTAATCTTTCATAAATTCACTGTATATCTTAACTCCATTACACATCGTGTGTCTGTGTGTAATCCAAATCGTGTACAGAGTGCATGTAGTATTCGCGTGAAAAACTTGACAGCCAATCTATTGCTCTGTCATCCATGACACTGTTCAGTATTCATCCTCCGAGTCGCTCTGATCGCCGATACGAATGGCTCGCCACCGACGGTCTGTGAGGTCCTGTGCCGCTGTGCCCTCACTCTCTGGATCCACGTAACCGCTGCCTCCGGCAATACTTAGGGCTACCGGCAAAAAGACCAGTGCGTGCAGCGCTGCAAAAACGACGAGCGAGAGCCACACACGGAAGTAATAAATTTCGAAGATCTTGGAGCGCGTAAAGGCGAGGACGAAGACGCCAAGCAGCTTCGTAACTGTAATGCCGGAAAAGACGGAACCACCAACGTTGACAAGCGCTGTCCAGGCGCGAGCGTCCTTGCCGCGCAGGGAGTTGGTATTGCTCTCAAGCACGGTTCGCGAGGGGAACATGAAAGCGCGCGCAATGTGCGCGCAAAACTCGACCGAGATGCCGACGCAGATGATAAGGTTAACGAGGGACACAGCGTTAAGGGACACACCGAAAATAGCCATTGCGCCCATGATATCGATAACACTCATGACGACGGTGACGGACACAACGGCAGCGGTGAGGACGGAGCCGAGTAGAATGGAAGCTACCACAAAAATGATACCAACGGCCGCGGATAGGAGCCCAGCGGTGAGCGGGATGATGGTGAGATACTGATCGAAGAAGATATAAAACACGCTGTACGGGAACACATCGGCCCCTGTTCGCTCAGAAATGTCGGACGCGATGCGCCGCGCCGATGAGTACGCGCCGATGAAATCTTCCTGGCTGCGGAGCGGCGTGTGCGCCGTTCTGAAGTGGCTAGCTTTAACGCCAGTGGCAGCCTCGTCAAGAACCACAGCTTGTCCATATGCGGCCTTGCCTCCAAGCGGACACTCCTCGTCCGCATCGCTCTTCAAAAACTTCTCAAGATAGTGCAAGAATTCATCATCTTCAGGCATGCCTGAAAGACTAGTGTTCCAGGCCGGGTCTCTGTCCGCGAAACAAGCAGATCCGCCCTTGGTGCAGCAGGTCTCATAAGCTGGATTCAGCCACAAGAAGAAGTCATCGATCCAGCTAGCAGTGGGGGATGCAATATACGACACATTGGGCCTGCGCCTCTCCATTTCAAGGGTGTTTGTCAACGAAAGTTGCTGACAAGAGGTAAATCTTGAGCACAGTTCCTGTTGCTCGGACCTTTGTGCGACATTGTCCCTCGAGACAAAGTAAACAGGGGGTCCAACGCCAAAGTAAGCGTACATGTCGTTGAAGTACGGAATCAGATACGACCCATCGGGAATGGCAACTCTTTGGTCAAGACCAATATGCATGGTTGGCAACAAGGCTACCGCAGCAGCGAACATGCCCAGAAATGCCGTGATGATGATCACCTTGGATTTTCTGGCAAGAATGGCAGTTGAGTAGGTGTTTTTGATAAACACTTGAAGCATACTTTCTTCATCAACATCCGACGCCCTACCCGTGGCGTATCCGCTACCAGAGCTAAGATGCACTCTGGCCGTCTTGACTTGCCACCATGGCCACAGCTCACAACGGAAATCCTCAACACGTAACTGGTTGAGCGCAAGGAAAGACACAAACATGGTCATTTGTAAGATGGCGTTCACAAAGACGGCACCAGCCGCGTAGGCAGCAAAGTTGCGAACAGCGGGCATGCCGACGGCTGCTCCAAGGGCGAAAGCGACGGTTTCCGTCAGAGCGGAGAACAAGATCGAAGGTCCCATTCTGCCGAGCGCTCTGGCGACTCGCTCCTCCACCAGCTGGTCGGGGCAGCTTAAGTTTACTCTGTCCAACTCGTGGACTATGAGAAAAATGTTATCGACGCCGACGGCCAGGACGATGAACGGAATGACTTCGACAATAATCAGAGTGGCCTTGAGGCCCACCCATGAGAAAAATCCAATAGACGCGCAGATGGACATGAGCACAATAATGATACCGACTAACCCGAGAGTGACCTTGGATTCTACCAAAAGTACGGCAGGGTTGCGAAAGATGTGCTTCAGTGGCGTGCCTAGGGCCAAACAGGCGTAGATGAACATGACGATGTAGCTGATGACGACAATCTTGGCATCAGTATTTGTAGACTTGTTAAGCTCCTGTTCAAGGCTTATTTCGGTATTGAAAGAAAGACGGAGACCACGTTCAGCAGCCTCTGTTTGAACTTGGAGAAGCTTGTCGCGAAGAGCGTTCTCCCAATCAACAGCATGAGCAACCTCGGTGGCGTCTCCAAGAGCGTTGTTGACGACCCAAGTAACAGTGATTGCCTTGGCTTTCGCCACGTCGGAATCATAACCTCCAAGAATCATCTCTGGCTCGATAGGCTGGCCAAACTCGGGACGACACTCTACCGGACTCTTTGCGCAGGCACGTAGCTCATCTTGCCATGTGTCGCGTCCAAAGCCACCCTGAGACTGCCAGTATGCCGATACAGACTGGACAACGCAAGCATCGTTCGTAGGCTTGAAGCAGAGATCCCGAAGGTATTTGCCATAGGTGGGGCTCTCAAGATTCTGGATGCTCCTTTCGACACCGATCCACCACTGCAGCGTTTCGTAGCTGAGAACTGGGGATGGTCCATCCGAAGTAGTGTCGTTGACGAGAAAAGCCTGCTCAGCACGATAAAAAGGCCCGAAGTTGTTGTCAAAATAGGCCTTTTCCTGTGCTGCTGCAGAGGATGGGCTAACCCAAAGCCGAGCAGGTTCCTTTTCCAAATCAAAGTGGACCCAGCCAGCGCTGAGAATCGCAACAATAACAAGGCAAATGGTAATTGTGAGGGTAGGGGCACTCGCAGCGGAGAGACCAAGCTGGTAGAAGGCTTTGTCACATCGGTCATTTAACCAGTATCGTTTGACGGGGCGATCACGCATAGCTTCAGATTGTACAGGGCCACCTTCATCCTCATCGTCACTATGAGAAGCTTCGTGCAAAAGTCGAGTTCGTTCAGCTCGTCTTTTGGCATATTTTCTCCATGCCACATGGCCAGACAAGAGTGCAGCCACAGCAAAGAGAAGCACGCTATAGATGAGGATGGAGGCGAATGACAAGCACGGCAGCGTACCAACTCTGCATGAATGATTTTCCTTGACCTCGGGAAGATCAGGGCAGACCTCAGGACAATCAACACAGACACAACGATAGGTTGGGTCTTCGTCATTGCACTTCTTTGGTTTCATGTCTAGAGGGCCCATCGCCGGGTCGTCGTAGCTTCGCGGGAAGTTGATCTGGAACGGAGATCCGGCAAATGGCTTCTTGTCTCCGAGGAACTTGAGGAAAGCAGTATATTCCTTGGCACCACCACCAATGAGGTTCATGGCTCTCGAGTTGGCGCCGCCAAACTTGACTTCCTTGCAACTGTCATAGAAACCAGCGCCATATTCGTCCGAGATGAGGTGATCGAGTTCGGTGACTAGCAAATTGTCTCCCTTTTCGGCAGCACTGGTAATATTGACAAATAGCGACTGGTCCGGAGAGCAAGTAAACTTGCAGAACGTGTTGAAGAAGTTGTGCTTGCATGCAGGGCACGATCCGATCAATGTGTTGGGCGTTCCAAGCTCGGATTTGAGAGCTTTTACCTTGGACGCGTTAGCACAACTTTGAGATGGCTATATTGAAACAGGGACTGTGACTTACTTGCGGTAGGGTGCAGCAGACTGGTCCCTCACGCCATTCCTCACCGCAGAGGTCGACTAGCTCGCTCCGAAGCTCGGCCTCGGGGTCCTGGGCAAGACCATTATCGACACAAGGCAGCTCCTTGCCGAAAAAGCTCTGCTTTCCACATTGTCCACGGAAAGCACATCGCCCCTGTTCATGCTTAGGTGTAAATTCTTTGGCGCTGACCAGCGTAGTGCCGATGGCGAAGGCGGCTGCGAATTGGGCAGTGACAACGTGATGACGCATGGCGAGTCGGCGGAGCGCTCGGGGGCGCGTCGGGTTTGTGGAAGCTGCAGCCAGCTGCAGGTTATGAGTTGGGATTGAGCAGAGGTCGGAGCTAAGATGGGGATGTCGAGGAATACTTGGGAGCAGACAAAGTGATGGTTGAGAAAAGAGGCAGCCGGGCGGGGAGACGGTTTGAGAAGCTACCCAAGGTACTTGGGAGGTAATAAGGTAAGGTAGGCAACGCGGGTGTCCGTAGTTACATCGTAACTACTGACGACGTGCAGTAAGTTAGCGTTGTGGCGTTAAAGCAGGGCGTCGCATGACAGGCTTCCCCAAAGCGTTTCCGGTGGGCCTAGCGAGGTGGTTACAGGAGTCAGGTTCCTACTCATCAAGTACTTGGTACCTGCCTAAGTAGCTTGATAGCTCAAATACTCAGTGGGCGCCAGTCGGTACTAGGTACTTAAGGTAGGTGCCGATCTAGGTACCTACCTACCTAGGTAGGTAATACCTAGGTACTAAGGTAGGAAGCAAGCAAGTAACCCAAATTTGACTGCAATACAACAGCTTCTGGAATCTCATCGTAAAGATGGTTACTTTGTCTCTCTTGAAAACAATCAATGGTGGAAAGTAGACCACCAACTTTTGATGTGCTTTGCAAGGCTGAGCGGATAAGTAACAAAAGTCCCAAGGAAGAGTCGACGCCATAATCAGGTACTAGTCTGTCTGAGCTGGTGCGCCTGACGTAATGCATCCATCATGACCCAATAAGTAGGTACTCAGTTACCCACGACGTACAAGGGGGATGATTGAGTGCACGGCATGCACGGGTATGTACAAGCGGAGGCCCTCTGAAGTAGTATTTTCTGCATGTGTATTTTTGTTTTAGCCTGACTCGCCAATATGCTTTACAAGTGTATCAATATATGCAATGTCAGGATCAAAGTATATCAAGAAACTAGATTCTGCGCAAGAGAAACAAAATGGATACAATGAAAACCTAGATATCTACTCAGTAGCAGTCAACCACTCTTGCAGGCGGGCAAGCATCTGTTCACGATTAGGTCGCTAGAGCCTTTTTGACACCTTCCGCCACCTTCCAGAAACCTCTCACACCTCTTACACCCACCAGAATCATTGAGAACAATTACATCAATTTTAGAATCACACTCATATCAGAAAAACATTCAATGTTTGGACTATTTCTTACTACAGTCGTGTAAGTCGGCGTTTAGGCCCTTTTCAGAACCGACTACCCCGCACGTGATTTTTTTAGAAGTCCATTGTGATGGCGCCGCCACAGATTTCCCACGCTTCTCGGTATGGTTTCATGGCGACTCTACACCTAGTTTTCTGCCTATTTGAGGCGGGATAATGGTCGAAAATGAGTCGATTAAATACCTCCGTCAGCTTTTATTCATCGCTCTCTCCCCCTTCTTCACGTTTCCTTCTTCTTCTATAACTTCCTCATCTTGCTCACAATCTGTGGTGGCATCGGTCTACACTCAAAACAACATCCACGTCTAAATTCACACCTACACTTTCAGAATCAATATCTTGCATACCGCAAAATGCCTCAAATCGAGCGCAACGAACCTTTTCTGCAAAAGCTTGTGGTTAGTGAAAAGATATCGCATTCCCACTATCGTCTTTGCTAAAGCCCCCTCGCGCTTATAGGAGTCTTTTAGGACTCTACTAGACGAGTCTCTTGTCAGAGCCATAGCAAGTGACCACGAGCTCTACAAAAAGTCAGGTTTTGCTGCGGCTACGGAAGTCCTGCAAAACCTGTCCCAAGATGTCCTCGCGGAAGAAGATAGTGGTTTCAATCCTAGCGGCGTCACTGGCTTCCAAGACAGTCATAGTCAGGACACAATAGATACGCACACCGTCACATCTGCAACAAGCACGAGCCAGCATGTATCTGGCAATCGAGAAACTAACTCTACCAGCCCAAGTTTGACTTCTGATCTGGGGGACGACGCCTGGGTAGCACCGCGGGTGACTTCATTCAACAACGATAGTGCCGAGGATAAAAGCTTGCAGCTGCATGCCATGTTTCCCAAACTAAAAGAGTTCGATATAAATTACGCTCTCAAGAAGTGCAACAATGACTTTCAGTCTGCACTAGACCATCTGCTCAATATGCAATACCTGGAGGAAACCGGACAGCAGACCAAGGGCGTTGATGGATTTGCCCAGACCGAGTCGACCACAAGACGCAAGGGCAAAGGAAAAGGGCGCAGGCGGAGAGAACCCTCGCCAGATACGAAAAATGCTGTTCCCGCAGACCTCATTCGAGAGGCCAAAGGTGTGCTTAGACGTCACTTCGCTACTTTTTGACCTTTTTGCTAACTTGCACTGCAGAACAAACAGACATTGGCTACATTGCAGAACGATTCAATCTCACTTTCGATGCTGTTTCGGAGACGTACTATGACAATCACTGCTCGTCCCCAGCCACGGTGATTGCCATTCTGGACCAGCGACTCTCACAGGACCCAGACCCCATCGACGATACCAGTTCAAACGAAACTCTAAGTTTTCTGTCACGCAAATACAAGCAGGTCCCCGAAAAGTACCTCAAGGGTATCGTTAGCGCGACAGACTCAATTATGTCCTTTTCCGATAACTTGGCCCAACTCGCCAGCAAGGAATTCGCTCGTGCCAGGAAGGGCAAGGGCCAGAGAATGACGCTCGAATGCATCATGAAGCCCCTTCCAGTAGATGAGCTCGCGGGCTCGCCCCCACGCCACGCGGGGTCTTTCTCCCCTTCCAAACTATCTAGTCCGGCCGTCCACTCGTCTCCCGCCGCCAGCAACTTTTCAGAGGCCATCAAGATGTCGCAGTCTCTCCACCAGGCCAAACGCGATGCCTCAGCCTCAGCCGCCAACATGCACCGCAAGGGGGGCTCGAACGGGCTCTACCGCCAGGCAGCCAGCTACTACACCGAGCAGGCCCGTGTGCACGCCCGCGGCGCCAAAGCCGCCACGTCCGCGGCTGCCGATCTTTTAGTCGACGAGCAGAGTTACGGCCGGAACATTGATCTACACGGTGTCTCGGTAGCGGATGGTACTCGTATCGCGCGCCAACAGGCCACGTCTTGGTGGCAGCAGCTGGGCGAGTACAAGGCTCAGGAGGCCAAGACGAACCCGCTTGTCATAATTACTGGACTTGGTCGACACAGTGCCGGTGGCGTCTCCCAATTGAGAAGATCAGTGGCCGCTGCTCTTCTTCAAGATGGCTGGAAGGTGGAGGTGGGCACTGGAAACTTTACAATCAGTGGTCGACGGTGAAAGAATTCGCTCTTTTTTTTCTCTTCAACGTGAAATGAGCACAATGACGACATGAGTATATGGAAACTATACTAACGAAAAGGACCTACCCGATTTGCATATATTCATGATTGCACAAAACTTGGGTTTCATTTTCTACAATTAGGATCCGGCGGGGGGCAAAGATGACAGATTTTGTATTCGAGATGATGCACTAAATATTGGCAAGGTGCTCGACGGCGTGTGGGAAATTTTCGAGCGAGCTCTCGCTTTTTTTTGTTCGGTTATACCAATGATATTGGTTGTTGGAAACTACAGGGGCAAGGAGTGTATACATTAAAGTTGGTTTATTATCAAGTCTATTAAAGAGTACTTCTTTGGGAAAAACAACGACGCCTAATAAAACAGTCGGAACTTTTGCATGCTATCAACACGAATCTACTGCACGGCTCTTCCACAACGTTCCCAGTGGCTGCGTAACGTGATTAAAGACGTAATCGCCATGGCAGCACCGACCTGACCAGGATGAAAATTGGACCATCCGCAGACGTTTGCGGGAATGACCATGTCCAGGGTGTCGCTGGCAATCTTGAGCGTGAGTGCCGAGATCTGCGCCCTCGTCTTCCTGGCCGCCTGCGCCTTGTCCTGCTTCCTCTTCCGCTCCGCATCGCGCTTCCTGGTCGACGGGCCCTTTTCCCCCTTGCGGCCGCCACCGCTCTTCGCATCCGCATCCGCCTCGTCTTTCTCCTCCTCCTCTTCCAGGCCCGCGCCGAAGTCGTCGCCAGCCGGCACGGCACGTTCGGCAAAAGCGCGAAAGACGCGGACGCCCGAGCCCAGCACCGCTGCCAGCAGCGCCAGGAGCCAAAACATCTGCGCCTGCACGTTGAGGCGCCGCGTCTCGTCGGCGCCAAAGACGGCCAGCCCCGGGATGCGCGTCATGTCCGGCAGGGTGATGGTCTCGAGGAGGCCAAAGATGCCGAGCAGCGAGCCGGCGACGACGTCGAGCAGGTCCTCGACGCCGGCGACGGAGGAACCGCCGCCGCCGCCGCCGCCGCCGGTGGTGGCGGCACGGTACTGCGCGTAGCTGCCCTGGAAGGCGCGCAGAAACCAAAAGGTGCGCAGGCTGCGCCGCGTCACGTTGAGCCAGTCTTGCAGCGCGACGAGCGTCACGCGCGTGGCGAGGTGGTGGGCGGCGCTGCTCGACGGCTGCGCAAGCGCGATCAGGCCCGTGTAGGATGTGAAGATCATGCCAATGCCCTGGAGGAGACGCATCATACGCTCAAGAGCGACTATTTTCGGAAAGGGAAGCCAGGGGTCAGCGATAAACTGGATCGAGCTGAAGGGGTTGCCGAGGACGTCCGGTTAGAGGGAACATACAGATATCCGCCCCGAAGGCGATGAAAGTTTCTACGGTTTTGGCCATGTTTGCTGCACCGCAACTTCCTTAATGTGATGGTAGCTGCAATGGAAGAATTTGGTCCAACGTGTATGAGCCGAGTGAAAAAAGGGTTGCATCCGCATGCGAAAGGATTTTGACGCTTACGCTGCGAGGTTTAATATTATGCCATTGGATCTTGTTTAGTTGTTAGTACCAATTATGAGCCCCTAACTGGAAATCCTTGCTCGACATGGCCACATCGAGCTGCAGTTCGCCTTCGGCCCACTTCAGTACTTGTTATTAGCTCGTTGTCAGCGCCGAAAACACATGCCCATGTTACAAGGGATTTTCCAAGTTATGATGATTACGTTGCTAT
Organism: Cordyceps javanica; assembly: GCF_051103115.1. Lineage (NCBI taxonomy): Eukaryota > Fungi > Ascomycota > Sordariomycetes > Hypocreales > Cordycipitaceae > Cordyceps > Cordyceps javanica. The sequence continues at coordinate 1,534,435 of NC_139301.1, read as the reverse complement.
AGGCGTGATTATGCAATGGCGGTAGACAGAGTGGTTTGAAAGGCGCACCAGAAGCAGATGAACAAGATCATACATTGCCCTTCCAAAGAAGTAAAAAATACTATGAACACTTCAAATTGTAAGAAATTCCATTGACAACATAGCAAAATAGATACAGCCGCAGCAATGTGCGGGTTAAGTAGCGCAACTGCGCTCTGAGTGTCGCGGAACATCTAAATCTCGCTTAGCAACCCTCATGTACTCCAACTATTACAATTATTGACCAGGTGACAGAAGCTTGCCCTCAGCGCGCGCGGTGCGTGGCAAACCGCCAGCGAAAGCTTGGCCACCGTTCTCCTGAGCAAACTTCGCCATGCGCGCCTCCAGCTCCGGGCGGAAGTGACGGATAAGACCCTGGATGGGCCAGGCAAAAGCCTCTCCCAGAGCTAAACGGTATGTTAGTTTCTGAATGCAATTTTCTGCAACTCAACACGACAAGTACTTACCACAAATGGTGTGCCCCTCGACCTGCTTCGTGAGCTCCTGAAGCATGTCAATCTCACGCTCGCGGCCCTGACCCTTCTCGAATCGCGACATGATCTGCTCGGTCCACTTGCTGCCTTCACGGCAAGGAGTGCACTGGCCGCAAGACTCATGGCGGTAGAAGTGGCTGAGACGACTGATAGCGCGTACGACATCGGTGCTCTTGTCCATGACGATGACAGCAGCGGTACCAAGACCTGATTGGCTGTCCTTGAGCGCGTCAAAGTCCATCAATTGATCGTCGCAGATGTTTTTGGGAAGAATAGGGGTGGAAGAGCCACCAGGAATGATAGCTAGCAAATTATCCCAGCCCCCACGGACACCGCCGCAGTGCTTATCAATCAGCTCACGAAGAGGGATAGACATCTCCTCTTCAACAGTGACGGGATTGTTGACGTGGCCGGAAATGCAGAAAAGCTTGGTGCCCTGATTGCGCTCACGGCCGAAGCCGGCAAACCAGTTGCCGCCGCGACGGCAAATGGTGGGAGCTACGGCAATAGTCTCGACGTTGGCGACGGTAGAGGGGCAGCCGAAAAGGCCGACAGCGGCAGGGAATGGTGGCTTAAGACGGGGTTTGCCAGGTTTACCCTCAAGAGACTCAATCAAGGACGTCTCCTCGCCGCAGACGTAGGCACCGGCACCACGATGGATAAAAACATCGAAATCGTAGCCAGAACCGCATGCATTCTTACCAATGAGGCCGTCCTTGTAGGCTTCATTGATCGCCCTTTGGAGAACCTCAGCCTCGTAGACAAATTCACCGCGGATATAGATGTAGGCAGCGGTCGCGTTCATGGCTCGGCCAGCGACGAGACAACCCTCGATGAGTTTGTGGGGGTCCTTGCGCATAATTTCGCGGTCCTTGCAGGTTCCGGGTTCGCCTTCATCAGCGTTGACGACGAGATATCGGGGTTTGTTGTCTTTATCCCAATCTTTGAAGTTCATGAAAGACTGCAGACGGGTTCGTTAGTAGTGCTGCTGTGTTCGCCACTCTCCACACCGGAGCAGCCGCTCTACAACATACCCATTTCAGACCCGAGGGGAAACCCGCGCCACCACGGCCACGGAGACCGGAGGCCTTGACTTCATTGATAATCCAGTCGTGTCCCTTAAGAATGATCTCCTTGGTTTTGTGCCAGTCGCCCATCTTCTTTGCGCTCGCGAGGTCGGCCGGGTAGCGTCCGTACAGATTCTGGAAAATACGATCCTGATCCTTCAGGCCGCCGTAGGTGCGCTTCGGGGTGCCATCTTGGACGGTGGCCAATCCTCTCACGGCGGTCCGTGAGACATTGACGGCCGTCTTCGGGGCCGCTCTCGTGGACAGCATGTTGTTGGCTTCCGTTGAACGGTTTGGGGGTTGAAAGACGTGCTGTGCGCTACTTCGCTGGGCGACCTTGCAACTAATCTGAGCATCAGAAATGCGGACGATGTGGTTGGCCAATGCGAGCCACAAATATGACTAAGCATAGCTGTTATCGAGTACAGCGGAGTCCATAGACTTTTTCGTGGACACCCTTGTATTGCTCAACATCATATACGTGCAACCATTCAGGTTGACACTAGGCCGAACTTGGAAAGTCAGTTAAGCAGGAGCTCCCACCTCCGGAGATGGATAGCTCCGTTACCAGCGCGTTGAGGCTCACGAACCTTATAGGTCGTCTCTCGCCAGACTTTCCGCGGGCACTGTTTCTACCCAGCAAACAAATTCTTTCATCTTTTAGAACTTGGCGATCGCAATAAGTCTTTCACAGAAAAATTCGGAGCCCAACATGTCAAGCAAACGCCACTCAATCCTGCCGGCGATTGACAGATCCGGTCCCAAGCCACCAGTCAACTTTTCGTCCTCCCTCATAATATCTGACAATGCCATTCTCCAAGGCACACACTCGATCACTATGCAAGCTGAAACGGTGATTCACCCACGCTGCCGCTTTGAGTCCAATGACGGTAGCGTTCTCATTGGACGACGCTGTATCATTCACGAGCGGGCTCACATTGGCGCCAGGCCCGAGAATCCAGAAACTGCTGGAGCCGGGGGTGTCGCTGTGGGTGACTACGTCCAGATCGAAGTCGGCTCTATCATAGAATCAGGTGGTACGGAGATAGGTGAAGGCTGCTTGGTTCAGATCGGAAGCAAAATTGGCAGTGGCACTAAGATTGGATCGGTATGTCTTTTGACCTCGCTCCCCTCGTTGCGCAAGTTTGCAACTACTAAATATGGTACAAGAACTGCACAATATCCCCCATGTCCGTTATTCCACCCGGCACCACATTACCTGATTATACTGTTGTCTATTCGAACGGCACGCAACGAACAGACCGACGCGATGCATCCGATTTGAGAAAGCTTGGTATGGTGAAGCAAATAGCCGTTTTACGACACATGATACCAAGCAATCCGGACAAATTCAAGTGAGGAAAAGCAATACATACATGCATTGCCGCTACCTATCTACACAACTCCGACAAAATAAGCACGGGGGTTTCCTATGACTAGTGTGACAGGGCATTTTCGAACAGCTTCCTAAGCTGATCACGCTCGGTCTCTAGCTCCTTGGCTAGACCAGGCGCAAGCATTAGCACACGGGCCTGAGGGAGAGTGCCTTCGACCAGAGCCTCAATGTGCTCGCTGCCAAAGCCAAGATCCTTGATACCGCTCGGCTGGTCGCCTAGATCGGCCAAGAATTTGGTTAGCGCTTCGGCAAGGACCTCGCCGGCACTCTCTCGCTTGACATTTGAGATGTCGACACCAAATACTTCGGCAGCAGCAAGATGGCGTTCAGGGTTAGAGGCACCGGTGAATCGAAAGACAGCCGGTGCCGATACGGCGACTGAGACTCCGTGAGGAATCAGTGGTGCGGGAAGGTCATAGCCAGAGTGTCTGTATCCAGCAGGGTTCTGTCCAGAGATGGGATAGGACATGCCTATATTTCAAGTATCAGACGCTGGTCATATTCTATTTAATAATATCAATGTATCACTTACCATGGCAAAGGTGGACACCAGCGTTGCCGAAACCAACACCCGCTAGTGTTGCAGCCAGAAGCATTTCACTCTGAGCCTCAAAGTCGTCTGGATCTCTAACAGCGCGGGGAAGATATTTGACAGTGGCACGTAAGGCGTGAAAAGAGAAGACGTCGGAAATGGGGTTAGCGCCCTGATAGGCAGGTCGCAGAATGGGGTTTGCCGGGCGAGGTGTCCGCTCATAGTAAGGTATCGCGGTCCAGGATTCAAGAGAGTGACACAACACATCCAAACCGGAGCTGGCCTTGACAGCCGCTGGCATAGTTCTCGTGTTGAGAGGGTCACAAATTCCCAAAGTGGGTTTCAGGTTGCGATGAGCAACACCGGTTTTAGCCTTTTTTGCGACGAGATCGAAGATAGCGGTGCCTGTGGTCTCGCTACCGGTACCTGCAGTGGTGGGAACGGCAATGAGAGGTTTCAACGGCTTGTCGACAGGTCGGCCCTTTCCAAGAGGTGCGTTGACGAAGTCAAGGAAGTCAGCATCTGGATAGCATGTGTACAGGTTCATAAGCTTGGCGGTGTCCATGACCGAACCGCCACCAACAGCGAGAAAAGCGTCTGGCTGGTATGGGCGCGACCAGGCAATGGCTTCCTTGACGCTACGTATGAATATTAGAACAAAGACCCTCGTTTTGATACAGATATCTCAGGTCTTACGAGCTGTCTTTTGGTTCGACACGAACATCAGAAAAGACTTCAAAGGGGATGCCCTCACGCGTGAGGCCCTCAACAACCTGCTTCATCGCATCAAGCTTCTCCACTGTGCGATCGGTGACCACGGCGACGCGCCTAGCGCCAAGATTTTTGAAGTCCATCCCGACCTCCTGCGTGACACCGGGGCCGAAGCGGATCGAGGAGGCCGCCATCTCAAAAGCGTACTCCTTGAGCGTCTCTGTCTTCGTGGGCGTTGCATAGCGGCGGTAGCCCGGGTTGGCGCGTCGGGGCAGCACTGCCGGCTGGGACTGGTGGTAGCCCGGGTTGGAGTGGCACGGACAGGAAGGTGGGTGTGTATACTGGATGGTACGGAGGAGGCTGCTCGCACGTACAGCCGCCTGGGTAGCGGAAATGAGAACATACAGGTCAGCCTTCGTGGTGTGTTGTGAGAGTACAGGCAAGCACGTCATCTTACGTTGGGCACCACTCGGATAGGTGCAACCATTGTGAAAACTTAAATGGTATGTGGTCACAGAGGTGTGGGATTGTCAATTGAGGGTTTAAATCGAACTTCGGTGCGCGTTTAGATGGGATGTTTCGGCAAAAAGTCAAGAGTGAGGGGGGGCGAGATCGGTCCGTGTCTAGAGCCTCGGGTGTTGCTCCGTACCCCGGATTTATGTTGCTGATAGCGGGGCCAGCGGCGGACTGCCAGCGTCACCCTGTGGAAATCAAAGCCGCATCCTTGAACATCTGCGGGATGGCTTCTGTGGGCAAGACAGAGCCCGCAGGAGTAGAGAATTCTAGTGGCATTCGGGTTTCCTTTTCACAGTCATATTATCTCGTGTCTTCACCATTATCTTATTCAATTCTGGTCGGCATTTCTGAACGCCACCCACACTACAACACCGGTCCGTGACACCCGTTATACCCGCTAGAGATACAACTACCACAGCGACCAAGGTCGCCTACACGGTAGGAAGGAGGTGTTAGGTAAGGAAAGAAACGAAAAACCCTTCTTTAGTACAATTTGAACTTGAGTTCATTTTCTGTCCTTCACATATGTTAGTGCTTTTACCAGCCTCAGGCCATGGTTTCCGCTCATTACTCGCCTAATGACAGAACTCCATTGTGAGCCTACCCTGCAGTTTAGTAGCCCATGGCTTACAATAAGCTGGTGCACCGCTGGGCCAGTCGGAGCCAAGAGCAGTAGTCTCAGGTCGTGGGATAGTTGAAAATTAATTATTGACGATTTATGAACCTGAAAATGAGCCGGCATCAATTCGGTTCTGAGGCCAAGATGCATGCTAAGCGTCTTGCCCCTGTCATGCCTTACTGCACTGTGGTGCCGCCCAAGGTACAAGAAGGTCAGTGGTAAAGCAAAACTTGACCAAACAACATCATACTTATAGATAGTGCTGCAATCATGGACCATAGTCTGGTTTCCCGCACGAGCACGCTGGCGGCAAACAGGAAGTACCATCATCACCAGGCTACCTAGCTTCCCCCACCCGCGCTCGGTGAGTGACTGTATTACGTTACGTACACCATTGCGTTGACCCGTCATTTATGATGTTGGCACAATCGTCAGCTACATATTCCGTAGTGACATCACATATCTCTGCAAGTTCGGCTTGTTTGTAAAGCAACATATTGGCTTTTTCGTCAAGGGGACTGCTGTAAATCGGGACATTTTAACATTTCGAGCACGTTGGAGCAAGCGACACCAGCAACCAAACGAAACATAATCAATAACCACGATCATGACCGAAATCCATCCGAGCGTGAGGCGATTTAGAGTGCGGGAGGTGATTGCAAGTCTTCCCCTCGGCCGCTTTAGTCCTGGTAAACTCAACTCTATCACTGATGTTCCTGGTGTGCTGGTGAACGTCACAACTATCCAGTCCGAAGACAGGAACGTCAACACTGGGCTCACGACGATTCTACCAAGACGGGATTGGCATAAATACTGCAGTTTCTCTGGGGTGTTTCGTTTCAATGGGTGTGGCGAACTGACAGGATCTCACTGGATTGAAGAGACGGGTCTCCTCACGTCGCCAATTCTCCTGACATCTACGGGCACAGTTGGCGACGCCTACCGGGGCATCTACGAATACTGCTACCGACATCACCTTGATGACGAGGGTGAAATGCCCCTGTTCATTGTTCCTGTCGTTGGAGAGACTTATGATGGCTTTTTGAGTGACCATAGTCGGTTTCCACTGACATCGCAACACGTCATTGACAGCATCGAGAATGCATCTTTAGACGCTGTTCCTGAGGGCTGCACAGGAGGCGGAACTGGCATGATCTGCCATAGATTCAAGGCTGGCACAGGATCCAGTAGCCGAATTGTAAAGGGTCGCGACGAACGTGGCAACGAAGTTGACTACACGGTCGGAGTGCTGGTGCAGGCCAATTATGGCGGCGCCGATACGTTCCACGTTGGAGGTGTCCCCGTCGGAGCGATCCTCAAGGCAGAGCAGGAGGCAGCGCAGAGTGGCAAGGCAGCAACTTCTGAGCGGGAAGTTAGGAAGGACGGAAGCATCATCATTGTTATCGCAACGGATGCGCCGTTGCTGCCCGTTCAGCTGCAGCGACTGGCAAAGCGTGCCACGGTAGGGCTCGCTAAAGTCGGTGGCTACGGCAACAATACCTCTGGCGATATTTTCCTGGCATTCTCTACGGCGAATAAGATCCCGTATCAGGAAATATCCATGTCGGGCCAAGCCTCGCGTCCCGTCAATCCGCTGGAGCCGAGTCCGATGACGGTCCAGATGACCGACAATGACTCCATCAACGGCCTTTTTGAGTCGGCGGCAGATGCGACAGAAGAAGCAATCTACAACGCAATCTTTATGGGCACGGCAATGACTGGATTCAAGGGCAGAAAAGTAGAAGCGGCGGATGTCGGAAAGATTAAGGCCATTGTTGAGAAGCGACTGTGAACCAGGTGCGGATGAGGCCAGTTAGTGCTAATAATCTTAAGAGAGAAGCTGGCCGAGGTAGCTGGGGTACCGCAGCCCAGTGAACGCTTGACGCTACAGAGTACGGCCTCGCAGAGAAATCGAGAACTCGATGCACTTTGGAGATTAAGGTAGCACAATATAGCATACGAAGCTTCAGGACAATGACTTGACCCGGAACCGTAGTTGAATGTCACCGAAGAACATGGGCGGTGTCTGTTGACGACGACCATTTAATTAGGTAGGCCTGGAAGGAAGTAGGAGCTCCTCCACTGAACAGAACCTGGAAGCCCAGCTGGAATCTGGCTGGAGGTTGTAAGGTAGGTACCTACCTAGCTTACCTAGGTAGTCACCAATGAGCCAAGGCAGACCCACCGCCGCGCTCCCGCACTCCTGAACTCCAGCCCGCGACACTCCCGCCACCTTCAAACATCGCATTCCCGACATCACTCCTTTTGTGCCACGGCTGGCTGCACCGTTATGCTGCGCCATCATCTCCCGATCTCTGCTTCATGACCATTCTCGCATTAGAAAATGGACCGCGCATTCGGAGCCGGCTCTGGCGCGGCGGCCAGCAGGGCCGAGCGATTCGAGGATGAGAAGCGCCGCATAATCGAGAGCTGCTTCAGCAAAAAAGACCAAGACGGCTCTAGTAAGCCTGCACCTTTTACCATGACAGCATCACGACCATGAAAAATGGGACTCAAATTGGTGATCGTGCTATCCTGCTAATCTCATCGTTTTTAAAGTGATCGAAACCTACATTACCCATATTAGAATTACAGAATACTCGACTCACCCTACGTCACCCCCCCCTCCCCAGGCTCGAACGCCCGATTCCGAAAAGCCTCGAGTTATCATTGTCGCTGTCCGCCAATCGGGCCGGGTGCGCATGCATAAATCCAAAGAAAATGCCAACGGGTCCTTTTCCATCGGCAAGACCTGGAACCTTGATGATCTGAGCCACATAGAATCATACACCGGCCCTCTGGTCAATCCCAACTTGCGCGATTGGGCTGGCGAAACTGGATTCACAGTGACTCTAGGAAAGCAATACTATTGGCAAGCCCAGACAGACAAGGAGAAGAAGTTCTTCGTTGCAAGCCTGATCAAAATTTACAGCAAATATACGGGAGGCAAGGTTCCCGAGTTGAATGGTTTTGACCAGCGTGAGCAAGACCAAGTCATTGGGGCGGGAAGACGTGCGCCCCCGCGGCCAAGTGCGACAACAGCTTCTCAGTTATCTCCAGGGCCGGATTCGGCGCCTTCGTCTGTTCTGTCGACGCCATCGGGCGCACCACAACTCGCGACCCCCGACTCCTCTAGGTTTCAAAAAGCGCCCTTCCGCCCTCCTATAAACGGCACGAATTCTCCTGCAAGCAGTGTTGATTCCTCATTCAACAACAAGGAGCGATCGGATCGGCTGCCCCCGCCGCGATGGGCTGCACAAACCAACAAGAGCCAAGAATCTTTTGCCACATCCGTGTCAGCTTCAGCAAGAAGCGACGACGCCGCTGGTCAACTTCCCAGGTCCCGCAACGGACCCAACGTTCCCGCCGCCCCAGGCAGGTTTGGTGATCCTCGCGGCGCCGTAGAGGAACCACTCAATGTACCTCAAGGTTCCGAAGTTCCGCCTCCGGAACGGCGTCGACCCCCAATGGACCCGTCACGCCCGAAGGACAGGGGCGTTGTGCCGCCGCCTTTAAATAGCCCGATCAACAAGAAAGAACCGGTGTACCCACCACCCCGAAACAGCGATCGAGACTCACCTATGAATGGCGCATCCGGTGGTGCCTTGGAGGCAGAGTCCTCCCCGGAAATACCGAAACCGCCAGGTATGAATTCTTCTGCGTTGACACGCATGAAAAGCGAAAGCGGCTCTGCCTCTCAGCCTGACGAGGCTGCACAGGCCCCTCCCCCGGTTCCCACCGAACCTGAGGAAGAGTCGCGGCCTGGCCTGGGACCCATGATCAAATCGAAGAGATCAAGAGGTGATATTGCTGGTGTATTCTGGAAGGCTGCGAATGCTGCTTCTGCTGCATCGGCATTTAAACCGCGTCCTGGCGGCGCTGCAGAGAGGCTGCGGATGGCCCAGCAGAAGACGAGCGATGGCCCTGATGGTATCACTGGTGTGGTTCCTGCACCCCCGCGGCCAATGTCAAGAGATAATCGACCAGAGACTCCTGAAACTACTTCAGCAGCCTCAGGCGCAGCTCCTACTCCTGCTCCTGCTGACCAATCCCCCCAACCCGCTACACCCGTGCCAGAGGCCCCAGAACCTACTGTACCTGAACTTGCGGTTACTTCTACGTCGCCGCCAGTACAAGAACCGCAGCTAGCCAAGACAGAGGGTCCTAGCGAAGCTGCCATAAAGCAAGCGGAAGAGGCAGCCAAGGAGAAAGCAGCTCGGGCAGTCGCGGCTGGTAACGACTCGAGATATCTTCAAGCACTCGGAGTCGACCCCACAATCTTGGATGGGCGAAGTCAAGAATTCGGCAAATGGCTGGACTACTTTGGCTGGGTTCCTGGCGACAAAATGCGCTCGCACAACGCCGAAGAATTGAAAATCGACATTGACAGGGAGCTGAACAAAGCGCAGGCCGGTGGCTGGCTTGCGCGGTTTCGCGAGGAAGATGAGCGAGTACACGCTATCAAAGAAGGCGTTAATCTGGCTATGACCGAATGCGAGGAGCTTGATAATCTTTTGACTCTGTATTCTGTGGAGCTTTCGACATTGTCGGACGATATTGCCTACATCGAAGCTCAAGGCCAAGGTCTACAGGTGCAGACCGCTAACCAGAAGCTACTCAAGAAAGAGCTTGAGTCCCTTCTGGAGACCTGCGCAATCACAAGTAATGATCTGGAAGCTCTGCACCGCGCACCACTTGACACCTTGCGTGGTTTGGAAGATGCAGAGGGGTCTCTTGTTGTTCTGTTCAAAGCAATGCTCAAGATTGACCCTAAATCGAAAGAAAAGACTGTAGACTCGCGCATTGACCAGGAATCAAGCCTCAACAGCAACTATGGTCAGATGCGCATTGTGCAAGAGAAAAAGCAGATGTACATGCAAGAGAGCGGTCTTTTCATGCGTCGTCTTGTTGAATTCATGGCGAGACAGTTCGACGCTGCGTATGCGGAAACGAAGCGTGCTTTGGATGGTGCCCTATCAAAAAAGGCCGATGCCAGCCATCATAATGCTGGGAGAGAACTCATCTGGAAGTACAGCCCCTTGATGCTATATGCTAGAGATGTCGATCTCGAGAACTGGAACCGCGTCCTCCAAATATACCAGGACAAGAGCTTGCCGCTTTACAAGACCGAATTTCAAAACGTCATTACGCATTGGCGTAAGAATGCCAGAAAGATGACGGGCGATGAAGCCGAAATGCTGTTTACGTCGCAAGTCGAGAAGCAACAGGAAGGTGTCGCCACAGCAGCAAGAAAACTGACAGTTAAGAGAAGTCAAACATTGGCGAGAGCCCTGCGATCACCGCTTGCAGATGGCGGATCGCGTGCTGCTGAGAAGAGCACAGGAGAAGGTCGCACCATGCCATTTGAGGTTTTCGGAGCTGTCCTAGATGACCTTCTCCCGCTAGTCGAAATGGAACAGAATTTCATTATTGATTTCTTTCACGCCACGACGCTGGAGTCACTCGATTTCCCCGACACGGTAGCGGCAACCGCCCCTCACAATCGCCGCGGCGGTGATCTGAAACGCCATCGGCTTATGGAACCTGATCGCGAGCTGGCACGACGTGTGACACGTTCTATGGAGATTATTTTCACATTTTTGGAAACTGAAATTCAACGGTTGATGGAATGGGTTCTCGGCCAATTTCCGCTACAAGGCGCTGGAGTCCTCGCTGTTCTCGAGAAGAAGATGTCCGAAATCAGTCAATCCAACCAGGAGTTTCTCAACACCACGCTACAGAAAGTACATGATCTACTTGAAGGTCGCTTTATCAAATTTGTCAACGATCAAATTCGGGCTATTGAGGACACCAAGGTTAAGATTAACAAACGCAAGGGCGTCATTTCCTTCATCCGGGTGTTTCCGACTTTTCTTACAGCTGTTGAGAATATGATTGATGGATTGGATCCAAACTTGCCCTTGCGTCGCATGATTGACCGCGAGTATGATCGAATCCTCAAGTCCATGTTCGACTCGCTGATGGTCATTGCCCGCGAGAACCCAACTGGTGTTGCTGGTGCAGGCACAGCTGACCCCGAAGGCAAGGAAGCTCTCAACTTTCATATCCTATTAATCGAGAACATGAATCATTTCCTCGAGGAGACGGATTCGCGGGGTTTGGACGTGCTTGAAACCTGGAAAGATCAGGCAAATACCGAGTACCATGAGCATATGGAACTGTATCTCAACGCGGTCATGCGCCGACCTCTAGGCAAATTGTTAGACCACCTCGAGAATATCGAGGCGCAAATCCAGACTGGCAAGTCGCCGACTGCGATTGCCAGACAGCCATCTAACAGCCAGGCCGTCTTTGTCAAGGTGCTTAGCATGTACGATGCCAAGGATCTTCGCAAAGGTATCGATGCACTGCGAAAGCGTGTTGAGAAACACTTTGGAGATGCCGATGAACCTGCACTCAGTCGTGGCCTCGTAACCAAGGTACTGACTGAGTGTGAGAACTTTTACGGCAAGGTTGAGACTAGGATCGGAAGTGTAACGACGAATGTTTATGGAGGCGATGTGCCGTTCGAATGGCCTAGAGCAGAAGTTAAGGCGGCTTTTCGAGAAAAATGATTAGAACATATTTACGGAACTGAGGCTTATGATGTTGATAGGGGCAAGGTGGCCAATCTTGATGTTTTTTTATTGCGTGTACGACTAGGGAGGGATATTTAGTCTTGAAACTGTTGATGGTGGGAAAGCAGCACCCATCAGGCCAGTTCTTGTGGCCACGCAGCGAGCTCGCTGGCCAAAGAAATGAATTTCACTTTAGAAACCAGAAAGAAGTATTGAAACAAAAATTCTAAATGTTGACATATTTTCTCCAGTCAGGAAACAAATTATTTCATGCCCATCGGCCAAGGGATGTAAGTACAGATGTACAAGGCTTTTTAGCAATGGGACCAATTAAAGTGGACGCGTTGACCGCGTCTTGTGTTCCGTCTTGTGCGCGCCCACTTACACACCGCACTTGGCCATTCTACACGACATATAGCCAGTGGCGAGGCGAATAACGCATACGAGTCAACTCGAAATCTCGTTGCCAAAATAAGGCTCTCAAGACGTTCGATAAGGTTTCTCCTTCCTTGCAGTTTAAAAACCGACGAAAGACTCTGGTTTCGACCTCCATCCCCCGCGGTGCCCAGGATGACGCCACGCACAAGATCGGGCGGCGCGGCCCCTCCATCTAGCATTATCTACAAATCGACACCAGCACTAAAACAACTTCAGTTTCCCTCGCGAAGAAGGAGAGTACGGACGTATGGCAGACAAAACCGGAGAGCAGGCGGCGGTTACGACGGCAACGGCAACGACGATGACGACAAAGAGAACCAAGAAGGCAGCAGCACGCATCCGACGCCGAACCTGAAACAAAAGACGCTTACGCAGTATGACTTCGCCTCTGGCTTTAATGAAGGGAGTTTGGTGGACCTATCTGATGCGAGCGACGTTGAGATCCCAGACAAGATTGAAGATGACAATACAGAAAAGGAGAACAATGTGCCGAAAGGTACGAAGCGCAGAAGATCACCCACCGCAAAGCACGCGCCGCTACAGCCGATAGAAGTCTTGGAGGATGAAGAGGCAGAGGATGCAGAGGAGGAACTGCGAGTGCCGGACACGGAAGCAGAAGAAGACGACGATGATGACGAGGAACCTATCGTGAGGGGGCGCCGTGGAGGCGGTTTTGTGGATACGCGAAGGACGAAACGCAGACGAACGCTGGGCGAAGAACACCGTATGAGTGCGATGAATGAGAATAGTCGATCATCACGGAGGAGGACTCTAGGTGACTCACCAGTCGCCGGGCCATCAAGACGTCGCTATCACACACAAACTCTAACACAGTTTATCGGTCGCACGACATCTTTCGTCGCCGATTCGGAAGATGAGGAGCTTGGTGGCAGTAGAAACCATGATTTTCTGGAATGGCTTGGCGACGAGGAGCCACAGAGTCCGACCATGGGCACACAGGCGAGCAAAAGAAGCGCCGAGACGACCACCTTCGTTGCTGTACCCAAAGTGTGGGAGGATCACAGCCCGTCGCCGCGACCCCGCACTAGAAAGCGGCCGGTGACGACGCAGAACAGCCAGCAGCCTCGCGAAGAGTCAGTCGTACCGCAGACGCCCATCAAGAGCCTGCGATTTGGCCTACCTCCTTCCTCGCAGCGCATCTCGCCGTCCCCGTCACGGATTGCAGCCATCTATGGTGCGCCCAACCCGCATGAATCACCATCAACTCAACGACGACGGCAGAACAGTCCGCCGAAGCCGCTACTCGAGCTCACCGGGAAGCCGACGAAACGCATCAGCTCGACTATTAAGCCAGAGCTGGTAATCGCCGATTCGTACGCTACAGAGGCTTGGAGCCCGGTGGGAGGCGCACAGGCGCGACTCGGCACACCCTCGCAGACGCAGGGCGACGTCTTCGGCACGCCGGCGGAGGAATCGGGACCACATCCCACTGCAGTTCCCGCTACATCACTGCAAACGAACAGGCCTACAGACAATGACGAGGAACCTGCGCCAGCAACACTCTGCACCCAAAACCAGGACGGGGAGATCCAGGAGACGTTTTCCACGGCGATTTCCCAAGTTGCGCAAGAGAGCCCCGTAGTGAGCAGGCAAACATTGCCGAAGACCACCAAACAAGACACACCGTCACAACCACGAGCAGCGCCAACACTAGTCGCTACTGGCGATGAGCGAGAAATCCCAGACTCTGACGATGATGAGGATGATTTTGGCACAGACAGTGACACGAGTAGCGATGAGGCAGAGGAGGCACGCTTCGCAGCGGGTGCCGAGACACAGCTCCTCATGGACCAACTACAGTCCAGCGTGCACAAATGGAGCGGCACCTCGCGCGCTGGTGCCAGCAATGCGCCATCATCTTCACTGGCATCAGCACATTCGCCTCGCACCTCAAGTCCTGTACCATCGTCCAGGTCCGCCAACACGCCACAATCGGCTCCCCCATCGTCCGCCAAACCTGCGGCGGCCATGGAGAAGCAACCGCTGAAGCAGCCCCCGCAAAGCCGGCCTGGTACGATTGCCAACGACATCCCCAGCACGCATCGCGGCAGGCCGCTCCGCACGCCCCTTTACCACCCCGAGCCAATTGACACGCAGGGCGCGCCGCTCGAGTCGCAGCGCGTGGCGCTTGCCACTCTCCAGAGTTTCACGCCTGCCTCGGCACGCACTGACATCCTGCTGCCGGTATCCCACGGCACGGTGGCCAACCTAATCTCAGGCCACCAAGACGCCATCGTCCTGCCGTTCAAGGTGCCCGTACAAGTGGCGCGCTTCTGGCTCCTTCACGATGGCGTCCTGCGTTACGTGGCCTTTGTCGCCGGCCACAGCCACGACCCGACGCATGACAATGGCCGTGGCGGCCGCGGCACCTGGGCCTACCGCGCCGTTCAGGTCTACGAGCTCAACAACCCCACGCAAGAGGACGACATGCGCGCCGAAGACTGGATCCACGGCCATGTGGCGCGCTATGTCTACTTTCCTCCCGCCGTTGTGAGCCAGCTGCTCTGGAACCTCCGACAGGCCCTCTTCGAGGACCCGGACGACGACGTGGACGCGGCGGCGACGACGACGCCGCCGATCGTGGCGCTCTCCTCTTCGTCGCCGTTGCGACGCTCCGCCAGGCTTTCGATGCCACCGAGCAGTCGCGGCGGCTGTTTGCCGAGCTCTCCGTTGCAGCAGCGGCAGCGGCAGCACGCACGGCCGCCACCTTCGACGATGCCCGCACCACCTCGGCCGCCGCGGCGCGGCGCGGCGCGCAAATACAACACGCAACAGCCCCTCGTGCGCCCGTCGCAGGCTACCACTGTGTCGCAGGCGTCGACCACCGCGTCGTCTCCGTCCTCACCGGCGCCCGACGTCGTCGCTGGAACGGTAAATCCCGTGCCCGCCAGCCACCCACGCCGTAATTGTGGCGCTGACGAGTCGTCAGAGAGCCTTGTATTCGGAGATCATGGTGGCTCGTCGGTCCTGATGCCGTATAGCGAAATCTTGGGGCTCGAGAGCCTCAAAGCCTCGCAGCTCCTGACCGGCAGTCAGATCCTGCCGGAGAGCCTCGTTCGTGATGAGGAAGAACAGCAACATGCACCGGACGAGATATGGGACTCGGAAGAGGAGTAACACTCAAATACACAATATACACATGGAGAGAGAGAGAGAGAGAGCAGCCATGACATTGACTTGAAATTTTGCATGCAATTTCATCTTGGGGACAATTTACGACTTACGAACTTGATTATGGCACTCCACGAGCGTTTCCAGTCAATTGAATACATAGCAGATACGTAGCAAATTCATTTTTATAGTTCTTGTTCATGATGAAATATACCCATACTTTATTTTTTGATGCTAATGGGATGTCTATATAATTACGGAAAAGAACAAATGACAAGACCATGCCCGTGCCTCGTTCGACGATTCAGTATCCGTCCTCCTAATCCCGACCCATAATTTGCTATATCACTAGTGCATGCAACGATGGAGAGCAGGCTAACATAATATCGCGATCTGTATCGTTCATGTCACACTTGCACACGTAAACGTAGAGTTGTGCAAGTGCTCATATTCCAAAACGTAATTTTAGGAAAGATGGAAAGCCCCCTGGCCCTCTTTCATAGCGGTGAGTAGCCGCTTTCTCATAGTGTCATGGTCTGTATAATCCGGAAGCTTGAGATAGTTGACGCATGTCATTACGCTCGGGAGGTAGTCGTTCGAAGTGTATGGATGTTCGCTCGGTTTACAAACGACAGTGAACATGGGTGTGAGGCTGCGGAAACCTCCAATAGGTAGCTTGGGGCTTCCTGTAATAAATTGAAGAAATTCGCGGCGTTCACTGAGGTCAAACTCGCTCATGACCTGCAATAGATTCTTCACGCTGCGGCTGTCCATGTTATAACCGTGATCTGCTTTGATGGAGTCCGTGAGAGCTGAGTACCGATTAGTTTCATGTTCAGAATGGTATTTGTGTTTGTCTTACTTTCTAGAGACCAGTCCTCGTTTACTTTGCCAAACAGCGCAACGAGCTCGGCAGGAGTAAAGGCACTCAGTGCGGTGTATGGAAATACCTGGGAGAAGCCAGTTCGGAATGCATCAACTTGGGCGCGCACACCTGAGCCAAGCGTCATGTCGATCACCTTGTCTAAATAAGTATCGACATTGTCAATCGTGACGCGCTTTTGGGATCCGTTTGCTTCTAGCTCAATGCCAGGATATCCAGGAAGGGTAAAGTCAAGACACAAGTCATCCAGTCGAACGCCGTCAATAGAAATATTTTCGGTATCAGCGACCTTTTGTGCGGGCGTTCGGCTTGGATCTTCGTCAATCTCCTTTTTAGCGATGGAGTACCTTTTAATTGCTTTGAGAGATCTTGCGAGACCGGGATCGACGACCTTGACAGCACCCAAGGATGGTTTCACGCCTGCAGCTGCAGCCTCACTGATACGGAAGAAGGTAGGATTGAAGTGGATATCAATAATGCGCGAGTCAATCATAGATCGCGCAATAAACTTGCCAAGAATCCGGAACAAGTGCAGAACACGCTCTCCGTTAGGTGTATTCAGCTCCTCTGCACTTAGTGGCCGAGGGAAAAGCCCAGATGGGCCAGACACAAACTCGTTGGATCCCGTATTATCAATATCACGCCAGAGACGCAACTTCTTTTTCGCAAATTCCTTGGAAACAGTCGAGTAAAACTCCAAGGTTGGCCCGAGACCGGTGCCTACTTCTTCGAAGTATTCGACCTCTAGTATGCTCTGGGAAGCACCATACAGTTCCATAACTTTCAGAGCCGACTCGAGGATCTTGAGGCGAGAAATGCGAACTTTTTGCCTTTGGAGACGGCCTAAGAAAGGGCGTTCGTTGTGACGGTCTCGGCGGTTGTCCTCAGCCTGCGCATTCTGCCATCTTGCCATCGATCGGGCATATCCAAACGAGGTAGACTGAAGGAAGAGATGTCGCGTCTCGAACGGGAAGAGGAATGGGTATAGCCGAGCCAAGTCCTCAGACCAGCTAGGCAAGCAGCTACTGGCCACAATGAGTGGCTCTTCCAACTGGCGGTTGAGCTTAGCTGTCAGCTTTGTACTGACAAACTGTGAAGGTGGTTCGGTATTCAAGCCGATGGTCTGCTGGTCATTTGTGACTATGACGTCCTCGATGTTTTCGTTGAGCTCATGTAGAATATTGAGGAGACGTAGTATGGAAGCTGTGGTGGGATTCTTGGCAAGCGATGCCGGAATACCATCCGGGGACTCGGGCTCAGCCTCGGTATTCGC
The DNA here is from genome assembly GCF_051103115.1 of Cordyceps javanica. Classification (NCBI taxonomy): domain Eukaryota; kingdom Fungi; phylum Ascomycota; class Sordariomycetes; order Hypocreales; family Cordycipitaceae; genus Cordyceps; species Cordyceps javanica. The sequence continues at coordinate 1,516,778 of NC_139301.1, read as the reverse complement.
AGCAACTGTGGTTGACTCTATCCACGGCGGACCGGGAACTCGTTTGAACTTGATAGGATGAGTAGCAGACCAGATACTCCTGCTAATGTGCTGATCTTCCGTCTTTGTGGCAGACATGAAAACTGCGCGATAAATTGTTGTCTCGTTGGAAATCAATTTGTCGTCCAAAGAGAATTCAATGTGCCAGTCTTGAGGGACAGTTTGTAGCGCCGACGCATAGGACGTAGGTCGGGATGAACCGGCCGGCGTGGAATTCGCTGAAGTGTGCTTCTGCTCAGCGGTAGAGCGTTTCTCAGCTGTCGTGGGTGTTGCAATCTTAGTACCATTTTCTTTGCGAGCTGTTACACCTCCCGTTGTGGCGATTTCAAAGTCAATTGCAGAAGGGTCCTCGGAGGTGGGGGGATCTTGGCTTTCGTCCATGTCCTCAAGCTCGCCAACAATAGCATCCAGAGCGCTAGTGTCCGCAAGATCATCATCATCATCTTCGCTGATTTGCTTTTCGTCAGCACACTCCAAGTTGCTTTGTTCACCCTCATCGTCTGGAGCGAGATTCCCCGGAGACTGGGCACCAGATGATGGAGCCTGGCGTCGAGAAGATCTTCTTAGACCCTTTCCAGAACGTGATGGCCCTCCAGCCTGACCCGCGTTTGTCGGTGTGGTAGGGTGGCGGGGTGGTTTGCTACTGACTGCGCGTCGCAAGTGCGATGCGCTAGGCGGCATCCCAGCTAGAGGCGGAGGAGGAGGAGGAGGAGGAGGAGGAGGCGGAGGGGGCACCGATCCAGGAGAGAATGGAGAGTCGGCGAGGCGTGAGCCAGGAGGGCCACCCAGGGGGAGTCCCGCCATCGCGGCAAGAGCCTGTGTAAGGCCGTCACGTCTTGCGATGCGTGGCCGCTCAGAAAGACTGATGCGTGGCCGTAGATAGTCATCTAGCGACCTGAATGTGGCAATTGCGTGTATGGAAACCATGATGTTTCGATATGGGCGAGGAATATTCGAGTCGTCGTCAGCTACAAGACGAAGACGAATTTGTTTGCCAAGCATTGAAGCTGGGCTGGTGCGGTTGCCGTCAAATGTGTTGTGATGAACAGTGACAACTTCATAGTGCTCTGACCTACTGAGCAAGTCTTGCAGTTTGTGGATCATCATGCTAAATGGCGTGGCCGGAGACTCTGCTGTCGTCGTCTTCGCCTTGGACTGGATACTCTTGCCCATGAAAATTTCCAGAAATGTTGACTGCGCCGAACGAGCCAACTCTTCATCGGGATTGCTCAATACTTCCACCAAGGAGCGCACAAGGCCAGATGAAAGAAGTTCTGCACTCGTCACACTCTCCAACACATCAGTATCAAATTGGGCTGCCAGTCGGCCAAACAAGGCTTTACCAGCGGATGACGATAGATCAGCAGAGGTGCGCCGCAAGTAGAACGCCTCCAGGTCATCAGCTAACTTCGTTAACCCGTCCATAATAAGACTCGCCTTGGCCTTCATATCTCGACCATGCTCCTCATTTTCATGAGATTCGAGGAACTTCCTTGCAACTTGGCTGATGCGAATTCTTGTGGCTCGGGAATCTGAAAGGTATCTACGAGGAGGTGCAGCTGGCTCAGAGGAGGAAGACGAGCCGGAGCTAACGGGCGATTCATCGCCAGCGTTCTCATCTTGCTCTGTGTTGCCATGACCTTCAGCCTCGTTATCCTCGGGTTCGGCAATCTCGGGCTCGCCATGCTCTGACTCGACATGGACATTTTCCTCCTCATTATTGTCTCCGACTTCATCGTCCTGTTCGTCGTCTTCCACCTCGTCATCCTCGTCATCTGAGGTTGACGAACTTTCTCTGCTGTTATCGTCATCAGCTTCCTCAGCGAGACTACCGGCGGTCTCTTCGGGGACTTGGTTGGAGAGCTTCTCGATTTCAACAATGACACCTTCTCTGTACAATTGGTAACGGTATATTCTGTCGAGGCGACTTGAAAGTAGCTCTGTAGCTTGTAGGCCAAGCATGACAAGACTGGGGTGATCCTGCTGAGAAAGAATGGAAGCGAGAAAAGAAGCGTACGGCACGGGAACAAGAGCCTCCTCAAGGATCTTCTCATCTAGATTAGAGAGCATCTTTATCTGTGCTTGGAGGACCTTCTGTCGAACACTCAAATTGACGGTGCTTGAGAAAACATCTGTAAGGGTAGGAAATATGATCAAGGCAAAACGTCGGACTTCGTCTTCGCAGCTATTGAGGAGTGATAGTCGTTTCTCAGCAGGGGATAGTTGAGTGCCCTCTGCGCCTGCAACAGGTTCTACAATGCTGCGAAACTCAACAAAGTCACCATACAATGGGTCGGCGTCCTTGGGGAGCCCAGGGAGCAACTCGCAGATGACGTTCAGAGTTTCGATGATCTGCTCGCGTGGTCGGTGGATAAGGGCTTGCATGATAACAACGCTGTCGAGCTTGGATGCAACATCTTCCGTGCCGCTTGGCGGGGAAACACCAGTCAAAATCTGGTACAGGGTCTCAACTACCTGCAGCTTGAAAAGCTCCGCCGAAAGCTGAGGACTGGCCCGAGCAGTAAAGGCCAAAACGCGCAGGAACTGGGTGTGGATGCTGGATCCAATCAGATTAGTTGTTCCAGGAACCAACAAGCGCAAGACGGCCCGTAGTAAATCAACGCTGACGAGCTCTTCAAGCTTCGCAGCTTGGTGTTTGAAACTCTCGACAATACCAGAGACACAGAGTGAAGCTTGCTCAACAACCCGTTGGTCATTGCTACTCAACACGTTGAGAAGAATTGGCATGACATCTCGGACAACCGGGAAAGAATCATCGGGGATATTTCTGCAGCAGTTGGCCGCAATTGTCACAGCGGTTCTCTGAGTGCTTGTGGCAAAAAAGTCGAGGTACGATAGACAAGCCGTGAGCCCGCCTTCGCGAACGATGCTGGATGGATATTCGACAGATATTTTTTCCAGGGTGCTTAGCGATTGCTCAGCCAGGTCGATGAAGGAAATCTCTAGAAGCTTTGAGCACAGCACTGGCACGGCATTCCCATAAACAACGTTGGCCACGCTGGCGGGCAGGGCTTCCATCAAGTTGGCTAGACAGCGGCAAGCAAGGAGCATCACTTCGGGACTCTCTTCCTTGTTCATCAGCCGGACCAGCTCTCTCACAAAGGCATCGGGCGAGAAATGTCCAGCAAGGTTGTCCTCGTTGGAAACGAGAAGGAGCTCGGACAACTCCTGCAAAGCAATGACCTGAATAGATAGATCATCTTCCCGCAGGTTGTTGAGAAGCTCACGCAAACGTGCTGTCAGACCAGACATCATTCCAGTCAGAGCACGAAGGGTGTTGGACAATCCTGCAACTCCTGGAAGTCCACCAAAAGGGTCGCCATCGTCATTGTCGGCAAAGGTATCACCGCGCTCGTTTTCTTCGTCGTCATCGTCATCGTCGTTGTCATTGTCATCGCCATCGTCGTTGTCGTCGTCTTCATCATCATCTTCATCGTCGTCTACATCGTCGTTGGAACGCTCAATAGAGGGGTTGTTGTCATTGCGGGTATCTTCACTCTCGTCGTCATTTACTTGATTTGTAGAGGCATGTTGAGTTGAGTCAAGACCGTCTCTACTGCCCTCGGTGCCACCCATTACGATGTCCTCATCTGCTTCGGCGGCGAGACGCTTCGAACGTCGAGAGAGGGGAGAGCGTTCGTTCTGAGTGTCTGCTCACCGATTAGTACAGCCACTGTATGGTGCCTGTGTCAAGTCATGTGCGTAACGAACCAGGAGGGCTCTGAATTGACTTTTTGCCGCGGCTTCTCCGTCTATGTAGGCTGTCGGTTGGTGAGTGGTCACGCGTGACTTCTCTGGGGGAGGTGCGTTCACTGCCGGTGTTAGCACATGTAGAGAGTGACAGGATGAATAAACACCGCTTCCCCTACCTGGAGCTGTCCATCATAGAACTCTTTCCTTTCCGAAGGACCTTGGGAGGCGCTTTTGTACTCCCACTGGGAGGCAGAGCGGTGGCCGTGTCTTCGGGTAACTTTTGCCTCTTAGATCTCCGGTCCGAGGAGCTGGGGCGTGCTAGAGTGGCCGGCAGCTTGGAGCCCGCCAAAGCCTTGCGCTTGTTGCGTGGAGGCAGTAGAGGGGTGTTTGGTGAAGTCGGGCGTTCGGCGGATTCTGGGATAGGTTTCGTAGCGTTTGGAGCGGCCGAAGTCTTGGCCACCCGGCTGGCAGCTTGACGGGCAGACGACCTGGTAATCCTGGGACTCATGAGTAACTAATTCCCCGAGAAGAGTGGTATACAGAGGTGACCGGGAAGGCAGGAATGATTTGCTGTGTTGGAGCGTGGATGATTGGGGAACCAGGCTGGTGCAACACTGGAAAGGTTTCCAAGGCGAGATGACGACAAATCTCTGGCGGGCATGCCGGATACTAGAATGTACCGGGGTGGAACGAGTCGGGAAGGGGAGGAGATAAGAAGCGGAGGAAGAGTCTGTATGTGGCATGCAAGAGAAGGGTCACGATGCTAGGAGCCGGCACACGGGACGTTGGGTCGAGGAATTGATTGCGGGCGCTGCGTTTGTGGCGAGGAGGTAGAAGAGGTCAAACGGCGACGAGCCAACAAGTAGCAGACAGGCAAAGAAAAAAGCGAGCAATTATGTTGCTGCCAGAAGCCAGTGGCAAGGAATTAAAACAGCTGATCGAACCCGACAGGCTGGTAACCAGGAGGGAGCGGATCAACTCCGTCGACCGAGAAGTAGTGGCTCGAGGCACCCAACGTCACAGCGAGGATGGCGAGGACACACAGGGAAGAGAGGAGAGGGTAGGGGGCAATGGGACGAGAAAGACAAATACTGGATGGGATTCACAGCTTATTCAAAAGACGGAGCGTACCTCTGAGGCGCGACTGGCGTCAGACGGGCGCTACTGGCCGTAGCAGTGTCGTCTGGAGAAAGTGGCACTGGGTTATCGCCTGCCGGTGTTCGTTCTGCCATGCCCGGACTACGCCATTAGTAGATTTGGCGCGGAGCTCGAAGCGGGCGAACAGAGTGTTTCTTCGTTGGCTATTCGTTTACAGTGTTGCGGGCTGTCGATGTGCGTTGGCAAGAGGCGGGCAGGGAGCGGGTGCGAATATATTGGGCGGTCGTGGGCGTGAGAGGAGACAAGGAGATGTGTGGTTGTCGTGATGTCTCGCCTCCGGTGTACGGTGCGGGTTAGAAGTGAGAGTGGTCGCTGATGCGGGCAGCACTCGGGCGGTCAGGTGTCGAGGTCCAGCATTTATTACTTACCTTAGTTACCTTAGTAGGTAGGTAGGTACCTACTTACCCTGTAATTTATGAGATGACAGGTTACTAAAGTACTTGAGTAGTAGCGGTGATAAGGCACAGCGCCCCGCAATGTGCCTGAATCTTCCGTACCTGCCTACCAAATGTAGGTGGCGAGGTACTTGCCTAATGACTGTATTAGGGCGCGTACTGATAGCAGGAACCATGGCAGGTGGTAAAGATACCTAGCTACTGACGTCGGCTACTCACAGTCAGGCCGCCCTTTCTTACTAAAATACACATTCTTGACTTTAAATAAAAACATACAAGGATTCTACAGTTAGTAAGTTATATGAAATTAATTGATCATGGCCCAGAGATCCTGCATCATGAACGCCTACATTCCCCCCAAGTGTTGTTAGCTCGCCCGACGACTACGCCCTCAGCTGACCAAAACGCAATATTGTGTGCGAATGTGTCAAGATTTCCACTGCAATTCGCCGTGTCAACATCCCCTTTGACACAAAAAATCGGGGCATGGCGCCTGCTGCCTCGATAGGCCTGACTGCTTGGGCGCCTGAATATATTATGTCTGCATGTTAATTGTGCTCTGCCTGAGAAAAAGGCGAACCCGTTGAGTCCTATCATTCGGGTTCCAGCACCAGCGTACCTACGGAATAGTGGGTGCTGACACTTGGGCAGGTTACTGAGTATCTGTACCTTGCTAGGTAGGTAGGTACCTACTAAGGTAGTAGTGACCTAAGGTAGCTTACTAGGTACCTTTGCGACCGCATTTCGTTGCACACCCACAGCGACATAGGGCCATGACATATTTCATCCCGTGTCCATGCTTCAACCAACCCGGGTGCATGCCTCGTTTTGTCGTGGGGGCATTGGAAATGGAACCATCGACTGTACGGATACAGGTGCAAGGGTTGCCGAGTGCGGATGACTCGGTGCACGCCAGCAACCCCTGACAAACTATGTCGACTACACACAAATACATCACACTAGCTGACTGGCGTTTTCAAAAATTAGTTCGTGGCTGGACCATATATCCCGATTTGCGTCTGCATAGATTGTTGATATGTTTAATCTGTTTTTCTGAAATTTTCAAGTTTTCTCTCATACATGGATAATTCATGGCTTCAATGTCTCCTTACCGCCCTCAAACTCACTGATATCATACTCATCCGGGTATTCATCAATAAGCTCCTTCAGCTCCTGCATCTGCGCCTTGATGCCTGGCGTCAGCTCATCATACACATCCTCGAACATGGTCTTGATTGCCGGCTTCTTCTCTTTCTCCGCGGCGCTAAACTCCCTGAGCACCTCTCTACGCAGTGCGTCGCGAGCGTCCTTTTCCTTGACCTCATCCCAGTAGCCCTTAGCCTCCATCCATTTGCGCAGGCGCGTGAGCGGGTTGTCACGGCGCTTCCAGTCCTCTACCTCGACGCGTGCGCGGTACGCAAACGAGTCGTCTGACGTGCTATGATGGGAGACTCGGTAAGTCATGGCTTCGATGAGCACGGGCTTACCGCCGTCTTGGAGAGCGAGCTCGCGTGCCTTCTTAGTCGCCTCACGCACGGCCCAAATATCGTTACCGTCAACGCGGATAGTGTCAATACCATAGCCAATGCCACGACTGGCAATACCGTCGCCACGATACTGCTCCAACGTAGGCGTGGAAATGGCGTACCCGTTGTTACGGCAGATGAAAATGACGGGGCATGATCTGGTGGCGGCAATGTTCATGGCAGCGTGAAAATCACCCTCGCTGGCAGCACCCTCTCCAAAGAAGACGGCGCAGACGCGAGCCTTGGACTCAGGATTCTGCAACTTCTGCAGTTTTAGAGCATATCCTGCGCCCGATGCTTGTGGTAGCTGTGTAGCTAAGGGGGATGAGATGGTGTGCTGTGTCTGCTATTAGTATGACTGATGGTCGTGTCTCGTGGCTACTGAGATATTACGCACCACATTGAGTTTCTTGCTGCCATAGTGAATGGGCATGTTTCTCCCCTTGCCAGGGTCATTTCTGTTGGAAAACAATTGCGACATGAACTCCTTAGTTGTGAAGCCTCTCTCCTTGAACAGGCCCTGCTCACGGTATTGGCAGAAGACGACGTCCTCGGGGTCCAATACGCTCGATGTTCCCACGCTGACGGCCTCCTCGCCGGCGCTAACCATGTAAAAGCTGAGACGGCCCTGTCTCTGGGCGTCGAACATGATCAGGTCCATAATGGAAATGAAAAGCATGTCTTTGTACAACTTGACGACCTGCTCCTCCGAAATGTCTGGCTCAAAAGTGCCGTCGACGACAACTCCGTGCTGGTCCACCACTCGATACGTAGGCAGGGCTTTGTACGATTCCGGGTTCTCAAAATTGAGACTATGCGTGAAGGCGCTCTTGAGCGCGCCAGGGAACTGAACGAATTCCGAGTTGGGACGCTGTGAGACGCTGCTGGCTGCGCGCAGCGGACCAAGGGCAGCCATACGCGACTGAGCAACGGAAGCGGTTGCCCCGCGTAGTTGTACTCTTTGCAGCATGCGAGCCCTCATTATGTATTGTCTGATGCTGAATGTTGCTACTAGAAAGGGAAACGAAATTGACAATGCAGTTGTTGGAGATTGCATCCGCACGGCGACTGAAATTCTGGGGAAACAGAGTTGCTCGGTTGCTGGTGGCTGTTTGGGTCGATTGGTCGAAGCCGAAGCAGAGCGACGTCACTCTGAGCCGATTGAACCCGCTAAGCCGTGGGTAGAACGCGTGGGCTACGCTACCAGCTACCTACCTATGCAAGGCACCGCGCTGGTCAGCTATACTGCCGCTGCCAACGCACAGGACGAAGCGAAAATGCAGTAGAATGGCCATGTATTCGAGTTCATCCGATTGAAACTATAGTTGGTTGCATGTCTCTCGCAGTAACCACTTCTTTGTTTGCTATTTATGTGCGCAGCTGTGTGCATTGCCAGCTGGCGGCGCCGTTTGCCTGACGTCTCGTTCAAAACAATGCATAAGTCACTACGCAAGTAAATGTAGAAGAGAGAAGAAAAATGCAAGGATTCGAAATATACTTCACTTTGTTAATTTCGCCATCTTTAGAATATTTTCCTGATCTCAGGTGCATCTTAAACTCGGCTTAGCGATGACTACGACCAAAACCGGCCTCTTGGTAACTATTTTAGTGGTCCTCATGCTTGTCGGTCTTGTCGGCTTCGGCTTACGGTTCCTGATCAACAAATTGGTAAATACGGTGCAGATTAAGCGAGCAAGAGACGAAGAAGAGGCACCGCAGCAAGAAACAGACAACGAGGCCAATTCAAACCTCGCGACAACTTCCAGCGGCAGGCCGCCCCCCGAAAGCACCTGAGCCCGAAGCAACCAACAGGTAACAGAATCATAGCGGCAATGCGACCAAGGTTGACCAGGCAGAATCAGACTCAAAAACACCATATTGGCCATCACATGGCCGAGAAGGCTCATCCGTATAATCAAGATCGTCAATTTGCCAGATCCAGCGGAGCCGCGCAGTACGATGAACGGTGGTGGAGCCTGCCTAACGAATCCAGGAACAAAATTTCCAGGCAATACATCGGCACGTACCTAGGTAGACTCTTCCGCCTTGAGGCACTCAATCGGCCCAGGCAGAAACAGATACATCATCACAACAGAAATTACCACAATGGCCTCAAGACACGGCCTACGGACCTGCGCGGCCTCCATGCGCGTCATGGCAGCGCGACAAAAGGCCATGCGCCAGATTAGCACCACGGCTACTCGCCTCAACCCCGAGCAGCAGCCGCACCAAGGCCGGACCACCCACTTCGGCTTCGAGACGGTCAACGAGGAGGAAAAGGCCGGGCGCGTTGCAGGTGTATTTACCAGCGTTGCAGAATCTTACGACAAGATGAACGACCTCATGTCATTTGGCGTACATCGGCTCTGGAAGTATGCCGACTCCTTCCCTCGGCGGCGAAAGTTGCTTGCGACGATGACCGGCGCTCAATGCTAACCAAGTTACGTCTATCGATAGGGACTACTTTGTTTCCTCGCTGAACCCCGGCGCGACGAACCCCCTCGGCCGTCCACAAAAGATCCTCGACGTCGCCGGCGGCACTGGCGATATTGCCTTCCGCATGGTCGAGCATGCGCACAGCCAAAATGCCAACCCAAACATCCACGTCACCGTATCCGACATCAACCCGGCCATGCTCGAGGTCGGCCGTCAGCGCTCGCTACGTCTCCCGGCTTCGCACCAGACAGCATTGTCCTTCCTTGAGGCCAACGCCGAGCGGCTGCCCTCGGACGTGGCTGATTCCTCTCTGGACCTGTACACGGTCGCCTTTGGCATTCGCAACTTCACCAACATCCCTGCTGCGCTGCGCGAGGCCCATCGCGTACTCAAACCTGGCGGCGTCTTTGCCTGCATGGAGTTCAGCAAGGTCGGTAACCCGCTGCTCAACGCCGCATACAAGCAGTGGTCGTTCAGCGCCATCCCGCTCATTGGCCAGCTCGTCGCTGCCGACCGCGATAGCTACCAGTATCTCGTGGAGAGCATCGAGCGCTTTCCCAGCCAGGATGAGTTCCGCGACATGATCAAGGACGCCGGCTTTGACGTGGCAGGCTGCGGATACGAAAATCTGACGGGCGGTGTAGCTGCCATTCACAAGGGCATCAAGCCTCTAATGTAGAAAATTGTTTCTCGGGCATCAAGACCCAAGAAAGAAGTATGTAATACTAGTATAGGAGGATTGGTACAAAAGCAACAAGACGCGTTGGCGAGTTTTGACCTGTCCATTGCTGGCCTTCAAGCTCTGTTTCTTCAGCCGTTATCATGTAAAATAGGCAGCACTTTCAAAGTCGCCACTGGACCAATACACAACAAATGGATATGTGTTTCGATTTTTTTCTTAAACAAAATAACTCTCTGGCTCAACTCCGTACAGCTTGGGAAATATCAAGGCAAATCTGCAATGCCACCGGCCGGAAAGTATGTCCGTCGCAAATTCAAGTACTAGTACCAGGAATCACCCATCCTATTCTTTTTTCTTCCTTGAAGAAAACGCAGATAAAACACACTTCTCAAAACATTTTGTTTCTGCCACTTCCAGATGCCAAATTAATATTCCTCTCCATCGTTAAGAACACCACGATGCCCTTTTACTCGGCAGCACCGGCAGGCGAAGATGTGCTGGTATCACCCTTGCCTCCACGGCCACGGCTACCTCGACCGCGGTCGCCGCCCCGGCCGCCCCGGCCGCCGCGCCCACCGCGCCCACCACGGATGTTGCTTTCAGAGTCACTGGCTCCTCCGGCACTGCGATATCCGCTGGCGCTGGCGCCGCCGCGAGCGCTTGGGCCCCAGTTCCCAGCGCCGCCACGAGCACCACCTTTGGTCTCACGAGGTTGGAAGATCTTAACCCAGGGCTTGCTGCGGTCCTCCGAGGTCCTTGTTTTGACGGAGTCCGGCAAATTGTCCATGGCAGTGTCTCGGTCAGTGTTGTTCTTGAACTGAACAACCTTGTTCGAGCTACCCCACTTGTCTATCTTCACAATCTTCGCCTTGTCTTCGTCGTTGAATAGCTCGCGGCACTGATCTTCGGTGCTAACATTCATGATGAACAGGCCAATGATGTCGGAGGGAACAATCTTAGGAGCGGGGGAAGTAACGGGGTCAGGGCCACCATTAGCGGAAGCAGGAGTCTTCTCCGTGTCCTTGCCAGCATTGCCCTGACTGGGCTGGGGAGTGGCGGGTTTGGCTGGCGTGGAACCCTTAGCCTGCTTCTCGTTCTTCTCTTGTTTTTCGGGAGCCGGACGAGAAGTGAGCGCAGCAGAAGCCGGGGGTGGTGTAGGAGCGCTGGCAGAGGTCGAAGTGACAGGTGCGCTGGCAACGACACCAGGCTGTTGCTTGGCTCCTCTGTGAGAGAAGTTGAAACCCTGAGCGCGCATTTCCGTACCAATGCGGCCGTCCTGAATTTCCAAAACAAGATAGCCAAAAGCGGCATCAGCCAAGTTGAAGTTCCACATGTTTTTGAACGCACTCTCGTCAACTTGTCCGAGGGCGGCATGGCCACTAACAGGGCCGCCGAAGGGATTGCCGCCAGCAGCTGTGGTAGGCATCTTTTCGACGATTTGAAGAGCATTCTTGAGAAGGTTCTGTTGGGCTTCATTTTGAGCAATGGCTGGCTCCACTTCACCCTTCACAGTCTCCCAAACATCGTTGAAGGAAGCCTTGGAGGCAGCCAGCTTACCGCGGTAGTGATCAAGAGTGGGGTTGACGCTGAATTCGTTGTACGAGCTTCCATACCGGAAATGAAGGCCAGCTGAGACAGAGAAATCGGCCTTGAGCGCAACGGAAAGCTGGTTGAGGATACCCTCTCTGGCAGGAGAGGCATGGGTGATGAAGACACGAGTTTCAGTAGGATCATAAACTCTGTGTGCCGTATCTACCAGTTCGCCCATTTGAAGAAGAGTAGTCCACATCGTACCCTGTCCGCCGGCGATAGTGGTGCGGCCCTCTCCATTGTCGAAGAGCTTGTGCATAACAACAGCACCTCCGAGGCCGAGCAGACGCAGCTTGACTCCGCCAATCTCTAGCAACATTGACCTGGCCTCATCGATGATGTGAAGGTTGTGGACCTTGTATTCGGAAGACCGGAACTTTTCAAGAACTCGAACGTCTTCGCAAGCACCCCAAACCGTATGGACAGGGACATCGAGCTTGAGCTCGCCGCTGAGAAGAAGAGGGAGCTCGGAGAGAGGCAAGTCGCTGGCAGGGAATCGAGACTTGATGGGGCCCGGGCCGCCTTGTTGGATAGCCTTCTTGACAGGCTCTGAGATGAGGGGGGAGTACTGAGCCACATGCTTTAGCGTCTTCTCAACGATTCTGTCCAGAGATGTATCATCGTAGAAACCGAAATCGCCCGTGTGGATGATGTAGTTGGCGCGGGCTTGCTTGGCAAGTTCGTTCAGCGATCGCAGGTTACCTTCTGACAGTTAGATTTGGAGTGCAACGAGTAAACGGTGGCGTTGTAGGTACCTCGAACATCGGCAATGCAGAGAACTCGCATGGGACCAGTCTGGATGACACGGCCCTGGTTTGGCAGAAGAGGAGCAGCTCCGGGTTGGGAAACACCGCCGTTCTGCAGGTAGCCTTGGTTGTTGTATGTCCTAGGCTGGTTCAAATTAGCCATGGTGTTTTGCGGACGTTGCTGGCCCCATTGAATGGAAGATTGGTGTGTGTTCATCGGTACCGGAGGCCGGGTAGCATAGAATGATTGACTCATGGCTTTCTATTCGATGTGCCAAAAGAAGTTTCGAATGTGAATGTGAGGAAAGTGGATGAGGGAGGAGAGAGTGAAAAGCCCGAGACCAAGGAGTCGCAAAAGAGGTGAGAAAATACAACAAATCCGTTTGCTGTATCACCTGCTGGGCCAGCAGCTCGTTACAGCTGGCAGCACGCGTTGGAGGCGGCCCCCGACACACACGTAGAGCAGCTGCAGGCAACGCAACCAAGATAGGGGACAAGAAGCAAACACTTACCGCGGCCATTCTATCGTGAAGAAACAGATGCGCTCAGAACTGGTATCGTAGAACAGGAGCCTGGAGTTAAGAAAGATTGGTGATAGTGAGGATGCGACGCCGAGAAAAAAAAAGGACGAAATGGCAGAAGCTGGGGGCTGGAGATGAGGCGAAGGAGAATACGTTGCGACACGCGCTGCAGCGATTTTAGAGCACTGCGCGACCAGAGTGCGGGTGCTAGTAGGTAGCAAGCTCCAATGGGTACCTACTCTGGGACAAAATCTTCTGACTGGCGACTCAAGGTGAAATGGGCAGTGGGGCATTTCTTTGTGTAGCACCTCGATACTGAGACAGGTACACCAATGACTTGCTTAAACAATGAGTGACAGTAGATTCGAGCTGTCCAACTGCATAAAGATTCATCCAGACACCATGTATTTTGAGACTCTTTATATTTACATTTCGAATAGGCGTTTTTGGAAGTGATTTACAAAGTTGGTTGTAGTCTGCTTCAGCTTGTCGCTGGTCGGACGATACCATCAGGTTCGGCTGTTTGTTTGCAATAGTAAACTGTATTTATGACTTGCCCTGGCCGTGGACAATCCGCAGCCAGTAGATAGATACTTCGCTACCAGGTAGCAATCTGCAGAAACAGTTCCTACCATTGTCTGAGTATCTCTGTACGAATGAGTCACCTGTCAATGTATCCGCCCGTCTCCGTACTGCATGATAAGACGACGTTACCTCTCACAGCGGCAATCAGATGTATCACCAGCCTAAACAGTTGCTCACAGCCTGCCAATCATTATTTACACCAGGCGCAGGTAAATTTATATAGTCCTCCGGCAGGTTCTGGTCGAGAACACTATAGGCTCAACAATCACGTGGAAGATGGCCGGCGCCAAACCTTCACGCTCTGGCGGCTTCGACAACACACACATTGCTTCTATGGCCTAAGACAGTGGTCATGTGCGTAGCGTTTCGAGTGGGAACGCTCACGATCTGTCCAAGTGTCATTGTCTTTGGTAAATCAGACGTTTTCTATAGCGACTGTTGCTGATAGACTGCCTCGGCATAGGCAGTAGGCCGAAGGTTCATCTCTTGCACGACAATCTCTTGTCTACTATTAGGCTCGTACGAGACCCGATGGTGAGATCTTGTCGATATTACGTGTAAAAGAGGCGCCGCTATTTAGCGATTCGTGATTCTTTTTGATATAAAAGTCAGCCAACAACCTTGGCTGAATGAGGCTTGCGCGTGGCGAGCTGCCGCACCCACAGATGCAGCCACGGCATCGATCAAACCCCCAGAGTCGGCGAAGTGATATATTTCAGGACCCTGTGTCGGGGTCGTAAGCGGCGCCTGAACTCTGTAATGGCGCAATGCAACTTAGTAAAGAGATTAAACCAGTAAATCTGGCCTATTATTGCGAGAGTGCTACTACTCAGCAAGTAGATTCAATACTTACAAAATCTCCCCGTTCGTATTGGGCACGTGACGCAGGCATCCTTTGGGCGGAAAGTCTACTTACTGAACGCGTGAACGCTGCTAACCACGGCTCACAGATTGGTACATGAAAGTACATGTGGAGCCTACCTAGGTACGAACGCCGCCATTCTGCCCCATCCACAAGCCTGGCCAGGCACTGTTGACTTCTCCAGGCTGTTGTGTCGTGAGACAAGCCGCCAGGGACAGGACCATCGTCGTCATTTACAAGTTTGGCGCATCAGTCGAATCACCCACCATTACCTGCACTCGACCGCCCCTCTCTAGGACCCGTTCGGTGACGCTGTATCCAGATCATCCACCTACTTCATAGCTGCGTCAGTGCGCTCTGCGACAGTATAATACATGATCGCTACGGTCCTAAGGAGGAGTCGGGTTTCTTGACCCCCGTTTTGGAGACCGCGCCACTACACATCATCTCTACACATAGGACAACACAGAGAAGCGGCAAACATATCCTTTGTACTGCTAGAGACAATACCCAGACGGGGACTCCTGGCAGGTCGGCCTCGCCTTCGGCCAATATGCCCCCCTCTACGATGGTGCGTAACGATGGCTCAATTTACGGCCTACGACGTCGCGATATGGCTTTGCTGCTATCGCCTCACCAGCCTTTTTTCGACCCACGAAGTCACTTTCGTCGGACCAGTGCTGTCGAGTTTCTACTAACAATAAATACAGTCCCAAGGACCACAGTCCAGATTGGGCGACAATTTCAACGTCAAACGCGGTCATTCGACGCAGCTCTCGATATCCGACCCTAGCCATCACGTTACAGAAGCGATCGGAACCATGTACGGCGATGAAGACGACTCTTTACAGGAGAGCGGCCGGCCACTCAGCTATATTAACGACGGCTATCAAGAACATATTGGGCCGCCTAACACCCACTTCGGTTCGCGCTCCAGTAGCGGCAGTCAGCCGCTGCATCGCTCCGCTACCGAACACGGAGATATGGCACCAAACCCTCATCACGACCATGTACTGAGAAAGTCGCCAGCTTTACACCTACCCAACTCCATGCAGCGATCGAGTTCTCTCGAACAAAGTCAACGCGGACAGCTCCCGTCTGCGCCCTCGTCCCCTGTGTTACTGCGGGACGTCCAAGCGGACGCTTCCGGGTCGCAGTTTCCGCTCACCAATATTGATAACCCAGATGATATTGCCCAA
The DNA here is from genome assembly GCF_051103115.1 of Cordyceps javanica. NCBI lineage: Eukaryota > Fungi > Ascomycota > Sordariomycetes > Hypocreales > Cordycipitaceae > Cordyceps > Cordyceps javanica. The sequence goes on along the minus strand of NC_139301.1, from coordinate 1,501,325 downwards.
GAACTCAGCAACCTACAAGCGCTGCGCCGTTTGTCCATGGATGTTGGCAACCGAATCGACCCCGACATGCCCATGACCTTATCCTCAATCCCCTCGATAGCACCAACCGGCAATGATGACGAAGATGACCCATCACGACTGCTTTGGGTACCAGCCAGAGTTCACCCAGAGTTGGCCCCGTCAGAGTTCAAGTCATTTCTAGAGAACAGAGTCAACTCAATCAGGCGGCGCTCTGGCGAAAGCCACCTGTCTGTAGGTGGTGATGGTGAGAGCAACGACTTGAGCACCCTGCGGCGTCGCAAATCTATGCTTTCGCAGCAAATAGAGAACTTCAGCGGCTCGGGGGCGGAAGGTTATATGGACGGTGCCGAGCGTTTGGAACGACAAAGATCACGAGGGGTAAACCAATCCCACGAGCTCAGTCTAGAGGAGCTCGTCAATGATCCTGCCGGGGCTGTGCAGAGACTGTCACAAGAAACACAGGCGCAATATGGCGACTCGCTAGATAACCGGGACGATATGCCTATATTGCCCATGGCTCCGGGCATGGGCCTGCGACGCTCAACGCGAACCACCTATCGTAAAGGAGGGAGCATTCGCACTGGTAACCGTGGAACTGTGTCACGTCGCATTACAGGCCGCCGGCAAGAAAATGAGAGCTTGCCAATGGCGAGCCCTCCTCTTCCTGGTGCGTCGGGGGACCGCGGCTTAGAGAGGGCTAACTCGGAGCCCATCCACGAGAACTTCTCAAGGCCTAACCGCGCAGTTCGTCGCCAGCATAAATTTGCGCAGGAGGCGCCTGACGCACTCGCAGCCCTCGAGGGTACAGCGCCTGGCTCGCACAGCTCCAAAGATTCAGGCGAGCCCAATACTGAGGAAACGCCCACATCTCATAATCCATCTACAACACCCACCATCTCCATCACTGAACAGCCAACTTCACTAACTTCATCAACATACGACACAAAAGACGCGAGTGACCTTTCACATAGATCATCCTCTCAAAGAAAAGCTTCCGGCGATAATACCCAACTTGATACTACCGGGGAAGATGTTTCACTGCAGTCTAGTCGCGACACGGGAGTAAATGATGCAAATCAAATATCTGGAGGGCAATATCACCCACAGAGTTCACAGTCGCAATCTCAGCAACAAACTAAGCAGCAGCAGCAGCAGCATCAACAGGCTCCGCAATCCCAGTATCCACAGCATAGTCAGACTAAACAACAGTCGCAGGCTCAGTATACGCCAAAACTGACGGCCACGATTCAATCGCAGACTTTGAGTGAAGGCCTTGCATCGAATCCCAGCTTACCCGGCGGTGGTAATACTAGGACCGATGCCCTCACGTTCATTCCTACACTTGGTCCGGATGAGCGCAGGAGCGAAAAGAAATCCAAGAAGGACAAAGACGATGATGCTTCTAGCTTCAAGTCTAGTGGCGCCTGGAAATGGCTCAAGGCGAAAGGCGTGACTGATGATAAGAAGAAGGACGAGGGTAAAAAGTCAAAGACCAAGGTACTTGCGGAAAAAGTCCAAGATAATGCTCGACTGGATGTCCTCCAAACCTCGATCGACAAAACGGCACCCAAGGGACGTGAAAGCCTTGTACTGGACCGTGATTCTCTCGATCACAAGCTGCAAGAGGAACGGAAAAAGGATAGTTTGAGGAAAAGCGACTCAAAGAAAGAGAAGGATGGAAACATCTTTACATCAATATTCGGCAGTGGCAAGAAGAAGGAAGAGAAGGAAAAGGAGAAGAGCACCAAGAAGCACTCTTTGCTGCATGTGCCAGACGAACCCATCTATAAGCCACTACTGCCAGATATCGATTACAACTGGACCAGATTCCCCCTGCTGGAAGAGCGTGCCATTTATCGCATGGCGCATATCAAGTTGGCCAACCCTCGACGACCACTACTCAGCCAGGTTCTCCTTAGCAACTTCATGTATAGTTACCTGGCTATTGTGCAGGCCATGCATCCGCAAATGAACATCCCCATTTCCCCGCAACAAAAGCGATTGGAGGAAGAAGCCAGACGCAAGCAACAAGAACAGGAATACATGGCACAACAGGGTATCGCTGAGGGTGACGAACAAGACTCGGATCAGTATAATTTCGACTACCACCGGGTACGTATTGAATGATGTGAGCCCCTCTAGCACTTGGCTAATGACAATTATAAACAGTCTACACTACAGTACGCCGAGTCTGGTAACGAAGCTTCTGTTGACTACGTCGACGACGCTCAAATTTACGAAGATGACCATGGAGATAGCCAGGACCACGGCTACGATTACACAGAAGCCAAGTCATATGATAAGGGAGAGAAGGATTATTACGAGTACCGTGAAAACTAAGTGTCCTGTCGGCTAACCCAGTCGACTGTGTGACCTTCACATTTCCTATAAACGGCTTTTCTATGCTAATGTTATCATGTACGAGAGCGATTGTATGCCCGATACTTTTCCGGCGTGTGTCAAGACAACCTCTTAGTCGTTCCTCGCCTTTCTTTGCATATGCTGGAGCTTTCTTTTGTCTTTTCTCTCTTACCCTCGCTTTCTAGGTCAAGCCTGAGTGAGACTTATGTATCAACTTTCGCGACTACTTTTTCGAGAATCATGAAATTGGGCGTACTTCTTTGGGCGGGTTCCACTTCCAGAGTGTGTTTTTCTTTGTTCAATTTAATATTTCCTCTCCCTTCTGGGCTGGAACCGAGGCCAGCTCTACAGCTCCTGCTGCCCTTTCTCCTCCAGCGCAGACAGGACACAGACTGACGCAAGGGGTCAGTCATAGCCATTAGTCAACTTTTTGAGATATTGTTGCGTTGATATATATCATATCAGTATGGTCTAATACGCTTTGATTTCTATCACTATGAACGATATTTATCGCCAAGCTCATCGCTGCAGCAGGAACATTCACCTGTAAACAGCAAAGACATAGAAAAATATAAGCTTGCGATGATGTAATACAAGAGCTCGCATTGATTGCAAAGTTTTGACATTACAAAGAAAATGTACACTACATGGCGGAGAAGGCCTACTTCTTAGGCTCCTCTTTCTTTTCTTCGGGCTTCGGCGTAGGAAGCTTGAAAGATTCGGGCTTGCGGTCCTCACCCTTGCCCACCTGCTCCCAGACACTTGAGCCCCCTTCAAAGTTACGGAAGGCTTGGGTAAGTTCCAAAGGTTCTGTGACGATACGCTTCTTCTCTTCATCGTATCGAATCTCGGTGTAGCCTGTGAGAGGGAAGTCCTTGCGAAGAGGATGACCCTCGAACCCATAGTCGGTCATGATTCGGCGAAGATCGGGGTGACCGGTAAAGTAGACGCCGTAAAGGTCGTAGACCTCGCGCTCGTACCAGTTGGCGCCATCAAAGAGTCCAGTGATACTAGGAACGGCAGACGTCTCGTCCGCGTAGGTTTTCACTCGAATGCGGGAGTTGTGGCGGACAGAGAGCAAGTTGTAGACGACTTCGAAACGCTTATCGCGCGTAGGATAATCGGCGGCAGTAACAGTGCTAACCTGGGTAAACTCGGCGGCAGTGTTGTCTGGGGCTATTGTTAATACTATTTTTATTGAGATTCTTGTAATATCACCCACATTTCAGAAAGGTAAAGGTCGGAACGACGCCAGAGGGAGAAATGTAGATGGTGAGCTCATCCTTCCAAACGGAGAACTGCTGGACGTATTTCGGAAGGCAACCCATCACCCAGGCGCCGTAGCGGTGCATATTGTCGGCCTTGCTCTGGTACTTGTCTGCAGGGTTGATGATTGGCGCCCTGAGTTCGCCAATGTGGTCACGCGGGGCCATCCTCATGTTCTGCACGTCCTTGGGCATCGCGACCAGTTTCGGTGCAGACGTCGACACGCTGCGAATGACTTGAGCATTTCGCTCTCGGAGCGATTGCTTTCCAGGTCTCAAAGCTGAAGCCAGTGAGCCACTTCTGGTCATCTTGGTTGCCATGGCCGATGAGGTGCCTTGATACGGCCAATTGACGAATTAGATTTCGAACTTGATGGTTTGCGATGGGCGATGGGTTCTTGGTCTCCAAGAACATCACGTTAGCAGCTCGCATTACACGTTCCGAAGATCCGCCGGAATTAGTAATATACCGGTTCACACTGGCGACAGTCATACAAACGCATGTATTGCACTATTCGAGTGGGGAGTTGCCAGTGTCACGTGAATTTAAATGAACCCAGCCAAGCTAAGCGTTGGGCGCTAGTAACTTTCTCGCGGTGAGAACTTGAAGTGCTGCAACATTCACTCGCCTCCTGTTCATTAGTAGCATTTGCCTCGACGCGTTCCTTCATTAATACCCCCCTTATCAATCTTTCATACCTACAACATGGCGCCGCAAGATACATTTATAGACGAGGAAGAAGATGTCTGGTGAGTTATGACTGGTCGCCCCTTCCGGGCGTGCAAGAAGGCTGGCTTCCGTCTGAAGGCGCCGCGCCACACGCGCTGTGACTAACGTTTCGGCAGCCCTCTTTGCATTGAAGAGTTCGATTTATCGGACAGGAATTTCCGGCCATGCCCCTGCGGGTACCAGGTATTTGCTTGACCCTGTGCATAAAGCGGCCGTTTTCGGATAGCTTATCAGTGCCCGATAGGTCTGCCAGTTTTGCTTCAACAACATCAAGAATAACATGAACGGCCTGTGTCCGGCATGTCGAAGACCGTATGACGAGAAAACGATAGAATGGAAAGTTGTTACACAAGAAGAGTATGTCTCGCCCAGCGATATCCATCTAAGCCGTCGCTAACAGTCCCTCTCAGAGTCGCCCAGTTTCGTGCCAACATTCAAAAGAACCAAAAGAAACGAGTACAAGAACAACGCCAAAAAGAAGTTCTCAAGCGTGAGGCCGAAAAGGAAAATCGCAAAAATCTGGTAGGCGTACGGGTCGTACAAAAGAACCTGGTTTACATCACTGGCCTTGCACCCACCGTACGCGAGGATGAACTACTGAAGACGTTACGAAAGCCCGAGTTTTTCGGCCAATACGGGAATATTCAAAAGATTTCGATAAGTAATCGAAAGAGCCCCGATGGTCAACACCATTCGCTGGGCATCTACGTCACCTTCGAAACTCCGGACGAAGCTATGCGATGCATTCAAGCTGTTCACGGTTCTCACAACGGTGACCGAGTTCTCAAGGCGCAGCACGGTACGACTAAGTACTGCTCCGCATGGCTAAAGAACGAGAAATGCAACAACCCAGGCTGCATGTTCCTGCATGAGCAAGGTGACGAGGAAGACAGTTATACGAGACAGGATTTATCGTCTATGAATAGCATTCACACCCAGCGCCCTCTACCTGGCGGTGGTTCCTCTCGAGCCGCCTCACGACAGGTGGCTCATCCGACTCCGCCCCCGATGCCAGTGCCCGCTCCAACACCAGCACCCGTTTCACAACCCATGGCTAGGTCGCTAAGCAAAGAGGGATCCGAGACTGGTGATTCATCTGCTCTTCCTTCATCTGCTAACTGGGCCAGGCTACCAGTGCGCAGTCGTCGGGGATCGTATGCCACTAGTGGTGCTGCTTCAAGCCCTGCTGTCTCGGCATCTGTTCCCGTTGCCTCTGAGAAGCAGGAACCTCTGGACATCCCAGAGCCCTCTGGCACGAAAGCTTCAAACCCGAAGTCCAAACCTGCACCGGCAGAGAATTCCCAGAGCAATCAATTGCCAACCACCCAGGCTCCTTCGCCGTCTAACGCGATCAAGGCGCTTCTCGACATCCTCAACACCTGTACACTACCTAATTTTACAACACTATCCGGCGAAGAAACTGGCCCTCCCATGTTTGACATTCGTGGAGGTGAGAAGCGGAAAGCGATGCGGGAAGACAAAGACTCGCGCAGTGAACATGACGACCAACTCGAACTTCCAGAAGGCTCAGAAAACGGTCTCGAAACTGGTGGCAGCCTTGCTCTTGGTGGTGAGCCTGAGGGGCGAGTTCGACCAGGTGAAGCGAATGCATATGGCCAGCGCCATATCAGCCCAATTCAGAGGAGCTCGACCGACGGTGTCTTTAGCCCATCTCTTGGTGGTTCGGCTTTTGGCGTAGGCACTTCAACTACTACCCCGAGATCCATGACCCCTCAGCCAATGGGCCTTCGTTCTCAGGCTGGATATGCTGACCAGTACCCCCCTGGCATTGGTGGGCCAAGCAATTCATTCCACGGACAAGGTCCAGGTCACAATCGGCAATCATCTCGGTTCAACTTTGCCAATGAAAGCGGCGCGTCATCCACGAACGTCAAACTAACCGCCAACCCTCGCATCATGGCACAACAATCCTCTATGATGCCGAGCTCATTCCAATCTCAGGGCAGTCAGTTCTACGCCAGCTCAATGCCCGGCCCTCCCCCTGGCCTGAAGTCTACAGGAACCCCACCGAGCATGTTCGCTCAAGGATTTGGATCGTCGAGCTACAACGTCCCAAAAGACAACTCGAATGATCTCCTCCAAAGCCTTATTGGACGAAACCGTGGCAACAACCAAAGCCACGAATCAGGAAAGCGTGAGTCTATTCTATCTTCTTTGTCCAGCCAGTACCCATCCACCACCTCTACCCCAGCTCCTGCTTCCGGTCTCCTTGCATCGCTCTATGGCAATCATCCTGGAGCTTTCCAAGACTTCGCCTCGAAGCAGAAGAAGAAGGGGAAGAAGCATAGACATGCTAACACTTCCTCCTCGGGGGGGAGTGGCTTAGTAGATCTTGCAGACCCGAGCATCCTCCAAGCCAGGATGCAGCACCAAACGCAGAGCAATGTCGGAGCCGGACAGGGGCTGTTCAACGGCCAGAATCAAGGTGGGTACAACAATCCCAACATGATGTACAACGCCGGATATGGTCGTTGGTAGTTGATGCGGTGTCATGGCCATGACTGTCCTTTTTTCTGCTTTCGTCTGGTTTTCTTTTGTTGCGCATTTGTTTCAAATCAACCGATGTGGCGTTTGTGTACTTTTCATATCACGGAGATATCTCGATTGCTACTGCCTGAGGGGCATCGGATATGCATTCGATCAAGCAAGCGTTTACGAGATCATGGTTACTCAAGGAGAGAACCCCAAAAAAATGCAACATGGCATGGCGTCAGTTTTTACCTGTGCGGCAAGGCATCGCGGCATGCTGAGTACCGTCAAATAAGTTCATTGTTTATTATATAAATTATACGCTGGAGGGCCCAAAATGGCAGCAAGCAAGAATGGTCACTGGTTTTCGGGTTCAAGTCAGGCAAGCCACCATCATCTTCCACAGTTTTCCCCCATGTACGTTAACAGCTCGCCTGAAGCCCATGTGGCGTCGCCGGACGAAATATAGCACCAATACCCCTTATTCTTACCCTACTTTTGAATTCATGTATACTGTGGAACGCGATGATGGGGGCCGTAGCAAGACTCCTCAATCTTGTATCTAAACTTGGCATTTCGTAGCATCTGGCTCTTACCGCACGCTTCCTACCTACACCGCGAAAATATCATGGACTAACATTGCTCTGCTAGATGACGACTTGCCTTCACTGGCAGATGCAACGAGCTCAGTTGATGCTCTAGTCGCGGATGAAGCCGACGACCTGGCTACGCCATTCGCAGAATACAACACGACAACGCATTCGCATGGGCATCCCGAGCCTAGCCTTAGCTTTCCGTCAGCGGGAGGTAGTATTGTTAGCCATGGCCACCCATCTCCCGAGCCAAGCGTGAGACGACCGCCGCCAGGGTTTGAGCTACGATCGCCAGTCGGCAGCAAAGAACGTTCATCTTCACCCATGCCAGCTCCTCCCAGCAAACCAGAAGTGATCCAAAAACGACCAACTCTTGCAGACGAGGAATTTCCCGCCCTCGGTTCTCCGAAGGTGATTAAAGGCGCTGCCACTGGTTTCCCCACTCCAAAAATGGCACTGCCCAATACTGTCATCCAAGGGAAGCAGGCTGTACTCAAGAAGCCAGATGCCAATGACGGTCCTAATGACAATCGCCGCGGCTCTTTGAACAACAATGTTGAATCAGACGACAAAGAAAAAGAGCCTACTAAGCCCGCTACATCAACCCCCAGGACAGGGCCAAGGACGCTTCGGGTCATGACACCGGCCAAGATTGAGCTTCCCTCCGTGATGTCACCGGTTGCGTCACGCATATTGTCCATTGGCCAGCGGCCTGAGACACCTGCGAGCGAAACTGTTAGTGACAGTGCGTCTATTGTCTCGGCTTCTGTCTCGGCGTCCCGCGCTGGCTCCCCTCCGCCCAGCCGAGTGGGAAGCGCGGCGGTCCGTACAACTACAAAGAGCCAGCAGCGCAAGCAGCGCAAGGATGCTCTGAAGCAGGACACAAAGGCCATTGCTGAGACGGCTGCTGGCGACGAAGCTGATCATGCCCCCGTGCTTGGCCGCAAGAAGAAACAGAAGAAGGAGAAACCTGTCAGGGAGAAGGCAGAGAAGCCCGCTAAGGAAACACAACGATCCACATCAGGTGTGCCACACACTACAACGCGGAAGAGTGAGGAGGCAAATAACACCGAGAATGGAGGCATGGCAGCTTCAGACAAAGAGATCAAGTCATCCGAGAGTAATTCCCGCGAGAAGAGCAAGTTAGAAAAGGTAGTGGAACAGACTGTGCTTGTGCCCTCACCAGCGCAGCCCCCAACACCGACGATGGAGGATTCAATACCGGATGATGAGCCTGTTGCCCCTCCTCAAGGTCCTTCGACTGTCTTTGAAGATATTCGTCGTAGCCTTTGGACTACTGCAATTGACCAGCTCAATCTTCTGAAGCCGGTTGCCGGGTTGGCCTCGATCGCCACTGGACGGCAAGTCGCTGGCAGCAAGCCTGGTGCTTGTAAGGACATGGGATGCAAGTGTGGCGAGATTCAGCCTGATGACCTCGCAGTTCTGGAGTCAGGCAAGCCAGTCCGCAAGCAGTGCCGCGTAGATGGCAGCCGCATGCTCATCACACCCAATGGAGACTGCGTCCGCAGATTGACAGAACAGGAAGAAGATGACTTTTTGCAGTTGCAGGCCGCGGTGGCGTTGACAGCTGAGACTGCCGGTTCCTTCACAGCGCCTCGCCATAGAAAAAGCTCTGGGGCGTTCTCCATTGTCAAGGGCCGCGCTGTTCCCAACGGCCGGCCCAATATATTCCCCGTTGCCGCGCGGCCCGAGGCGCAGGATCCGTTTGGCAAGCTGCAGCGCGACGAAGCGCTGAGTTACATTAACCAGTATGTGCTGCCGCGCCTCAACCTCGGCGCGAGTGGCAAGGCCGCGGCCACGGCGTCCGGCAGCCTGGCCCCCTTGCGCGACGCCGCCGCGGCGAGCCTCAACTCGCTGGCGCCGTATTTCTACGGGCCCGAGGCGGCAGCCGGCGTTGGTATCTACAGCGCCGTCGATAGCGGTAGCGCGCGCCCCGTGCACGACTTCGGGGCGCCCCCCGGCCTCACACTCGGTGGCAATGTCGACATGGTCAAGGCGAGCGGCACCCGCGGCGTCGGCGCCATGGCTTTGATGAGTGTCGAAGAAGCCGAGGCCGCGTTGGCCGCCACGCGAAAGGACACGGAGAAGCTGGAGAAGGGGCTCAATGCTGTTATCAAGAGAAATAGGCGACTGCTGATTGGCAGCGACTAGAATTAGAGGAAGCGGCGGAAAACATTCATAGGAGGTGGGAGAAGTACGTTTAGCGAGGTTTGCATAGCATAATCATAGCGTTGCCAGCGACATGGTTAGACTTCAGCGTTGCAATTCGATACCCAGATTACCATGATGAAGATGAGATTCGAGACACAGAGTATGGCGACCTCAATGGTGACAATGACACTAAACTAACATTTGATGCTCAATAACTGCAAAAGGAGTACATGCTATCAACCGGAGCAGTTGAGCACAGATATTGGAAAATCTGTGACGAAAATAGTGGACTATATGCGCAAGGAAAGTCAGTGACTGCCCTTTATTTGCAGCTCTGTATCCGGTGCCAGGCATCGTTTGGCAGCCGCCGCAGCCACCGCTTCTTCACTGTCCGCGTCCTCTTCGAGCGCCTTCTGCAGGCGAAACGTCAGGCGGTCCAGCACCCACTCGCTCTCCTCCTGGTCGGCGGTCAGTGGGCTCCGGTTGCCAACCCACGACCACTTGAAGGGTTGGGTGGGCGCGCCACTGCTGACGTGCAGCCGGCTCTGGGCCGCGGCGACGTCTTGGGTGCGCTTCTCTTCGGGTCGGGCCTTGCGGTGCGTGTGAGCGTCGCGCTCGTCCTCGCCGAGCAGCCACAGGAACCACGCCCACTCCTCAAAGGAGTACCGGCGGGGCTTGCTCTCCCGCAGGTGCCGCGTCACGGACTGGATCTCCGCGACGAGAAGCAGCTGAAACTCCTTACCCGTGGGCAGCTCGTCCAGCTGGTGATGCTGATGACTCGTGATCTGGGCAGAGACAGCCGCAGCGTGCCGAATTTTGGAAGCCACGCTGCGTAGGTGGGTATGACGCGCGGCGCGCCTGTTGCGTTTCCGTATCGTGCCTTCGTCGGCGTTGGGGTCGTTGGCGCCATGTGCATGCCGGTCTGGCGACGTGTGCTTCGAGCGACTGCGCCAGCGCATGAGTCCACTTTCCATACGCAGGCTGGACTGGTGGCTGTTGTACTTCTTGAGGTGCTCTTTTTCCATCTGCGCAATGACCTTGTCTCGCGGAAGAATGGTGACTGCGCCGAGCTTGATGGTCATTTCTTTGACAAACTTGACAACAGTGTCTTCCGCATGTGAAATGAGGACGGTCATGGTTGGCAGCGCCAGCAGCGACCAGAAGACGAAGAAGGATTTGCCTGCGTTGGATATGGGCACCCGGTCGCCATAGCCTATGGTGGTGAGTGACACAAAGCATAGATAAAAAGAATCGAAATAAGACCACTGGTCCTGATAGTGCCTCTCTGTTGACCAAAACACCAGTGCCCCGATAAGCCATAGGACAATCAAAGTGCCAAAGGAAGCTGAAAGGTCCATCCACTGCCTCCATGCTAAGGCGCGGTCTTGGATACTACGCATAAGTTCGAATTCGACCTTGCGGCGTTCATACTCGTTCGTGATGTGAGAACTCAGGACTGCATCCTCCCCGGATATGGGATTCAGTATTGTGTCCTTGCCCGTTTTGGTCAAGGTGCGCACAAGTTTTCTTCTAGTCTTTTCTTCCATCCGAATACCAACACGCCGCCGCGCACGATCCAGGATCATGCTACGGATGGAAGCAATGACCAGACCAAGACTGATGACGCCGATCAATGCATACGGCAAGACGAGGGCCCTGGCCAGAGCCCTTGTAGTGGCAAAATCACCGAATCCGACGGTGAATAGAGTGACATTAGCCCAGTAGACTCCGTCGAGCCAGTTCCAACCTTCGATGGAGCTAAAGACGAGGGCTCCCAGGAGAAGATAGGTCAGGAACATGATGGTCTGTAGCATGAGGGTGCGCTGGCTGGACGTCAAAGCGAAGCTTTTGCTGAAATGCCCAGTCGAAGCGCCCCAAAAAGTAGCCGTCATGAACGAAGCGACAACAAAATAGAGAATAGCGGCCCAAATGCCGTAATAGAAGGCCTGTGACATGACGTACTGCTCAACAGGGTGATCAAGACCTTGCTTCAGCGGTCTAGATGCTGTGGCACAGAGGGAAATGAGACAGAAAGAAGATATATACCTTGGAAGGTCAGCCTGGACATCTAGCTTGCGGCGGCGAATCGGGCAACTCACCATCCGACAATCGTAATAGGCTGTGCGATGGTGAATTTCACCCGCCTGGCCATGTTGAGAAGAAGAAACACATTGGAAACAAGTGCCATTGCCAATTGAATAGCGTTGACGGCAGTAAGCCTGTAGACAGCTATTATCAGGGACCTGATGCATATTCGTTTGGGGCGAGGCAGCATACCATGGCGGATCATTGACAGATACGGCAGACTGGAAATCCGTACCAGGAGGCATGTATTGGCGCCACGGTCTACCCAAAGCACAAATACTGAAGGCCGAAGCTACCGGGCCCAAGGTACCGGCAATCATGGGAAAAGCAGAAGCAACCAACCACCAGCGGCTGTGGGCGCATTAGCATGCCGGGGTGATTGGCAGTAGTAGCATATGCATATGGCCAAGGAGAATAGACATACGTATGATTGAGGTTTTCCTCTTCATTCGGTTCATCAACGTGCGCCCTGGGAGGATCCCCGGACCCGGGCGCAGGATCGGCGTCAAGGTTGCTCTGAGGTCCCTGGCGCTCCCGTTGACCGCGGCTAGGAGAGCTGCCGCCTGGCGATGGAGATGATTCAGTCATGGCGGGCGAGGGTGAGGAGACGCGAATCTTGATCGGTTCATTCCGCCATGATTGTTGCAGGTCAATATCGCAGACTTGCAGGTGGGCGCAGGGGCACGCTGGGCGGCGGTGTTGGTGAATGAAGAAGGTTTATCAAGGGCGAGAGCGGACGGGGCACGGGATCACCGGTAGCAGGCGCCGCTTGACAGATCTAGGCCGGACACTACGCACTACGGCTTAAACAAAGCCAAGGCCGTTGGGAGACGACGGATAGTCTCTCGTGATCGGTATGCAATGTCGGTTTCTTTTTTCTCAGTGTAGTTTTGTTGGTTCAAATTGAGCAAGACGGCAGGACCAGCGATTTTCACGGATCCCACGACGAGGCGGCGAGGTTGATTCCACTGACGCACCGGGGCCAACGTCGGTTAATAAGTAGATGGCAAGACCGACAACGAGGGATTGACGATGCAACGTCATCAGGCTACTTGAGCCGACGCGGATTCACCGTTGTGAGCCTGCCCAATGGAACTTGGCATCCTTGGTCAACGTACATGACGAAAGCGACTGCATGGTGGACGTTGATCGCTGCCAAGGAGAGCAGAACCACCTGGCCAGCCATCAGACAGACTGGCACGCAGTTCTACTAAGGTAAGTACCTACCTACTGATAAGCCAGCCAGCCAGCCCTGTCTTCCAGCGACGGATGCAAGCTTAGCGTATCGGCTGAGCGTCCGCCGTCTCCAGCTTTGGCGCTACGACCCACTGAAGCCACAGCACCAACGTACCTCTCCCAAGTACTAACCTACGCAAGTACGTCAGCTGGGCTGGTTAGTAAGGTGCTACTTATAAGTTACTTACCTTGGTAGTTATTAGCTGCTTTGGCGGGCTGCGGAGGTATTTACAGAGGACCGTGGCGCAATGGGTGTTTTTTTATTTTGGCCTCGTTAGGTACATACCTATCTCCATGATTCCGAATAAAGGCATCAGAAGAATGCTGCTTGGGGTGCTCACGAGCTGCCAGACCCGGCGCTACAGTGTGTATTTACCGAACCAATACAGCCAACAACTTGTCTTCTCATGTCATCTTGTGTCAGTCTGGTAGACAACCATGGCACATTTACAACCAACTTTCAAGGCCGCACACCTACCTGAATCACCTACTCATCAACTCCGATCATCGGCTAACGATGAAGCAGATGCCATGTTTGCCCGTCAGAAGCACATTTACGTGCAAGGTGGCTGGCTCCAAGCTTGCTACTTGGCCAAGTCACAATACAGCCAGGGAGGTTATACATGTCCGGCTACAACCTTGATGGATCCACGGTATAGACAGGTTGTGAATAATACGAACGCTGCGACTTTTCGTATCTTGTCAAGTGTATGGTACAAGTCTTGCAGTCAAGAATAAATAGAATCTTCCATCAACCCATCAATGCACGACCATCCGCTGGCCCTATTCTGACGAAACAGGCAAGGCTGCGAGCGGACAACTTGGCGCACCCTCCACACTACATTGTGCCCCGCCTCGTTCAGCTTTAAGCCTTTCTTTTTTTGTTTCTTTTTCTTCGTTGTTCCAGCTGAGCTGAAGTGTCAATGCGGCAGAGATTGACTTTCATCTTTTTGTGACTGCGTGTTGTCGAGCGTGTCGAGAAGAAACAGATGTGTGACGTTGCCCATTTACATTCCACCGCTCTCATCAGTATCACCACCGGTCCCCCCCCGGGACGCCGTACCGAAACACGGCCCGCAGTCTTGTAGGTTCCGAAACAAGTCGCCACCCAAAACACCAAAAGGGGGGGGAAGAATTACGTAGAGCTTTACATACACGACCGAATTCAACTGGAATCGGCCAGAATCACTGTGTCAAAGCAACCCCGAACATGAAGGAAATGGCTCCGAGATCAAAGGTTGCCACGGCGTTGCTGCTGCTGCTTGCCGGCGCCGGCGCCGTGTCCGCCGCTGACTGCTCCAACAAGCTCACCGTCAGCTACCCCGCGCCCGTGGCCGCCCAGGGCTGGACGTACCAGCTCGTCGCCGACGGCTTCACCAAGCCTCGCGGCCTCGAGTTCGACAAGGACGGCGGCTTGCTTGTCATTGACGCCGGCGCCGGCCTCGTGCACCTCAGCCTCAAGGATGAGGGCAACACGTGCGTCTCGGTCGACAAAAAGACGACGCTCGTTGCAAGCAAAGAGGTATAATAGACCATCCACCACCACCACCGTCATCATCATCGCCCACTTGAAAGCCTCCATCTTCCCTTTTTGTATAGGACAGGAGAAAGAAGACCAAAACAAAAAAGACGTATCAAGACATTCCCGCCCGCTAACCAACGGGGTGCGCGCAGCTCAACCACGGCATCGCCCTGACCGACGACGGCAAGACTCTGTACGCCTCGTCGTCCGAAAATGTCTACGAGTGGACGTACGACTCCAAGGCCGTCAAGCTCGGCGACGCCAACCGCACCGTCGTCACCAACATGAGCAACTCGGACCACACCACCCGCACGCTGCTCCTCTCCAGGAAAGTGCCTGGCACGCTGCTCGTCTCCCGCGGCAGCCAGTCCAACGAGGACGGCGGCGCCGCGGACGTCGACTCGGGCCGCTCGCAGATTCGCAGCTTCAACCTCACCCGACTTGCCTCCTCCTCCTCCTCCTCCTCGGGCAGCAAGGACGCGGCGCCGCCGCCGTACGCGTACCTCGACGGGCACGTCATCGGCTGGGGCCTGCGCAACTCGGTCGGCGTCGCCGAGCACCCGTCGTCCGGCGGGCTGTGGTCCGTCGAGAACTCGGTCGACGAGCTGCGCCGCAAGGGCCGCGACGTCCACGAGGACAACCCGGCCGAGGAGCTCAACTACCACGGCACCATCACCACCACCGCCGCTGCCGACCGGCCCGACGACGACGGCGCGAGCCAGGGCCGCAACCACGGCTACCCCGTGTGCTACGCCGTCTGGAGCACCAGCAACTTCCCGGACCTCGGCGCCCTCGCCACCGGCTCGCAGTTTTCCGACGACGACGCCCCCGCAAACGTCACCGACGCCGCCTGCAACGACGCCTACGTCGCCCCGCGCCTCGCCTTCCAGGCGCACACGGCCCCGCTCGACATCAAGTTCGACGCCGCCGGCGCCGTCGCCTACGTCGCCTTCCACGGGAGCTGGAACCGCGACGCCCCCGCCGGCTACCGCATCGCCAGCATCGACTTCGGCGACGATGGCCAGCCCGTCGCTGCCCGCGACAGCATGGACGCCGCCGTTGACGTGCTCTCCACAAAGGACCTCGCCAACTGCCCGGACAAGTGCTTCCGGCCCGCGGGCCTCGCCTGGGACGCCAAGGGCCGCCTGTGGTTCTCGTCGGACAGTACGGGTGAGATCTTTGTCTTGCAGCATGACGGCAGTTCCGAAGGTGGTGGCAGCAGTGGCGGCGGCGGCGGCGGCAAGAATGGAAAGAATGCCGCCAGCCGTGAAGCTCCCGGGCTTTCTGCTGTGTCTTTGGTTGCTCTTGCTGCCGTTGCTCTTCTGTCTTGAATCAGCCTCTGATGAAGCTGTGAGCATAAAGAGGTGGGTGGGAGATCTATATACACCCCGTGATACATATCATGTCTGAATACGTTATGAAGTTTATGATTAGTCTAAAGTACCCGCGACAAACATAATGAAATATCTTGTTACTTTTTTATATTGGGACTCATTACACGTATAGTTCTATTTAAGCTTCGGGCAGCCTTAGCCCGGTCTCCATTTCAGGCAGCCTCACCCGGTCGTCTCTCGCCGGATTTTAATGCAGGTTGTTTTCCAGGAAAGAACGCCGAATTATCTTCCCCGTCTCCTTGAACCATCTCGATGAAAATCCCAATGAACTCATTGAGGGTTTCTCGACATAGTTGTAGAGTGTACTGTGGTTGGTGTTTGTTCCTCTCCTTTGCGGCTTGCTTTCTAATCCTCAATCTTCTTGACGCACTCCCACTCGCCGCGGAGGTTCTCCTTCCATAGGGAAACCTTATTATCGGCACCGCTGACAGCAAGGACGTTGCCACTGAGAGACCAGCTCACGCGCCATACGGGTGCCTCGAAATCGAGCGTTTTGCAGTCCCACTGGGCAGCACCGCCGGTCGTCGAATCAGAAGTCCAGATACGAACGGTCTTATCTTGTGAGGCCGAGGCAATGTAGGATCTCTTGAGAACAGTGGGGGACCAGGCAACATCGCGAACCCAGTCCGAATGGCCTGTCAGTGCCTCCCCCTCTTGCTTATACGATTGCGTGGCGGGTTCAAAAGCCCAAATCTTCACAAGATTGTCGCTACCACCGGTAACGAAGCGGCGGTTGCCGGCGGCGGCAGGGCCGGGAGAGCTGCTGACAATGCTACCAGGAGCCGTGGCGGGGGCCCAAGAGACGGAATTGACTCCTAGGCCATGGGCGGGGAAAGTTGTGTTGTCAAAGGCCGAGTCCTTGAACTCAAGAACGCTAACGTTGCCATCGGAGGAGGCACAGGCTAGCAGACAGCCAGCCTCATGAGGGGCCCACGAGACAATGTTGACCGAAGCCTTGTGCAGCGGGAAATCGTAGATGCGCTGCCACTGATGCTGCGGCCCTTGCTCCTTCCAGATGAACACCTTGCCATCATAACCGGCCGACGCGAGGATGTTGCCGTATTTGGGGTGAGCCCAGGCGACGCACCATACGGCACCTTCGTGACTGCAAATGAGATTCGTTAATTGTCAAGTCAATTTACTTGTTTATACCGAGACGTAACATTATGGAGCTGGGCGAAGGGATAAATCTTACCCCTTTAGCGTCTCGATCAACCGCTGTGACTCGCCCTCGATTTCGAAAATCCTGATTGTACGGTCGCTGGAGCAGGTGGCCAGTTTACGTCCGTAGTAGTCGAGAACGGCATCATGCTGTGGCGAGGCTACTGTTAGCTTGAACTGCGCATCGCGATTCGGAAGACTGGGGCAGAGGATCTCGCGCGTTGCGGTGCAGCTATAATAGCTGCCGAATATTGCTATCGCAAGTAGAAACGAGTAGTCAAGCAAAGCTCTATGGAACGGCACGTACAATCATGTCATCATGGCCAGAGTTGGGGATGACTTGCGCCGCCTATACACTGGTTAGCTGCAATCCTGGAATTGATCGCGTCTCGGGTTCAGATAATATATCAGCAGTACCATTTTTACTGTGACAGCGGCGGTCAACTAATTAGAGAAGAGAAGGAAGCTTGATGTAGCCCAAGAAAGAACAGTGGCACGGAGATTTCCAGACGCGAGCACACCAGTAGCTTAAGCACTTGGAGATGATGGGGACAGATGGCAAGGGGACGAGCTCCGCACGTGATGCGAACCCCACTTGCTCTCCAGGCTTTCCTGAGCATAATGGGAAAGCAACACAACAAGGTCCGAAAATGCCGCTGAAATTCAATTCAGTATTTTCAATCGTGGAGCTGGATCTTCCCTATGGTGCGTTGAATACCCGAATGTGAAGCCGGCGTGAGGAGGTGGTGCACATGATAGAGAGCCATCGTCGTCAGCACCAAGGCGGGCGACAATGTCCCGACGCCAAGCTAATTGCCAGGCACCGGCTCCAAAGCTTCTGATGCTTGCAATTCAGATGGGAGAAAGTGCAACCTTGGTCCCTCAATCTCTTCATCCCGGTCGCCAAAGTATTCTCCCACACTCCAATGGAGCATGTCCGACTCTGGATGCTCTACATACGGAAGCACCTCGTCCTTGCAAGATGCTATGGTAGTATACCAATCCGCCAGGTGTGCGCTGAGTGGCGAATCGCATCGGCACAGTTCCGGGGTTGTTTTCCTATCCGTGGCGTGGAGAACAAATGTCCGGAGGTCGGGACATTGAGAGACGAGACTGTGACTGAAACGAGTCACGTCGACCAGGTCTGACCAGTGAAGCACCAGGTGTCTCAGCGGAAGACTTTGGTGGGCATGGAGCAGGTCGATGAAGTCGGTGGCACGCGCGGTGCAACCCAAGTAGACAATGGTCTGGTCTGGTATCAGCCAGTAGACTGCTGTAGGCGACGACTCGAAGCGACCACCGCCAGCCAGCAGCTTTGTGTAGAGTCTCTCCATCAGTTGCCGCGACTCCTGACAAGCAAGACCAACATGATAGGGCGCAACACCGACAGGCTTCATACGTATGAGTAGTCCACTGGCCTGAAGATTGATATGTGGGTGCGATGTGTACCAGACCGCCCATTGACACAGCGCCTCTCGCCAGACGTGGTGGCGGATCTCGGGTGGCAGCCGCTTGAAAAGGTGGAAGGATTTCTTTCGCGACATTCGCGACTCTTGTTGTTGTTGCTGCTGGTGCTGGTGCTGCCTGTTGTCATTCGGAGCCATATCTCGGGGATAATGTGAGATGATGACATGTGGGTAGCTGCGTGGGCAGGAGAACAGGTCCCTTTTGTGTGTATAGCACGCTTTCTTACTCGCAATCTGTCACATATACGCTGCAGATTGTGGCAGGAGATCATGACTTGAAGAAAGGCCACTTGGGTGTGGGAGATGCATGAGCTGCAGCCCAACATGCACACACCTATGGAGAGTATCTAGGTAGACACCCTATTCCAACCATGCTTTGCCTGAGATCGTACTGCAAGACGGATACAGAAGCTGTGCAGTGCCTTTTGGGTTTGGCTGGGTGAGCTGCTCGCCCGAGTCTACATTACCGAATTGGCGTCTTCCAGTGTATCAAGAGCGCCAACTTAAAACAAATAACGAACTTACAGCAACCTAACAGCGCCGCACAGTCGGCCTGCTGCGTCGTTTGTTTGGTCAAGCCCTCGGGGCCTCGCTACGCCACTCAGAAGCTAGGTAGCCACTGTCACAGGCCAGTTCCGTCGGCCGTCCCCACATCGACAGACCCTACCCCAGCTTACTCGCCACGGCCTCGGCTCCGTTTGTCATCGACTCCAAGATCACATTTACCTCATTCTTTCGCCTCTTATTCTTCTCTACAGGTTTTCTGGCAGTCCTCGCTCTCCCTTCATCTAGGGAACGATAGCATTGTTCGATTGATCTGTGGCGTCACCTTCACCCCGGATCAACCCACGGAGAGACACCCCTGCGAGGCACTTTCGCCCGCCCTCTATCCGACAACCCAAGTCACCCGACCTCGCAAAAACCATGGCCGACGCTTCGTGTAGCGGCGGCACGCCGTTCAAGCAGCTCATGGACCACCAGTCGCGGGATATCAGCCATCATCAAGATCGTCTGGTCAACGGCAACCAGGCTCGCGGAGTACGTGACTCAAACACGCCAGCTCGTCTCGGGCGAAACTAACGATTGGCCATCTGGCTTCTAGGCTTTCCGATCACGGTCACAAAACATGGCGCAAGGGCCTCAAGACTTCGACGCCTTCATGGGTACACCTGCTGGGCTGTCTGGTATGCACCACGATCCTGCGGGTCGGCTCGCCGCGCACGCCGCCGCCTTGAATCCCGCGCACGCCGCCGCGAGTCCCTTTGGCCCGACTGCGGCTCCCGACCTCGTATACCAAGCGCCCACTGCTGCTCCTGAGATGGCTAGCAACTGGGCAGCTGACTTCACAAACTTTACCGCACAGCAGCCGCAGCGCCAGGCGTTGCAACAGCAGCAACGACAGGGGCCGATGTTTGCCGGAGCCGCCAACCCCATGCAGATGGGTTTCCAGAGCGCCTTCGCGCCGCAGCAGTCGGGTTTCTCTCCATTCTTCGCACCGGCAGGCGGCGCTTACGCACAGCCGCAGGCTGCGGCTGGCGAGGCCGACTTTGACCAGGAAATGGCCAAGTGGATGGCGAGCAACACGGCCACCGGCAACATGGAACAGGTAGATGCCGCCATGGAGCAGATGGCGCGTGAGCTTGAACTCAACGAGCAGGCGCTCGCCGGCACGGAAACTACTACAACAGAGGTGACGACTGCCGTGCAAGAC
The DNA here is from genome assembly GCF_051103115.1 of Cordyceps javanica. NCBI lineage: Eukaryota > Fungi > Ascomycota > Sordariomycetes > Hypocreales > Cordycipitaceae > Cordyceps > Cordyceps javanica. The sequence goes on along the minus strand of NC_139301.1, from coordinate 1,481,118 downwards.
GACAGGCACTTCTCGGACCTCGGTGTTCCCGAGCTCAACAACCTGACGCTTGAGAGTCGCGAGGCGCCGACTGTCACGCCACCCGAGCCGCTGCAAGAGGAGAATACGGCGGCCGACATGCTGGCCGATGATGCGCGAAACAAGTCGGCCGTATCGGAAGCGGCGGAGCGGCTGCTCGAGTCGGTGCAGCATGAGAGCGGCGAGAAGTGGCAGAACTCGGTGTTTCTCGCTTTGATGCGCGACTTCCGCGACGGCAAGAAGGACATTGTCGGCAACGAGGTGCAACCGACAGACGGCCCATCGGGCCAAAACGACGGCGTCGCCGCTGCCGCTGCCGCCGCTTCAGAGAACATCGATGGCGGGGTGTCAGCAGAAGCGTCTTTAACGTGACTGGCCTCCGAAGGAAATACAGACGATCACACAATCGCGGCTGCGCTGCCCCACGTCGCACCATCCTCGCGCGACACTGGGCAGCACGACGCAAATCATGAGGACGACAGCACGGTGCAGCAACGCCGGCTGCGGCCTGACCCGCGCTTCTTTCTTTGCCCTAGGCAGAGATCCTGCGCGTACCACTTGGGCGACCCTTTTCTATGAAATCGCGAGCGGTCTGGCTGGTACCCGCTGGCTGGGCCTGCTTGTCACTGCCCGCACACAATCGTAATATAGATGCGACAGAATATAGACGAGCAGGGCGACGGCATAAAATCGTGCCAGAGACAGATAGTATAGAGGCTATGAAAATAGCTTGAATTCAATGACCCGTTACAACCGACCATGTACTGATAAAAACCACACAACAGTATAAATACTTGCATATTGAATAGTGTGAATTTCCTTTATTTTATTTCACTCATGCTCGTCCAGCAAATACATACATACACAACAGCATCAACCGTCACTGCTATTTTCATTGTGACGGCGAGCCAGATACATCCATTAATTGATGCGATAAAAATAGAGGGAAAACTCTATCCCATCATTCATACCTTTCCTTGTTTTCTCGCGACCCGGGAGAAAAAAAAAGTGATCATAAAAAGGAGAGATGAAAGAGAGAGAAATAGAAAATGAGAGCCCAAACTTGAAATGAACAAGTCGTTGAGACTGTATGAGAAGAAAATGCAAATGCTGCAAAAATCCAAACGCCAAAATTTGTCGCTCTCCATACATACAATAGGGGAATAACGCCACGAAGTGGAAGAAAGAAGCAAGACCCATTGACCATTTACTGTGACCAAAGACAGGCACATGGTGTGAACTCAAGGGTATCCCGAGGGGCAATGTCTGATACTGCTCGGCCGACATCCCTATAGCTGCGGGGAGTCTGGTCATCCCAGCGGCCGGGAGGTCGCTCAACGCTGTGAATCGTATTGGCATTCTCAGAAATGAATATTTGTATGGGTTCTCCATCGGGGTACTCTTGGGGCGCAATGTTGCCACGACGATCCATCTCATATTTGAAGCACGAGGCACGAGGGCTGTTTGCCGTGCGACGCTCAATCAGTCTGACAAGTTTGGGATAGGGTGACAGAGGGTTATTGGGCATCTCGTTTAAGTCAAAGTTGCCATAATTGGAGTCACTCGAGTCGTCGGATGGCTCGGTTGGCACCGATGATGACGTCGTGATGGTCGAGGTTGGCAAGTCGGTCGAGGCGAATGAGGTTGTCGTCGTTGTCGAAACGTTTTGGCCCGGATAAATGAGAATTTCGAGTTCCGTCCGTGGCCAAGTGCAAATCCACATGCAATCACCTGGTTGCGGTTGATAGTTCGGCCTCGAAGCCTTTGACTTCTGCGTGTTGGCTGTGGCCAATGTTCCGGCAAGTCCGGGATAAGACCAACTGCGTTTGTGCAGCGGCGACAAGTCGGCGTCCCGTACAACGACAGTCTTGTCATAGTACACGGATGACCACCAAGCAGGACCACGCACATCCCTGCCGAGGCTATCGTTGACGATCCTCAGTTTCACTGGATCCTTGATGAAAGGTGGCTGGGTTCCCCATAGCAGTTGTGACTGCGTATTGTTGATAGGTTTAAGCGTCATATTGTATCGCTCAGTGGACAACCGATTTGCGTCAGGGAAAATATCGATGGAATAAAATCGGAAAGCCAGGTTACAACTCCATGCCGGAAGCTGACGGGTATCATTAACGCAAGATCTTCGGGCACTTCCGCCATCCAGTTGAGGAAGCGAGAAGCTACCAATAGGCAATGGTAAAAGTGCGCTGGGAACAGTTGGAAGTGGTTGAATATCGACAGCCGTTGGACTCGGGTTATGGTCCGGCTCAGGTATAGGCGGCGTAGGAGGTTGGTCTTTGCTTGACTTCTTTGTCAGGACAGTTCCAACAATTGCACCCATGATACTGCCCAAAATCAAGCCAACAAAGACGAGGCAGATAGACCAGTATGGAATAACGCCCCAGAGTTTCCTTCTCGCCCTGCGTTGCCATTTCGTCTGAATTTCGGGTTCCTTTTCGGAGTAATTCTCGTCAGAGGGGTTGTCTCGATAGGTGGATACGGTTCTTGTGGAATGTCCTGAGCGCGTCGAATTCGATCGTATAAGGTCGTCCTCGGCGGAGGCAAACGGGTTTTCTTGGGCCGCGTTGACGGTGTCCTCACTCTCCGGAACAGCAACGACCGTAGCAGCCGATTCACTTCCTGACGCCTCTTCATTCCGTGCTTGCTGTGTCGGAACCGGTGCGGGGCCGACAATGGCAGTAACGCCAACCGCGGGCTTCGTAGAAAAGGCGACTTCGGGGTAGCGAGAGTAGGGAGGTAATTCCTCCGTGTGGCCCAGGGGACCTAGCAAATCGCCAATGTCCTCACCGTCGGGGCCAATCTGCCGTTCATATGGTGCAGCTAATCCGGTGAACCCGACGGGGATTGCTTGTTGATTTGCCTCGACAGGTGCGGCGGCGGTTCCCTGGGTATATAACGTGTATGGGTGAGTAGGACCTCGAGGGCCAGTATACGAAGATGGGCGATTGGCACGAGCGCTTCGATCGGTAGCATTGCTAGCAGTTCTTTGAGGATACATGCCGTATGGGTGGACGGGATTTGAAGGACCGCGGTATGGGGCCTCGACCCTCAGAGGCGGGATGCCGTTTCCAGCTGTCTGGTTCGCATTGGTAGCATTAGAGCCATCGGCACGAATTGTAAGAGAATCGTGAGGCCTGGGCGCTTTGGCGACGCTTGAAGGACGATGGTTCCATTTTGAAAAGGATGGATTGACTGCCTGAGGTGGCGGCAGCAGGGGAGCAGAGAGAGGAGGCGCGGGGCGACGGATGGATGAGTTCGGAACGGGGCCAGAGGGTCGAAAGCCATCCGGGATCGCAGCGCTGGCAATTAAGTCATAGTCCTCCTCGGTAACGAAAGATGCCGTCGAGGCAGTCGAGGCAGAACTTGATGTCGACGAGGAGCGTGGTCGGCTGCCACCGGAGGTACGGCGAGAGTTGTCCATGGCCGACCGTGATATGGGAGGCCCCGTATGTTATGCAAAGGTGGCGAAGGAGAAACGAAAGACGGTCTCAGGATCGAATTCGATGGGCGGAAGGCGGACTGCAGTCCTCCCTCAAAAGAGGAGGATGGCAGTCACGCTGGCGGAACCCACGGACTCGCTCGCTGGGCGAGTCTGGGCAGAGCCAGGCCACAGGGGACGGAGAAAGGCAGACTGTATTGCGGCGACCGGTCGGCGACGATGAAGGGAAGTGGTGTGCTTGAGCGCAAAGGGCGACGTCGTGCAATGGGCGATGATGAGAAAATCGAGCCGGTGGGAGGGTTCGAAGTCTCTGCGGGAGAGTGTATGGGCGGCCGGATGTGATGATCAGGAGTGGTTGGCACGGAACTTGACACGGGGGGATCGAGAGGCTGAGCCAACCCAAGCCTGGGGGAGAAACAGCGGGCAGACCTTTCCAGGAGCGAGAGGGAAGGGAAACTGGCGACAAGACGTGTGGGCGGAGCACAGCACTTGCAGCGCAGCCTCTCAGCCAGCCAAAGAGTGGGGTTCGGGATAAAAAAAACAGTGAGTGTCTTGGGAGTCGGGGCTACAGATAGGACAAGGTACCAAGGTACCTACTGCCTGTGATATAGAGTTACTGATACTTGCCCGTACAGATTACAAAGCTGGGACTTTTTCGTCTGGCAACTATGTTATTCTACCTACCTATCTATATTCTTCCTTAGCTATCAGATACCTCGTTGTCTCCCTGAGCCTGGTGGCTGCTTGTGCCGCAACCTTGGTACTTGGGTACCTTGGTTGCGCTAATAATACAGTACCTTTACTAGTAAGGTACTGGGCTCGAGGCCCCCGAATGGTCTGGCTCCAGAAGCTGGATGCGCTGTGTTTGGTGGTGGGCGCCGCTGACTGCCCTGAAAGAGGAGACGTTTCCCCCTGCCCTAGACCACTGGGAGCCACCCTACAGGGCGCAACAAGGCACCACTACCCACCGCAGGGCAGGTTATGGCGCTCGGCAATGTCCTGTCATTGGGTGCCGTAGAGTACCTTAGGTTTTGCGCTGTTTGGCTTGACAATTGATAGTTCTGCCTCAACCCTCAGGCACAAACACGCCCAGAAGGCATGCTTCCACCGAGCGGGGCCTCGGCCAAGTTTCTCCTGGACTCCCGATGCAACCATCCAACCATTCAACAGAACCCATTGTCTACTGAGTAGGTCCATAATCCGTACAGATTACTCCGTATATGTATCCGTACATGCTCTACTTCTCAGTAACGACGGCCTTGGCATCCTGAGTCGAGCGTCGCAGCGTCCAGTCCGCTTTGCCCGCCCAGAGTGCGACGCTTCCTCACTTTTTTTTTCCTTTACCACAGGTGAGCGGGCTAGCTTACCCATCATGCACCCGCCTAGTACCAGTTGAGAAGCTGGCTAGCTGGCTACAACTCATTGCTTCTGTCTCTAAGGATGCCTGCAGCAAGCCACAAAAGCAAAGCCAGGTATACCTTGGCGAAAAGACGGTCGGCCCTCATTCTAACGCGCGACCGGACCGAGCTCCTTGCATCACGCTCATAACTGCGGCTGGATGAGCCCCAACCTGGCCGACTGCACGACAGGCGTGGCTGCTCTCGCCGCCATGACCTTGCCCGCTGTCCGGTACCGACAGGATCAGGCAAGGTTTGGACTGTGCTCGCGAGACGGGCCGGCGGACAATGATTTTCGACTAGAGTGCTGACTAGGCACTATATCGCCATATGGTGACATTGTGCTGCGGCGTCAGCACCTAACTCGACACGCATATGTATCAATAGCCACGCGAATCAGTCTCGGCATACGTAGAGGGGCGGGGGCGCCGCGCCCCTTTGGCTTCGCGACGAAGCAAAGCGGCAAGCCACCGATGCAGGATCTTGCTGATCAGTCCCTCCCTTTGTGGTGTTTCTTCATTGGCTCCGCCCGCGCTGCGTTCTACCGGTACAGTCATTAGCACTGTACTCGCACTCCCTCCGTGATAAACGCCGTCAGCGTCGGCGACAAAGAGTCCAAAGAGGCCAAGCCGTCCACCGCTAGCACCAAACTCTAACTTGCCTATAACTATGCGTACAGGTCCGGCTTAATGCCTCTTTTCTCGCTCTATCGGAGAAAACCAGTCTTTCATGCGTCCAATTTAATACCGTCGATTGTCATCAGAGCCAAGACAGGGTCAGTCAAGGGAAAGGGGTTCGGAATCACAGTCGGCCTCGTGCACATGAATTGTCACGGCTGCAAACTCTAAGTAGCTTCCTCGCAAGTTGCCGGGGTTTTTGTTTTGTGTTCGGTCTACGGTCCACTATCTTTTCTATAAAATGGTTGGTTTTGTTGGGCTGAGGCAAACCCTGTCGATTTGAAGCTACTTTCGTGGCTCACACTCTGGGTTTGTTTTCGCGAAACGATTCAAGAGTCCATGCAGAGCAATCCAATGTGAGCACAAGCATACATATCATAACACCATTCGAGCAAGGAACTATACCAAATATATCCTGGAGGCACCTCGACGCTTTTATTACGGCTTCTGTCAGAAAAGAAAAGACGGGGCTTGGCTTCCGCGGCCGCCACTGTTTTCCTCACTTAGCGCACACGAGTTTCGCCTCATCCCGTGTTGTTTTGTATTCACAACGGCCAACAGCTCAGAGCACGATAGGCGATTAAAAAAATTCCGCCCTCTAGCTCAAGACGACCCCTGAGTTCTGAAGGGGGGTCGGCTGTACTGGTGCTCTGCCTTTTATGCTCGCGAGTGCTCGACACGCCTACGTTTGCCCAACAAGTACGTGAAGACGGCTAACAACCTCTCTCCGACGGCAAATATTGCCCCGTTGCGTTATTGCCGTGTGGATCGCTGATGAACCTAATAACCGAACCTTAACAGCTCCATCGTGCATAGCAACACTGGACTATTCGCGACGTCGTTGTCATCGCAATAGGCTGAAATGAACAAAAGAGCCCAGAACTGACCCTCGTCGGGAAGACTGCGCCCTACCGGCGGTTTTTTTGTGACGTTTCCATGCTGAGATGGAGTTTCTGCCGCCCTTATCCCAGGACCAGCATCGACGCGAAACTTGGGAGTCATGCCGCGGAGTCGCGGACTACTAACTATTCATAGCTACGGATACATTGAAGAACTAAGTGTTTGCAAACTCAGTCGCCCACTTTTACTCTTCAAGAGAGTCGAGCGGTCTTTGGCTGGGAGGCCTCGAAACATGAAACGCATCCTTCCCTAGCCTACTCATCGAAAAATGGGGTTGGTGACAAGACGAGGAGGCAGGCAAAGGTTGAAGCCCACCAATACTTGAATGTCACAGGGACCAGGTCAGTAAGTACGGACAAATAAATAAGTACACTGTATCCGTATATGGCCGAGTTCTATGGGGGTTCGGTGGCTTGCCTTGGTTGCCGTTTCTCGAGTCAAAGGCTCAGGCTATAAAACAGCTTGACACCAAGACATCGTCTTGGTCACCTTTTTTTTTCCTGCTCAGAACAAAAAAAAACATGGCATTGAGGCTTACTTACTACGCTTGTAGCCGTAAAGCGAAGGAATGCTACTCAATAAAGGGGGTCGGAATCAGGAAAAGAGTACGTCACCACCTAATCTGATCATAAAAATCATGAACTACCAGTACTGGTACCAGGTGGCCGCGTTTCAGGTTTCGGCCCACACACTACTCCAGGTCCATGATACCTCCCTCGCTTGTTCCCGTTGCTACGTTAGGTGGTAGGGAGTTCAAACTCCAGATGCAAACGTCTCAAGCAGGACTAGAAGACTATCGATCTACATCTTCAACTTCGTTATCTCGTCAGAAGTCCTATCGTTCACTTTGGGGTATTAAAGCCATTGACCTGAATCCGAGTCAAGCAATTGCTCGTCGCCCTGGACCCGTGGCCCACTCGTTGCTCATCAGTAGCGACCGCGACGGCCACAGGCCAGATCCGGCCCGCGAGACCAGCGCGCGCCGGGGACGCTGCCGACTTCTCCAGGGCTCAAAATCATTTCCATCTAGCGTTCAGTGCTCCAACTCTTTATCAGCGGCATCATGGTGCGCACATGTGCTGCCTTGGTCCAATGACGGGCTGTGCCACCCAAAGGCAACCGCCCGGCCTCACTCTGCTCCAGCATGGGCCATGACCACAAAGGAGCCCCCGGTACGATGCAACCAATCATCCGGTCTCGCCGTCGACAACGACCCGATCTCCAGCGCCTGTGCCTTGTGTCCTGTACCTGTGCCACCGGGCCAGAGGAGAGGAAGAAAGACGGGAGAGGAGAATCATAAATATGGATGTGACCTGGCGTCAGACCCGAGATAAAGTAGGCGGCGCTACCTCCTGTTTTATCTTTTTTTTTTATACCCGGCGGCGTTGCACCACCTCCGTGACAGAGATATGACAAGCGCTGGCGACACTCCAAGTTACTCCCGACTTGTGTCCCTTTTCTGGTCCAATCACCGTGATTCACCGCCATACCCGTCAGTACGCCCGCAGCTTGTTGGGCCTCGAGGCGGTCTCGCTGCCCGAGGCCACAGCGCCAACGCAGACATTATTCTTATTCAGGAACACCTTGTCTCCCAGGCGCAGTCCGTCAATCGCCCGGTCTGCCTGCCACAGCGCCACAGCGTGAAAGACATTGCCTTGTGTAGAAGCGTCTCGTGCGCAGGCGTGCTTGCTGACTGGACTGCCTTCCCGCCGAGGCGACCTACTTGTCCGCTTTCCAAACAGGTACCTACTGGTTTCTCACGCCGTGGTCTACCTCTTTATAGTAGGCGCCTGCATAACCTGGCCAAACGCCGTGTACCATAGGCAATTGCGGCCGGGCCGTCCATCACGAATGGCAGTCTCTCCTCTCTGTATCACTACTGAACTGGCATAAATATCGTCGCCATATCTCGCATCGTTTTGGTCGCTGTTTCATTCATTCGTGTTCCTGAGCTCCGCAAGGGCAGTTCTTCGTTACTCACCAGACGCTCACCTCCAATCATCGTTATTCCCCTGGTCTATCGTCACCACAAACTGCTCCACGATGACGCGCGACAAGTCTGGCGCGCTATTGATCGTAGCCGAGGACGAGAACTCGTGGATGCAAGTGTACGATGCCCTTAGTCGGCCAGGTCGTGTAGTCAGGCACAGAAAGGTGCCGAAGTCAATGCCCAAGGGCTTCAGATTCATGGCGTGGAGTGCCGGCATGCCCCCAGAGTCCTCGTATATCCGGAAGACGAGCGACATTCTCCCAGAAAACACCTGGTTCGACGGCGCCCAACTGCGGTACAAGGAGAGCAACCCGCGGTATCGCTGGATCTCAAGGGGTCTGCGCAGGGACAACTGCTACGGCGATGAAGAAGACGACGAAGACGACGATGACAGCCTTGAACATACGCCGGGAGGCAATTGCTGCGCTCCGCGCGCGTCGCGTTGTCTCGGTTGGCATGGGAACGACAACGGTTACTATCAGGACCGGCACGGCAACTGGTACGACAGCGCCGGTAACTACATGCCCACGTCGCAGCCCTGTCAGCCGGTGCAATGGGCGTTGCCCGAGAGGCAGCACCCGCCGCCGCAGGACCGCAGGGGGCGCCGGTTCGCGCCGATGCCGTCGCCGGTCGGCGCGTGGGATGATGACGACAACTTTGTCTGGAAGGAAAGCCCTAGCGGCCGCGTACGCTACACCAAGCAGCTGGACAATCCCATCTGCAACGAGGGCGGCAGGAGACGCGGAGGCGTGGAGCAGTTCCGGTCCGGATAGAAGGTATGTGAGAGACGAATAGACACGGAAGATGATTAATGAACCCGAGGAGCCCCTACGAAAACATGGACATGCATAAATTAGACGGGAATCGTACAAGTGGACGGAAACATAATGTCAATTACAGATGGATACATTTGCATTGCAGGATTGAATGGTTATTTTTACTTGGGCGTTTTATTTTTGGTGAATTACAAATTTAATTTTGCATTCGAGAAATACAAAATGAAACCAGTGCTAGAGTGTGTACTCGACCTTGTACTCGGTCGGAACCTAGGTGTTCACTCCTGGAACAGAAGAGAGCGTAGAGGCGCGCCTTTTCATCCACACCTCTCGAGCAGCAGGGGCAGAAGCCCCGGCCTTTGCTGCACGCAGTGACTTGCACTTACTTATAGGGCGCGCATGAACAACGATGATATTGCCTGGCCAAATGTTTTCTCGGCAATGTTCCAATTGCGCTGATCCGGCAACTAAGTCGTGGTAACAATGTCAACTGATCTGCACATCTAACATGTATAAAGCCGCCTTCACTGACGGCCCAGACCGGCTTGCGCCTTTCGTCGATTCCCCCGCCGCGCGGCGCGCCCAGAGTAGTGATAATAATAACGGTCAACCCTAGCCGGCGATAATAGGCACACAGCCACAGCCCTACCCGTATTCACACAATGTGCTTGTGCGTACTTGGTATGTATGATGTCGATTCATAGTCGGCGCCGCGTCATGCTTCGGCCAAGAAACAGCCGCCAAAATGAACGAGCCACACCCCCCCTCCCCGGGAGCCTGGGGAATCTGCCTTGGATTCATTCGACGCTAGGGGAACAAGGGTATGATGGGATCAAACGCTATGTATTGAAGAGGAAGTCGAGGGCGGTCTTTTTCTCTCGTTTTCTTTTTTTTTTTTTTTAATTTTGAAGCAACTAACTAATGTATGCCTGCATGCAGGTATGCATTGCCACTTCGAGGCGCAGCGAAATGAATAGAGAGGGAGGGGCGTGTTAAGAGTAACGCAGCCGAGTTTCCAAGACACTGACAGGAAACTGAACAATGGACAGAGAGAAAAGATGGATGGAAAGACTCGTCAAAACGTGCTTTCAACAGTTTTCTTTTCTTTAATGTTTTTGCCTCTGTCTCTGTATTTCTCGAGGTTTTTCGTCATATGTGCCTGTGTTTAGTAGTCAAAAGGCAAGCTCTCCTCAATTCGTCGGTTTAATCACTTATTTCCCTGGCTCATCGAGGCTACTAACACGGGCTGGCGTGACTCAATCGGCATGCCGACAGACATCTGCAGTGCAGTCACGCTCTTACTGGTCAATTCAACATCCTTTCTGGTGGCAATTTTCATTGTTTAGCGGCAACTTGTCCGTCCACATGGAAATGAGGCTCAGCCACTCCGTCTATACCGCTTATTGCACGCCGACGTGTGCAATCTGGCGAGTCAACTGTGAATGACCAGGATTGTTAGGCAACAATACCAACATTCTCTCATACACCCCCCCCAACTGTATCTCTCGCGCATCCTGATTTGGCAATGACAACGTTCATTCACTTCTACTTCTGACGAAAACATTATATATATCCTCAAAGTTCTCCTCGTCATGCCTCCATGTCCAACTCCCTTTCCTTTTTCCTCTTCCTCAGCAGGCTCTTCTCGGCCAAGTTCAATCCTCCTCACTTAGCAGCACCTGGTTGCTGCCTGGGTCCAAACAGGTCCAGCTTCCAGACGAAGACACCCGTTTTGATATAAGAAAGGAAACTAAATCAACAACTCGGCCTTTTCAAAACACCACAGCAAGAAAGAAAAATAAAGAACAAAGGTTACCATGGATCCTCTGCAGGCCAGCCAGGATGCCATGGGCGGCGGCCGAGGCAGCAGCACCGGTGCCGACGCCGCGGGCATCCCCTCGCCGCAGTTTGCGCTCCTCAACTACTTCTTCCCCGGCTACTCGGTGCTCATCTCGACGCTCAACACCAGTCTCGGCGCCGACTTCAACCGCTACCTGCCCTTCATCATCGCCGGCGTGGCCGTCGTCCTGTCCTGGCGGTACGTCTGGGACACGGTCATGGGCCTGGTCGAGGCCAACTTCATGTCGTCGTTTACGGTGCACACCGACGACGAGACGTACAACATCCTCATGTGGTGGATGACGCGCCAGCCCTTTTGCCACCGCACGCGCAACTTTGTCGTCAACACGTCCGTCTACTCGCGCAGCGACTACCTCTACCGGGCGCACGACTACAGCGACAACAGCGACGAGGAGGACGTCGACGACGACAACCATCAGGTGGACGGCGGCTGCCGCGGCGCCTCGTCGTCCGCGGTCGGCGCCGCCGGCGACGACGCCGCGCTGGCCTCGAACCGCGGCAAGCACGTCCTGCACTACACCCCCTCGGCCGGCACGCACTGGTTCTGGTACAAGGGCGTCCCGCTGCGCTTCTCGCGCCGCCAGACCAAGGACAAGATCAGCCTCCGCAACCCCAGCGAGCAGGAGGAGCTCTGCGTGTCGTGCCTCGGCCGCGACCCTGCCATCCTGAAGCGGCTCCTCGCCGACGCGCGCCTGCTCTACCTCCAAAAGGACGACCGCAAGACCGTCATCTACCGCGCCACCAGCTCCGTCTCCTCCTACGGCACCGACAGCTACTGGCAGCGCTGCATGTCGCGCCCCAACCGCGACTTCTCCACCGTCATCCTCCCGGACAAGGTCAAGCAGGACATCATCGCCGACGCCGGCGACTACCTCGAGCCCGCCACGCGTCGCTGGTACGCCAACCGCGGCATCCCCTACCGTCGCGGCTACCTCCTCTACGGCCCGCCCGGCACGGGCAAGAGCTCGCTGAGCGTGGCGCTCGCGGGCTACTTTCGCATGAAGATTTACATCGTCAGCCTGAGCTCGCTGACCGCGACCGAGGAGAACCTCGCGACGCTCTTTGCCGACCTCCCGACCAACTGCATCGTGCTCCTGGAGGACATCGACACCGCCGGCCTGTCCAAGACACGCGACAGAAAGGCCAGCGACGACGAGGACAAGGAGGGGGCGGCCGGCGACAACGCGCCTCCCGCGCAGGGCCAGCTCTCCCTCTCCGCGCTGCTCAACATCCTCGACGGCGTGGCCGCCCAGGAGGGGCGCGTCCTCATCATGACCACCAATCATCTCGAGAGCCTCGACAAGGCCCTCATCCGCCCCGGCCGCGTGGACATGATCATCCCCTTCCAGCTCGCCGACGCTGACATGAGCGAGTCCATCTTCAGAGCCATCTACATGCCCTTTGATGGCGAGCTCGCCGAAGCCGGTAGCGGCAGCGCCCCGCCCAAGGACAAGGCCAAGGGCAAGGAGACGCTCATCGACGAGGTTGCCGTCCTCGCCAAGGAGTTTGGCCGCCGCGTGCCCGCAAACGAGTTCAGCCCTGCCGAGATTCAGGGCTTGCTCCTGCGCCACAAGCGATCCGCGCAGGGGGCCGTCGAGGCCGTCGAGGCGTGGGTAGCGCAGATGCGGGCCGACAAAAAGGACAAGGCGGAGAGGGAAGAGAAGGAGAAGGAAGAAAAGGAGCGCAAGGAGCAGGAGAAGAAGGATAAGGAGAAAAAGGCTAGCAAGGCCAAAAGAGACAAGAAGAAGGACAAGAAGGACAAGAAGGACAAGGCAAAGGCCAAGAAAGCCAAGAAGGAAGAAACGGAAGATGAGAGTGAGGATGAGGATGAGACCGATGAGACCGATGAGGACGAGACCAAAGACAACAACGAAGTGGATAACGAGGTTGAGCCAGAGGACAAGGCCAAAGGGGGTGACAAGAGTGAAGAAGAGAAGGAGAATAAAAAAAACGAACCAGTGGCTGCAAAGGCCAAGACGGGCAAGGTGCACCCGGAAAAGCACAACAGTCGAGGGTCCTCTGATTCGGGGTACGCCACACCCTAAAACATAGCATTGCATAGTATCGGCGTTTGTCTTTCAGCAAAGCACAATATATATACATGATACCTCCATTTATCTTGCTACTGATTGGTAGCGTGACCCATATACTACTGCGCCAGCTTACTACTATTACCGATATGCTGAGCCGCTGCCTTGCCAGCCCTCCTGCCAAAAACCGTCCCGGACGTGAGACCGCTACCCCCCGGATAGTTGCCGTGGAACAGTCCGCCCAGCATCTCGCCCGCGCAGTACACGCCCGGGACGAGCCGTCCGGCGCGGTCAACAAGCTGCGCCGTTCCGGGGTCCACGCGCAGGCCGCCAAAGGTAAAAGTGATGCCGCACGTCACCTTGACGGCCAGGAACGGCGGCGTGTCCACCGCAAGCGCCCAGTTGGACTTGGGCGGCACGAGGCGTGCCCCCGTCGACAGGCCATCCTTGACGGCGGGGTTCCAAGCCGCGGCGGCGTCTGCCGGCCGCGCGGCCACGGCGCTGTTGTAAGCGCGAATGGTTGCAAGGAAGGCGTCCCTGTCAGCCAGGCCGCGCGCCGCGCAGAGGTCGGCCAACTCCTCGAGCGTGTCAGCTTCAAGCCGCTCCGCACGCTCCGCGCGGTACTCCTCGTCGCGCAGCCACCCGCTCGTCTGCGCGTCCCAGACTTGGAAAGCTGCGTGCTCGGGCTGCTGAAGAATGGCGCGGCCGAACTTGGCATAGGTGTAGTTGCGCACATCCTCACCCTCGTCTACGAAGCGCTTGCCGTGAATGTTGAGCATCAATCCCAGAGGATAGCCGGATTTGGTGTACTCGTTCGATGCCAGGCGATCGCCTTGGTTCGGATCAGAGTGCGCAGCATCCCAGGCGACGGAATGACAGCCGGCCCAGTCACCTACGCTCTGTGCGCCAAGTAGGTCCTGGGCGAGCCGGAGGCATTCCCCGGTATTATACGGTGTGCCGCGCACAGCAGCGTTTTCCCAGCCCGTGCCAAGGAAGCGCCTGCGCATCTCTGGGTTGGCTTCGAAGCCGCCAGCCGCAAGAATCACTGCGCCAGCTGTGATACTCGTCGTCTTCCCGTCATTTCTGACGGTAGCCGTGACTCGCTCGCCATCCACGGCATGCTGAAGTGAAATGAGTTCCGTAGAATAGTACAGTTCTATTCCCTGCTTGTAAGCTGCGGCCGTGTGATCCTTGATAAGACTTTTACCGCCGTCCAATGTCTTGAGACATAGACCACCCCAAAATTTGATCTTTCCATCTACCTCATACGCCTGGCGATTGAATGATAGGGAGAAGCGAATACCGTTGCTAGCAAGCCACTTGACTGCAGCGTTTGACTCGGAAACGAGCGCGTGGGAAAGGGCTGGGTCGGACTTATCCTCGCAAACACGACGGATATCGTTAAGAAAGTCAGATTGGGTATATGGGGCGAGCTGAATCTTGGCGGCTTGTTCCTCAGTCACGTTGCGAACGAGTGGGAGGATATCCTTCAGCCCGTCATGGACAACTCGGTATGCGCCCGCCGTAAAGTAAGAATTGCCGCCGGCCCATTCCTCGGGGCATTTGTCAATCAAGACAATCCGTCCGGCTCCAGACTGGCTTGCGGAGAGGGCTGCAGAAAACCCTGCGTTGCCACTGCCGACAACAAGCACATCACACTCTGGCGGGGCAGCAGACATGCTGTCGCGGCCCTGGACTCAGCTGTGCAACCAACTGCCTACTTTGATCAAAGCTGACAAGAGTTTAATCGCGCAAAAGCGAGAAAGGATAAATAAATCTCGCGCCCCCACCATGAGGCATTTGGCTGAAGCAGTGGAGAGATCATGACGTTGCGGAAGCGATGATCTGATAAAGGCTCGGGTGTAGGGTGGCGTTTTGGGGCGTGCCGAACCAAGCTCCGATAGTGCGCCGAGCAAAACGAGCCATACAACCCTAGGAGGGCACGACAGTACAATAGCTGCCGTATATTGCAAGCAAAATTCGAGGCATGATTGCAGATTTTCTTTTGAAGCTTCTGAAATAGACACGGAATCTGTAAACATGGTGTAAAAGCTTTACCCTTGTGGCCTCTGTTCCGGTTGCCGATCGACGCGAACACGAGCCGCGACCGGGACCCGTGCGATTTCGACAAGACGAGCTTTGCGAATAAAAGTACGAAGTCCAGCTGCGGCCACAAAGATGAAAGGTTGAAGGCACAAAGTTGCCGAGCAGAAGGATTCAGGACCGTTGCGTAATTAAATTGAATGTTTGCATGTCGCAGCATGCACGATAAGTGCTTTATTGCATCTGACTGGCCTATTGCTTATATGCTGGACGCTCTGCATCAGATGCATCAGATGCATCATAAGTACCCCGTACAGGGAGACCAATTTTTCTTCGTACCTTATATTGTTCACGGTTGGCGCGATCGCACCATAGAACCAATTACTTTCATCTAACGGTCGCTGAGGATACGATCGACGTTCTCATTCATACTAGCATGGCAGCGTCGCATGGCCACGGAGATAACATTGTGCACTATGCCACTATCACGGACATGCGTAGTAATTGAGCAGGCTTGCAGATGGAGATACGTACTTGGAGATTATCACCTAGGGTTCCGTATCCACCCGTGCGAGCTGTTGAGAGTGGAGGCGTCGAGTACAGGTTGTGCTATATGGGAAGTCTGTTGGATAACAATAGAAAGACGATGAGAGTTGCTAGTGAAAATGCCCTCTGCAATATTTGTGTGAGCCCGAGGGGCGGCTGGCGAGGCTGGATGAAGGCTCCTACGACATCTCACGGACCCGTCTTTGCGCAAAGGGTCCTCCAGTCTAAACCTATCCGAGACAAGGCTTTGGCGCAGCGACCGATCTCTGCAGGCAACTCTGGCAGCTCATCGGGAAAGCTAGCCCCGGCTGATGGGTACGAATACGGTGGAAATCGGCAGGTGCACGCGATCCGATGTATTGGCTAAACATGTTGGCGCTGGTTGATGCGGCGATTTCTGTTGAGACTTTTGTAGAGCTGATCTTTGTGAGATTAAGATTGTCTTGTTCTGATAACATTTGGATTTTTGTGTCGGTTGTGGTCTGCCGAGGGCGTGAGGCTACTTAACCGGGATCGTCGCGTTTGAGCGATTACGGTTCGAGCTCGGCTGCGGATGCGAGATGGGGCTTGTCAGTATTACCGCGTCAACGGCAGCCCGGGTGCGGACGGGAAATGAGACATCGACCCTGACGGCGATGCGAGCGCATGCTGGCCCGGTTTTGCTAGGCGAGCAACCGGGGCAGTGTTGTCTCGGTGGCGTTTCTTGGAGGAGATTGGACTGTGAGTTGCTTGTGTCAGCTTGTGCGAGCAAGCCACGTCAAGAGTAGACAAAAGGGACGGGGCCCATTCATTCTGCTTCGTACGGGATCGACTTGGAACCGAGTAAGTGAAATGGGTATGGGTAGCCGATGGCCGTACGTAGGTGCTCATGGCAGCCGCAGTAGGAGAGAAAATGGCGATGCCTGCCAAGGGAATAGCAATAGCCAGAGAGAATGTAGATAAACGTTGGTGGAGAGTGGTGACAACCACCCACCATCACTGTGCCAAGTGGGAGTGGCTTGCTGGAAAGATTCCACCTTGTCGTCTCCCACCAACCCCACCAAAAAAACTCGCTGCCCCTGGCAGAATCCGCTTTACTGCCAGTTCGGATCAGCTTTTTTTTTCCTTCCCCCCTCTCGCTTCTTGGTGCTTCTCGCCCCAGGCTGGCTGGAGCGTCTGCCGCTAGAGCGCTATGTACCTACTCAACTACTCTACGGAGTACTGCACTGATAAAGGGCGGTGAAAATCCTGTTGCGATGCCACCCAAAGGCACCCTCCTCTCCACCTCCACTAGCCCAAGTTGCACTCGACAATAATAACCTTCCCACCTCCCCCCCTTTACTGTTCTTCTGTTCCTCAATTGTCTCTTCCTTCTTTACCTCTCTTCCTTTCTTGCCTTTGTACTCCTACACAAGTTTCAAAATGGCTGCTCGTCCTCAGAACATTGGCATCAAGGCCATCGAAATCTACTTCCCCAGCCAGGTATGTTGCTGCCCCTGGACGCTGCCCCTCCAACCTACCCCTCCATCGCCACTGTCGTGGGTTGGGCTGCCACCAACTTCTTCAACCACCAAAAAGCTAACCCCATTCCTCTCCAGTATGTTGAGCAGACTGAGCTCGAAAAGTTCGATGGTGTTGCCGCTGGCAAGTACACCATTGGCCTCGGCCAGACCAAGATGGCTTTCTGCGACGACCGCGAAGGTACGGACAGCCCCTACAGCCTCCCACACCACTTCGTGCACCCTGTGCCCATGCAACAAAGCACGCCACGCTGACTTTTTTTTCTCCCCCCCGCTACAGACATCTACTCCATGGCCCTGACCGTCACCTCGAACCTGATCAAGAAGTACAATATCGACGTCAACTCGGTTGGCCGTCTCGAGGTTGGCACTGAAACCATTCTCGACAAGTCCAAGTCGGTCAAGTCGGTCCTCATGCAGCTCTTTGGCGAAAACACCAGCCTCGAGGGCGTTGACACCATCAACGCCTGCTACGGTGGCACAAACGCCTTCTTCAACTCCGTCAACTGGGTCGAATCCTCTGCCTGGGACGGTCGTGACGCCATTGTCGTCTGTGGCGACATTGCCCTCTACGCCAAGGGTGCTGCCCGCCCTACTGGTGGCGCTGGTGTTGTTGCTATGCTTGTCGGCCCCAACGCCCCCGTAGTTGCTGAGCCCGGTCTGCGTGGTACCTATATGCAGCATGCCTATGATTTCTACAAGCCCGACCTTACCTCCGAGTACCCCTACGTCGATGGCCACTACTCCATCAACTGCTACACCAAGGCCCTCGATGCCGCCTACCGTGACTACTGCAAGCGTGAGGCCAAGCAGCACATCAATGGCAACGGTGCCGCAAGCGCTGACGAGGTCAAGACCTCGCTTGACCGCTTCGATTACATGACTTTCCACGCCCCCACATGCAAGCTGGTCCAGAAGTCCTACGCTCGTCTCCTTTATCACGACTTCCTTGCCAACGCTGACCTTCCGGCTTTCGGCGAGGTTGCCCCCGAGCTCCGCGATATGGACTATGAAAAGTCCCTGACCGACAAGGCCGTCGAGAAGACCTTCATGGCGCTCACCAAGAAGCGCTTCCAGGAGCGTGTCAACCCTGCTATCCAGGTTGCAACCATGTGCGGCAACATGTACTGCGCTAGTGTCTGGGGTGGTCTCGCCAGTCTTTTGTCCCTTGTTCCCAGCAAAGACCTCGAGGGCAAGCGCATCGGCCTCTTCAGCTATGGCTCCGGCCTTGCCGCCTCGTTCATGTCCTTCCGCGTGAATGGCAGCGTTGAGAACATTGCCAAGGTCCTCGACATCCCCGCCAGACTTGAGGCCCGCCGCGCTGTCCCCCCGGCTACCTACGACGAGATGTGCAATCTCCGCAAGCAGGCCCATCTCCAGAAGGACTACACCCCCAAGGGTGAAACCTCCACCATCATTCCTGGCGCTTACTATCTGACCAAGGTCGACGACATGTTCAAGCGTGAGTATGCTGTCCAGGCGTAATGGCATCTTTGGCTTGGAATAAAATGTGCCATATGGATTTTTCTCATGAAAGAAGAACGGGAAAAAAGAGGAATCAAAAACGAGTCTCCAACTTTTGCTAATAGACGAGCTGGTGTGAGGGAACAAGGACACACTAATTGCGCCGCTTTGGTAGTGCCAGACCAGGTTTCTGGACTATAGGCTGCACATTGTATATACTTTTGGTGTCTGGGAACCGCGCCACGCGATATAAACTGATGATCAAATATCTTCAGATAGGGCTACGGGCCATAGAATCAATGAGCGTTTTTTATACTATAACTTACCAACAATGGAGTCCTCGACCCGGTAGAGCCAAGAGAGTATCCTGATATGAACTATGAACGATGAAAATAAGCTGGGCAAGCAATATAGATAGGCTTGAACTGTTATTGATAGGCTAAGAATGGCGTGCCAGCCATCGAATCTAAAAGGGAGCGCTGTTCTGATAATGTTGATGGTGCTGGATTTAGTTGTGCTGGCAGATGCTAAGACACCGATTTTTGTGTATGGAAATTCGTCTTATTGCTGGACGCCTTGAGCTTGCTACTTCCAACAGAAACGAATGGAGCAAAAACCAAGAATTTGCGATAGTGGTTGCGGTATGATACATCATGCGCATGACGTGGTTCTCTGTAAAACCCGATGGAGCTGTTCCAACAAACAGGCCATAGACGTATTAGAGAGAAATCATTAGGCGGAGATCGTGCAATTTGGTGCGCCCTTAAAATGATCCATTATCTATTAAGCGGCGGCCCCAATATTCTCTAGATTCTTAGGGTTGAGGCGTTTCCAATCCCCAAAAGGCAAAATGCAGAGTGCCAACCCTGTTGCCCCAGTCACAATAGCAAATGCTACTTTAATACCAGCCATGTATCCGAGTAGGATGGTATGAATCAGCTCTGGAGGAAACACGGCCCTGATCTGTGTTGCCCCGGTCGCCAGAAGCGCCACTGGCTCGAGAGTCGGAACGGCGGCTGTCACGACTTGAATCAGTCTGTTGGCGAAAGCAGCTTGTGCCGATGAAACCATCATCGCGGAGCCGAGTGTCTGAGAAACTGCATAATAGAACAGGAATAAGTATCTGAATGGCAAATAAGGGGCCAAAATCGGCAACTTACACATAATAATTCCAGTGATAGCAGAGAGATCCTCTGGCTTTGCAGTACCTTGGGCGTGGATGATCGGGATTTGGAACGCACCACCGTACGCCACTCCGGCAAGGATCTGGAATCCGATCCACTTGCCTGCCGGAGTACCTATGTCGAATGTATAGAGAAGTCCGCTGGAGACGGTGCCCAAGACGGCCCCAGCAGCCATGAGAGGTGTCGAGATGCCATTGTTGGCGATGCTCGCTCCGACAAGTACGCTTCCGATAATGGCCGCCAAGATGAAAGGGATGTTCCTGACGCCTGACATGATGGGGCTGGCATTGTCAATTGCCTGAAAATAAACGGGCAGATAATAAACGATGGTGAAGAAGGATGCTACGACCAAGAATGAGTACGCGGCGTTGACCCAAACAAAGTTCATCTTTATCAGTCGAGACTCGATCATCGCCCGGCTGCCGTTGTAAAGTTCCCAGCACATAAACGCCGCGACTATGAGAACGAACCCCACGAGAAGGCCAATCACCTTGGACGAGTTCCACGCGTCGGTCTGGCCGCCGGCCTGCATTGCCAGCACGAAGGCGATGACAGCGCCCATGACGAACGCGACGCCGACGGGGTCCATCTGCAGCACCTTCTCCCTCCACGTTGCCGGGATGGGCTTCGCGAGCTTGGGGTTCGCGAAGAAGAAGAGGATGATGAGGCCCGAGACGGCGCCGATCGGGAGGTTGATGTAGAAGCACCAGCGCCAGGTGACGCGGTCCGCAAAGACGCCGCCAATGAGCGGCGCGACGACGGAGGCGGCGCCGTAGGACGCGCCGATGACGCCCGTGTAGAGCGGACGCTTCCTGGGCTCCACCGCGAAGGCGAGCAGCGTGTAGCTGCCGGACCCGATGCCGCCGGCGCCGACGCCCGCGATGGCGCGCCCGACGATGAACCCCGTCGACGTCGGCGCCACGCCGCACACGAGGCTGCCGAGCTCGAAGACGAAGAAGGCGACGAGGTAGGTGGTCTTGAGCGGAAAGTACTTGTAGGCCTTGCCCCAGAGAGGCTGGAACCCCCCGGCAGTCATAAAGTACGCGGAGCCGTACCAGGCGACGTCGGAGAGACCGTGGAATTGGTCTGTAATCTTGGGTATGGCAGTCGCAACAATAGTCTAATAAAGTTAGATGGTTCTCAATCAAGTGTCAAGGTGGTTTAACGTCGAGGTATGTTCACTGACATTGTCAAGGGCCATCATGAACATGCCCAAGGCCAAGGCCAAGGCCAGAAAAAACAGAGTCACTCCGCGTGGGTAGTCATCGACGCTCTCTGGTTTTGCTTCCATGGCTCCTTTTTCCTCATC
The DNA here is from genome assembly GCF_051103115.1 of Cordyceps javanica. Lineage (NCBI taxonomy): Eukaryota > Fungi > Ascomycota > Sordariomycetes > Hypocreales > Cordycipitaceae > Cordyceps > Cordyceps javanica. The sequence continues at coordinate 1,459,968 of NC_139301.1, read as the reverse complement.
GGAGAGGCTTTGCCTAGAATCTGTGCCTGTTGCAAGATGTCGGTGCGGAGCTTTGTCTTCATCGCCACTCAATTGCCGGGGCCCTGTTGCTGTGGTGTTACTTGTTGTGGACATGGCGAATATGAATGAGGTTAAAAAACGCCTGGAATTCTGAAAGAGATTTGAAAATCAACAGAGAAGTTCTTAGATATGTCAAACTGCCTGGCGAGGCACGGGTCTTATACGTCAGCATCACGAAACGCATCCTCAGGCTATCGGTCTTTGCGGCGGTATTGTTCGTGTCAATGACCCAGGCAACAGCATAAGCATACAATTGATAATCTGAGAACGGGGGAAGTGGCTTGGAGGAATATTGGACCGGTATACTCGATCGGTGTCAATGTTGCGCCGTGAAAAGGCCGTGGGCTGTGCCCGCGTTACCGTGGTCTTTGCCCGAGCGGCGGACGAATACCGCGGGTCGTTCTGACTGCTCTGCGAGTCGCAAGCAACACACGGAGATTTCGCTTCATAAGACTATATTTCCTTCTCTCTTCCTAAACGTTTCTAGAGCTTCGACTTTGCGCGTATTTGGACCAATTTGTTTGACCGATCAATCAACTCAAAAAGCGTATAAGTGGTACCATGGCGGCTTAGGTCCTTGAGGCACAATTCTTTCCGACGCAAGTAAAGACACACAAGATTGGGCAATAGCTATTCGGTACAAAACAGTTAATGGTCTGATGGTCAAAGAAAAAGCGTCAAGATTTCTACATATTTGTAATGCTTTATGAGCAGCCTTACAGTGCAGCCTTATCCCCGCCTGGTCCGCAAATTGGTACAAAACGTAAATCGTCGTGTCGTACGTACGCTGACGGTCTACTGCGCCGCCGAGCACGGTGCGACAATAATACTCGAGCGAATTAGCAAAAAAAGAAAAAACTCTTTTTCGACAGCAATAATCTCGTCTGAAATTTTCATGCAACTTGTGCACTGGCGCGTCCAAGTTCGGCGACAATCAGCCACTCCGCAGCATAGCCCACTCATCAAAACTCCGCCGTTCGGCGATTACTACCTGCTCCTTCGGCCAGTTTGACGGACAAGCGCAACAAGCATCTCCCATAAACGACATACTGGCCCGGACCCAAACACGGTCATTATTGGCCGTTTCTGTTTTCTCTTTCGACCATTTGAACTGCAAGCCCATCATCCCCTGCTGCCTCCTAGACGGACCTGGTTTTTTTGTCCGCTCCGATCATGCCCGACGGAGGCCCATGCGAGGCACGCCATGCAAAGCGGCGGAAGACGAGAAAAGGCACCCGCAGCTGCTGGGAGTGCAAGCGCCGTAAAATCAGGTGCATCTTCTCGTCCCCGGGCGACGACGTGTGCGCCAGCTGCTCCAAGCGCTGCAGAGAATGCGTCAGCCAAGAGTTCCCCGACCAGACGACGCCGGAGCGCAGCAGCAGGCTCGTTGGCGAACGCTTCGTCCGCGTCGAGGCCATGATCGCCAAGCTGGCCAGGCAGCCCTTGGATGCTGCCAGCAACGCCGAGGCCTTGGCCGCGTCTGTCCATGCGGGGGCAGTGCCTTCTCTGGTAAGTTCCAAGTGCAGCCTCGACAGCTTTCGAAAATCTAATCTTGGTTTCCAAGGGACCGGTGGACGGGTCGGCCATACCGGGCTTTTTTGTCTACGAGGACAAGTTCAATAACCCGGCATCGTTGGCCCATGCGCGCCATCCCAAGTTTGTCATTGTACCAACAGCGACACCGGCCAGCAGCAAGGGTCGTGACGTGTCGGGGGTCCTGCTTGCAGCCTATCCCAACGATGCTTATCTCAAAGTCCTAGTCGACTCAAGCAGTGATTTCTTGAATGGCTATCGGACCATGTTTCATTCCTATCGTGATATTGACGAGTGGACTGCCCTCCCAGAACATGAGCAACTCGACTATCATCTGCTTCACACTCGGCACACGGCCGAATCACATCCCGTAGTCATTGCGGAGCAGATGCTGGTTCTTGCCAACGTCTTGCAACAAGCCAGAAGCGATACGCTGGAAAAGCTCGGGGCACTCTCTGATGAGCCTCCAAAGGCCGTCATGACTCGACTGGCTACCACTGCCACGGGCATAGTCACCGCCAACAACACGATGCTGGACACATGCGAAGGCATGACCTGCCTGATACTCGATAGTATTTATCAAGCCAACCAGGGAAATTTGCGCCGCGCCTGGCTGGCCCATCGACGCATCGTCAGCATTGCACAGGCGCTTGGCATCCACCGCCGTCCCTACCGAGCGCTCAGCATCAAATCGATTCAAGCCAACTGCATCTTGGACCCTCGGCTCATGTGGCACCGCATAGTACACATCGATCGCGTTCTAAGCCTCATGTTGGGGCTACCACTCTCCTCACTTGACGCGTCAATGGTGTCGGAGCCAGCTCTCAGCCAGGATACACTCATGGGTCAGCTCGAACGCCGACATGCCTTTGCGGCTGGGAGGATCTTGGAGCGCAACGATCGTGAGCCCGCTGCGGAGGACTTTGCTCTTACACAGAGAATCGACACAGATCTGCAAAAGGCTGCCAATAGAATGCCCAGCAGGTGGTGGCTTGAACCTGCTTGGAAATATTCCGCATCCAGCACACAGCGCTTCTGGGAGTCTCGGCGACTCATTAACCAGATATACCACTTTTACTTACTTCATCAACTACACCTGCCGTACATGATTAGCGGATCGGCAACATCAGCAGCCGATCAGAGTCGCTACGACTATAGCCGCAATACCTGCATCAGTGCCAGTCGCGACATATTATCCCGGTGTCTGAACAACATCGGCCAAGACAGCTTCCTGTCATACTGCCGGCTTCTCGACTTCTTAGCGTTGATGTCTTCTCTTACTCTTCTATTAATGCACCTCTACATCAGGCGCCACGAAGTAGGGCCCTGTTGCTTGGCCCACCAGCGTCTGTCAGATCGCGCCATGATAGAGCAGGTATTGGAGGCATTGGAAAAAGACACGCTAGAAAACGGCGGCGAGTCTAATCAAAGTCCAGCCACTAAGATGATCAGGCAGCTCTTAGCGATAGACGCGGATTTGGACCTCTGTCCTGGCAGTGATTCGTCTACCAGCGGTGATTCTGAGGCCGTTTTGCCACAAGATACGGAGCCGATCCGGTTTTTCGTTCCCTGTTTTGGCGTTGTAAATATCTCCAAAGATGGCAAAATGATCTTTGAAGGCACAAACGTCGGAGACCTTCCAGGCAACCTTTCGCAGTCGCAAGCTCAGGCGTATGACGCCGTTCCTGCCGGACCCGCGGGGTCTAGATCTCACTCGTCCGCTGCCGCCGGGGCCTCGCCCATGCATCGTGTTAATGATGCCTATTTGCCCCTGACATCGAGTTCATTACCGATAGAAGACGTCAGTAGTTGGACATTACAGGGTGTTGATTTTTCTTTTTTCGACAGCTTGATGCGAGAGACCCCTGGGCAGATGGCAGACAACATGGGCGGCCATCTATGGGCAGGCGTCTCGGGTATATAGAAAACCTTTGCCGCAAATATGGTGCGGTAACACCACCCTTTGAAACATGCTCAGGTATAGCATATGATCAATTCAAGATTTCCTGCTTCGACCGTGTAATTTCAACGACTCTTGCCGACAAGAAAGAGGAAGTTGCGGAATATAGGCAGAGTTCGAACATGATCCTACCTACACTCTACAAGCTGAGACATTTCCCCCGATTGCCTCTACAAAATGAACCTCGACTTTGAATGTTGAATGTATTGCCAGAGATAACAGAGATGGTAGAAGGGAAACCAAAGATATAAACCAGCAAGGAAAAAGACAACCATGGATATCGCCAATAACGTAGTGGCTCATTGCCAAGATGTTCCGTAGTACGGGTGGTTTACCCTTGGGCGTAAGAGCACAAACACCGCAGCATCGAAAGCGGTTATTTGGAATCTCACAAGATTAAACCCGCCGCTCATCTACTTCTTCAGCTTTAGTCGAAAGTCAGAGAATGTGACGGGAATCTTGGTGAAGGGGTCGGACGGGGGGCTTTCACGCGTGGGCTTGGCACCATATATTCCCACGAAAATCTCCTTTGCCAAGCCCTGGCTGTCATCTTTATTAAAAGCCCAGGTTATCTGACGCAGCTGGCGCCTCGTCTTGCCCCGACTCTCCAAGACATACACCCACGCGTCGGTTCCCTGGCGCTCGATCAAGACGGTGACCTTGGCGTCGTCGTCGTCGCCGGCCTGCCTCTCCACGATGGGGCTCAAGCTCCAGTCGGACAGGACGTCGGTGCCGACCACGCCCAGCGCGGGCGCGCCGTCGGTGAACTCGACGCCGGCCTTGATGAAGCGGGCCGCCGCGCCGTCTTTCCTCCTCGACGGGGGGTAGGCGATGACGAGCCCGCCCTGGTCGTAGAGCGTCCGCCACGGCGCCGTGACGGTGACCTGCACGCTGCAAAACTCCGCCGACGGCACAGCCGTGTACAGGAACGGGGCGGTGAAGTTGTCGCGGTCCGCAGCCGGCCGCCATATGTCGGTGTCGGGGGGCACGTGAATCGTGACGCTCTGCTCAATGGGAGATACGGGTGCGGCGTGGCCGTAATTTCTCCACTTCCAGACGCGAGGGCCGGAAGAGGCGGCGGTCGTCGTCTGCGCCACGGATGAGGCGAATAGTATGGCGTTCACTGCGAACTGGTAGGAGACCATGCTGGAGATGGAGGAGAAGGCAACAAGATGAAAGATGATTAAGCAGAGAGGGGGGAATGGTGAGAGAAACCATACGCCGAGTAGGAATCAGAGAACCGACTGCTTTTATACTTTATAGTTAGAGCAAACACTGCGTGCCGGCCCAGCCTCTGCCCGTTGATCTTGGGCGGCATTCCGCGATCCTTCTAAGATGCGGCTGAGGATTGTGAGTTTCCCCGCCCCGAATGTAACATTGGCAGTCTTGGGCAACACGCCGCAAGCTTGTAGGCATTTTGGACACTGCTGAGGATGAACAGGTAGTCTCGCAGAAGTACTCGGCCTGCCACCGTGAATAGGCCAACAAAGTATATTGAGTACCCGGTGCGTATTATGCGATGTACGGATGCCCGCGCGCTCTAACTTGATCATGGTAGATTCCGATCCCTTCTTCTCTTTTCGCAGCTATGCTCCGTGGAGTTTCGCCAGCACGGAAAGCATGCTGCGTAATGTTAAATGTAATAATACAGTAAGTACACAGATTCTTAATGTCATCTGACTGAACAAGCCCTGGTGGTGTCGCTTTCAGCTCTTCTCCTTGTGCTTCCACTCTGCTCGTCTGTGCAAGTGGTAGTCCCCGCTCTGAATAGACTTCCAGATACCGTACAGGCCGCCGATGGGCCACTTGCCCTTGAGCGACTGTCTCGTCTCCTGTCTCTTGCGGCGGTTCGCCTCGACGTCAATCTTGACCTTGTCGTAGACGGTCGGTAGCGTGGTGGCGCCGTACTTTTCCCGCAGTGCCGTGTACCAGGGCTTGTCGTACACCTTCCAAAAGTCCTGCTCGGCGTAGTACGTGTGCGCGTACAGCCACTTGCGGCCGCCGAGCGCCTGCAGCTTGACCTCGAGGTCGCGGTTCTTGTCCACAAACTCCTCAAAGTCGGCGGGTCCCCATCCCCACAGGCCGATGTTGAGCATGGGTGCCGGCTGCTGCTGCTCCGCTCCTGTCGTGGCTGCGACCACCGGAGAGGAGGCTGTGGTGCCCGCGGGCTCGGTGAGGCCGGTGTGCGGGTGGAATGTCGGCTGCTGCGTGGGTTTGAGCGGGCAGAGCCACAGCGGCCAGATGCCGAACTTGTCAGCTGTGTAGTCGATGAAGGCCTCGGCGTTGGGGTACGGCAGGGACAGGTCTTGGACGACGAAGCGGGCCGACTCGCCGCTGGCGTGCAGCGCGCGGTACATCATGCGCGTGTGGACAAAGTCGTCGAGGAACCAGCGCGTCCACTTGTTGAAGGGAACCAGCTTAAAGTATGTCCAGCCCTGAGCGCCAACCCAGAAGCCTGCGCGGTCATACCGGAAGAGGTACTCGGCGAGCGGCACGTAGTCGGTAAAGGAGGTCTCGATGCCCGCGGCGGCGCTGCCATGGCCGGCCGTGGCGGCCGAAGGGAGGGCTTTTGTTCGGTCGCGGGCATGTAGGTAGAACCACGGGTCGAGGGCGCGGCTAAAGGTCTGCGGCGTGCGGCCGGCGGGCATCTCATCGGTCATGCGGCCGGTGACGACGACGCCGTGGTCCTTGGAGAAGAGGATCCCGTCTACGTAGTCGTTGGCCGGGTTCTCCGTCTCGGAGCGGACGCGGGCGACGGCCTCTGCGACAGAGCTTGTGCGGTGGTATGTCGTCTGCACGTACTTGCGGGCCTCGACGAGCTTCAGCTCCATGAGCGTCGTGACGCCGAGGGTGCCGACGGCGCCGGCCGCGCCGTGAAACAGGTCCGCGCGCTCCTCGCGCGAGGCGCGCACGACCTCGCCGTTGCCCAGCACCATCTCCACGTAGTTTATGGTGTCGTCGAAGAAGCCGTGGCGGAACGAGGAGCTCTCGCCCGCGGTGCCGGCGTAGCCGCCGCCGGCCGTGATGCCGGGGAACTCCATGACGACGGGGGGCACCAGGCCGTGCGGCAGCGTCGCCTCGACGAGGCGGTCCATGGGGACGTTGGGCTCGACGAGCGCGGTCCGCGCGGCGCGGTCGACCGAGAGCACGTTCCGCAGGGCGCTGATGTCGACGAGGCCGGTCTGGCCCGGCCGCGGCCGCGTGCTGTTCGTCGAGCCGTGGAAGATGCGGTACGACTCGCGCTTGTCGAAGAAGCTGCGGACAGCGGCCGCGATCTTGGTCACGGCCTGCTTATGGCGTTCCATGGCGTATCGTGACGGGCCCAGTTGTCGGGGTTCGGTGGAAATGCAGCTCGCGGTATGCTATGCTGGAGCCAAGGTGCTTGCGATGCTCTTGTTTTTTTTTCCGGGGCTCCTTGACGAAGCTGTTGGCGTCGGGGGTGGAGCTGTAGTTTTGGCAAAACAAGCTTGTGATCGCCTCCAATATTGAGGCATGGGTGTTTCTCCACCGCAGTACTTACTGAATGTAGAAATTAAACCAGTAACCCTGCTAACTCATTGTATTTCTATTCTTGGTTCTTGTCATTCTCGGTAAATTGACTCAACAGACATGTTGACGGGAATTCGTATAACTGGTTTTTTTGGGTGAGAGTGTCTACTTCACTAAGCAAGCTGATGCGACCACAACTTCGTGTTGGAGTGCCTTTCGGTGCTGCTCATGATTGAAATAGCTGCAAGACAATATATTTGCAGCATACTAAATTTGAATAGAGATGTGCTAAATTAATCGAGGACTCTCTTTGCTAGCAGTACGCCTGTATCGTTGAATGCTCAGCGTATAGCTGCCGACGGCCGACGGCCATTCGAGACACATCCTCGATTCGCTCCGAGAATAGTGAAGTTTCATATCCGGGCCGTAGTCAGTCAAGCATCGCTTTGCTGACTTGCTTTACCAATCTGTTTGCCGTAGTTGCCGTCGTGGATTGCAAATTCAATTTATTCTTGCCACCGAAATAATCACACTATACAAAATATTCGGAGGGATTCGGATATTCTTGTAACAGCTTTGTAGGCCAATGCCTTTCTATCAGGCTAATATAGCGGTGACGCACCTGCTTTCCGTAGAGCTGTAGAGTCGATTGCACATACAAGCTCAAATTGTGTCGTTGGTTCAATATATAAATACATGTCTATAATCGAGGTGCAACCTTGAAAGGGGAGTTTTGAGAATCAAAAATTGCCCGAGCTTCGTCGTCGCTCATCTCCAGCAGCTCGTCAAAATTTACATCTTCTTCCACGAGCGTCTTTGGTTTGATCCTGGTCGCCTTGCTCTTGATCTGCTCTGGGTTGTTGACACAGCGATGAATGAAGCCTGACCAGCCGCTCCAGCAGTGCTCCGCGGTCGCCGTGGTAGGTATGATCAGGGCGAAGCAGTGCGGCATGGCCTCGTAGTCGTCAAACACGATGGGCACGTCCGTCTTGGTGGCGAGCCGGCGCGCAAACACGCGCGACTCGGTACCCAGATGCTCCCACCCCGTACAGATGTAGATGGGCGGCGATCCGGCCCAGTCCTCGGGGCGCGTGCCGATGACGGAGACCAGCGGGTGCGCGACGAGGTGGTCGTCGGCGTAAAAGTTGTGACGGGGCGGGCTGGCCGGCCAGATGTGGTCCGCGTGCGTGTGTGGCATCCAGCCGGTCTCCGGGACGGGCAGCGAGGTCACGTCGTACTTGAGCGGCTTGTCGCCCCCGTAGGGAATGAGGCTATGCGTGACATCTAACCATGGTGAGTTGCAGGCGGCGCCCGCGGGGAGAGGAACATTGCGTTCTTCGCCGTGCCATGCCACGCGAACATTGCGGCGTCTCAATTCGAGAAGAAGCTGCAGCAGGGACAATGTCAAGTTGCCTCCGGCACTATTGACGACGGTAAGCCATTGGACGCAGCAGGTAGGATGGCGCCGCCATTGAAGCAAGGTGGAAAAGAAAGGAAACGTACCTATCCCCAGCGATGACAATATGCTCCGGCTTAACAGGCTCATGGAATGCGCCAGGAGGCGGATACAGCAAGGTCAAGTAGGAAGCAAATGCATCTAATAGTGCCGCCGGGAAGACTCCCTGGGGCGAGAGGCGATAACGCACAGAATAGCCACGGCCGCCGGTACGCTGGCACAGCTGCTTCAGAAACGGCCGATGCGACTTGGGGTCCAGCATCAGGTATCCGCCCCCATGAAGATACAAGATCGTCGTCGGGTCCGTGACATCCTTCATCATCTCCTGGTATCTCTCCTTTTCTGAAATGTCCGGCATCCGCCGCGCGTCCGGCTTGTAGGCGGTCCATTCCGCCTCCACGGGGACGTGGCCGGGCGGCGCCCTCGTCAGCCGCGCCGCGTCGGGGTCCAAGCGCACCATGCTGTGGACGGCGCCCATGACGGCGTCCACGGCGCCCGTCTCCGGCGGCGGCGGCGATGTGTACTTGCTGATCCACGTCTGGCCGGGAACGCCCCGCGGCCGCAGCGTCATGGCCTGGAGCTCGGCAATGGACGTGGGGCCGTCCTGGCCCGAGAAGAAGGACTGTCCGACGCCGACGACGAGGCGCGTCCACAGATCGACGTACTGCGACTGCTCCGACCAGCCCAGGGCGTGCTGCGTCGCCACCCACGCAGCCAGCGGGATGCGGCGCACGGCGTTCCATGCGTACTTGGACTTTGCGGACCGGATGAGCTCCCGGGTGACCTTGGGGTCAGTGTCGGCCTGCCAGACCATGATGGCGGGTATGCCGGATATGCGAACAACGGTGTCGACTTTGCAGAAACGACGCCCAGCGATGCGAGCTCGGCTGCTTGAGCCGTCTCACTAACACTGGAGATCCGGCTATATGCGCTCAGTTGACGCTTGGTTCTGATCAAGTGCTTCGGCCCGGAAACTAGCATTCGGACTGCTCTCGAAAATATATATAAGAAGTATTGCAGAGAAGAGAACGGGCAATGGACGTGTCACATTGCCGACTCCCAGATGATGGATGCGGTTATCATCTCCGTGCCCCTCAGCAAGAGCCCGCCACCCCGGTTGTTAAGCAAATAGTACAAGCGCTAGTTCGAGTGGGCAGCACAGTGCCTCGGCTCAACGAGGTAGGTAATAGCGATTATGAGTGATTTCAAAAAAAAAAATGCTTCTTATACAGAACGAAGTAGATTCATGTTTTACAAGTCTTTTTCTAACAAAACTGTCAGATGCAGATTTGAAGCGTTGCATTGCTTCGTAGGTACGTTTACACAAGTTTGTCTCCAGCGAGGTGAGAGAAGACCTTGTCCGCCTCATTCAATTATTGGTCACATTTTCCAAAAGAAATCACAGAACTTGTGTCATATTCTGTATTGAAACAGAGGGTTGAGCACACACCAACGGCCCCATTTGTGATGCTCCAAATTGTCTTGGTATATCGTATTGTACAAGCTCTGAGCACATGGTGCCTTTAAGAGCTGCTAGAAGCTCCCTCGCCGGCGTTGCTTCCGCTGGCAGCTGCGGAGGACCCAGCGCCATTCTTGTTAGCCATGGCCATTTGCCAGGCAGGGATAGACGCCTTGCCGGAGCCCTTGTTGAAGGGGCTCTTGGAGAGGGCTTTGGGAGACTCAGCAGCCTTGGCGGGTTCAGCAGATTTTTCGTTGCTAGTGTTCTCCGTGCTGGTGTTCTCCGTGCTGGTAGAGGAGGGATCAGTTACCGTCACGGGCTTTGGGGTGGTAACGGCGGGAGCAGGGGACGCGGCGGCGGGTGTGGAGGCCGCGCCAGGCCGTGAGTAGCCGCCGGCAGAGGTGTTTCCAGAGGTCATCCGCTGAGATACCAGAGTCTTAAGACTCGTCAGCTCAGTGTTGATTTCGTAGAGACGGTTATCGGCCTGAGTCTTCTGGCTCTCCATCGCCTTGGGAATGGCATCCTTCAAGCCTTGGATGTCTTCGCGGATACGCTGGGCATCATCGTCTCGCCGTCGGTTCGCCGTCTTGAGGTCTGACATGACGGTCTCGAGCTCAGCTAGTGCAGCATCGAGCTTCTCTGTTCGCTGCTGTTCGGTCTGCTTGAGCTCCTCGGTGTCCTTGGCAAGCTGCTCCACGAGAGTGAATGCTCGCTCAAACTGGTCTTCAATGGACTTCTTGTCCTGCTCCAGCTTCTCTGGAGTAGGAGGAGCAATGAGGGGATATACATAGCGCTGCGTACAGTGTGAGACGGCGGGAAAGAATGATGCAACCCGGTGCAGGAGCTTACCTTGCCAAGGGTGTAGACGCCATAGCTCACACCACCAACCAGCGTGGCCATGATGAACCAATCTCTCCAGTCGCGTCGAGGCGGTGGTTGTGGTTGCCATGCTTGCTGCTGGTATGGTGGGTAGTACGGTTGAGGAGAGCCTTGCGCCGGGTAGGGTGCCGGGACGACGGGCGATGCACCCGCGCCGGTGCGAGCGAGTGCATGATCAATTTCCTCTTGCGTCAAGTTTTTCGATCGCAAGAATCCGACTCGATTTTCAACAGAAGAAGAGGCAACATTGGGGTCCTGCAGAACTGTGGCAGGGTCAGCAGGAATCAATCGCGCGGAGAGCCAGAGGAGTTATCCCACGCACATTGGACCTGTGAAGAGAGGCCGGAGTCAGTAAACTGAAGTCGCAACGATAGCGCATAGGAAATGAACTCACCGCAGAGGCCACGAGGTCCTCACGAATTGCCATGTCTTCTCGACGCTCGCAGATTTATGTCTTGAAGGTCGAGCTGGCAGTCGGAAGCTGGTTTGGTAAAGAGAGAGCAAAAGCTGGGGAAGAAAGATGACGAGGGAATCCATGTGCTGCGTGCGGTAAATGTGGAGCTACTACCAAAGGCAGACGGACTGTGCCGAGGTAGCTCTCTGGGTGGCATTTGTGGCTGAAAGCTGACCACCTAACAGCACCAGCCACGTCACGTGCCTTCGTGGCGCGCGACGCTGTGGACTGACCAACGCCCATCCCACATCCACCAATCACAACGCGCGACAGGGCCTTTGTTTACTTTCTAGCCCAGCAACAGCTATGAATCCGTACAGTAGCGCACTTTCGCAATCTGCTTTTCTGAGTTGCGACGAAGCATTCTGCAACTTACTTTCTCGCGGTCGGAAGATTCATAGCTTCCGAATACCTGCTGAGAAACACCTACTTCTACTCTCCAACACGACTTATCATGTCTCAGGACACCGGCCTGTGGAGCGTTCGCAGGCCGCGCGAGGTATGAATTGCTTGCATCTTGCGACGAGCGCATCAAAATTGACTGATAATGCTACAGACCCTTGGAGGACTGAACCCAAATACAGGAATACCAGCGCCTGGATCGACAATGAAACGCAACGCCAGCGGTCATGTACGGGCACAATCTGGATCTAGACAATCCTTGGCCATGTCCCGACCCAACCAGCCACTCTTTTCGCGGACTTCGTCCGGATCCAACCTCGCTGATCTAGGCCTCTCTTCTGTGAAGAGGCAGTCACTTGCGCCAAAGGCTGCGTATGCTGCCGCCATGGGAACACCCGCGGCTACGCGTACCTCAACGGATACAGAACGACGAAGCAGCGTATTTCGGTCGCGCCCCTCGATGAACGGTCCTGTGCACAACCACCAGAGCTTTTTCCAGACGACGCACCAACCGGCCGGTGTACCGAAAGATCCACGACCGCTCAAAGATAGGTCGTTTCAGGCGCGGATAGGGCAAGAACTGATCGAATATATGACGCAAAATAATTTTGAGCTCGAGATGAAGCATGTTCTATCGCCCAACGTCATGAAGTCGCCAACCCAGAAAGATTTCAACTACATGTTCCAGTGGTTGTATCATCGAATCGACCCGAGCCATCGTTTTCAAAAGAACATCGATCAGGAAGTGCCTCCGATTTTAAAGCAGCTTCGTTACCCCTTTGAGAGGAGCATCACCAAGAGCCAGATTGCCGCTGTTGGTGGGCAAAATTGGTCTACATTTTTGGGTCTTTTATACTGGATGATGCAGCTTGCACAGATGCTTGACGGATATACGGCCCGAAAATACGACTATGCATGTATGGATGCTGGGGTGGATGTCAGCGGCGACCACATTATTTTCGATTTTTTGAGTAGCGCCTACAGAGACTGGCTGGCAATGGATGAAGACATTGGCGATGATGATGCGGAAAAGGTGCTGGCGCCGCATGTAGCATCTATGGCGCAAGCCTTTGATCGCTCTAACGGCAGGTACACCTCGGAGTTGGAGATGTTGGAAGCTGAAAATGCACGCCTACTAAAGGAAATTGCGGACTTGGAGAAATCAACCCCCGATCCTGCCATTCTTGATGATCATTTCAAAATCATGGAGGAGGACAAGGTCAAGTTTGAAGACTATAACCATCTTGCGATCCAGCGCTCACAAAAATACGAGAACAGAATACAGATTCTGCAAGAGGAGTTGGAGAGGCTGAACGATGAGCTCAAGGAAGCAGATGAGGAGCGAAGAGGTCTTCAAAAATCAGTAGATGCACTGGGTATCAGCATGCAGGATATCGACCGCATGACGTCTGAGAAGGAGCGCCTGCAAAAAGGGATCGAATCCGCCAGCCAACGACTAGATGAAATCAAGAGGAAGGTCGCTGACAAGGAAGCCGAAGCGAGCAAGAAGCTAGATGACCTGGAAGAGCAGGTGAAGAGGTACAACGCACTCGCATATCAAACTGGCCTGCTTCCGTCGACAGCATCCAACGCCAAGGGAAGAGACTACGAACTCCGTCTCACGGTCAACGATAGCTCTGATTTCACGTCGAGTAATTTTTATGGGCTGAACAACGCAAAGTCAGGCGCCACGGACCGGCTACTGGCAGATTCGACCAGTGGATATCAACCCGGCCACATTATCAACGTTGACTTGCGTGGTCAAGCTCGCAACGGATTTATATCGCTCCGCAAAGAAATTTCGGAACGACGCAGCGCAGCCATGGATGCTATGATCAAGGACCATGATCTTTTGGACGGGCTCAAGGAAGCAATTGAAGACAAGCAAAGTGAAGTCGAGGCGCTCAACCACCGTGTCCGTGCCGCCGAAGAGGAGTACGAGAACATGAGAGAGGTGACAACGGCTCAGAAAATGGCTTCTGATACGCAGATTGAGAGGATGGAGAGAGACCTTTCCAGATTGCGGGCCGGCCTCACCGAGTCTGTTCAGCTTCTCGAGCAGCGTGAAATGAACACGACTATCGAGTGAGTCTGCCACGATAGCCATTCCTTGGAGCACAACGCTAACAGTTATTTTCAGATACGAGCAGTTGGTTCTTAGAGCAAACTCACTGCGTGAGGAGTTACACACGGAGATTGATCGCATGCTGAATGATGTGATCAAATTCAAGATTCACGTTCAAAAGAATCTAGACGACTACGAAGGCTTCGTGGCTGATGAGCTAGAGAAGGAGCTCGGGGTGGAAGACGGGAGAGATGATACCCATGCGATGGATCTGTGAAAGATCGCTTGCGCTTTTCCGTCTTCATTGCGTTGGACTTTTTGTATAAGAGCGAGCATAGTAGTTGGTGGTGCATTTCGGGCGGATTGTTATTTGTGGGTGTTTCAGGCTTGAATGAGCGCATGACGAAGGATCTGAACGGTTTCGATCCTTTTAATGATTGATGAGGCTAATCATTTATACATTTTCCCCCCTTTTTCCCTTTCTTTTCGAAAAATATCATTTACAACTTTCGATTGAACGACAGATATGGACCTGCAACTTTGTGACAGTCGAGGGATGATTGAGAACAGATCCAAGCAGAAACGTGAGCGCTTTGTAGGCAAGGTAGGCAAGGTAGGCCAGGCGCTATGGCAATACAGTTTTGCGGCGAGGCCACATCAATCTAGAAAGTAGAGCGCTGCCATGTCTTGCATAGCTTCCCTCCAGCTGTCACTCTCGACGCGGAGGATTCTGGTGACGCAACAGACAGGATATATCTTTTATATCCTTTCGTTGCTATACCTACCCCGTAGCATGGTACGGTTCGCCAATCACAGCCATCCTTATAATTAATCGCTGCTTCAATTGCATCATCGCGGGAAGTGGCCCATACCCTAGAGCACCGTGATCACGCCGCATGTCTAACCGCTTCCCAGGCTTGAGTGCTCCCCGGATTGAAGCATGCACTTATTCGGCATGAGGATGTGCAGGAAGAATTTCCATAGAAAAGCCAAATCTTGTTCCTGTTGGAGTGATTCAACTGAGCCGGACTCTTTGACCATGAATGGATGACACTGTGGTGTCCCTTGTCTTTCGGCCACGCACCGCTGACACTATTCCTCCCCCTTAGACACCCGTCCTAGTTTGAAAACAATAGTATTCACTTGATATGGACCGGCCTAATGCCTACCAACAAGTCATTTCGTCAAAGGCTTGGCCATTTGCAACCCCAGCAGAAGTATTGGGCCGTCAGCTCAGTGTAATTCTGCAAGCCAAACCACCAACCGTTCTCCGCAGGGACGCTCGGCGCAGAGGAGCCAGACAACTTTCTGGAGCTCCTTGATATGTCAGACTCGCTAGATTTCTCTAATTACCTACGCGATTGAGCTCTGTAGTCATCATTCGTAAGCTCTGCCGGACAATAACGGTACAGCATACGCATCCACAAACAGGTGTGCTACTGATAAAACCGCGCGCAAACGAAACTTTGGACAGCGACACAGGCATACAGGCTAACAGGGTCTCTCTGTCTCCGGTATTGATGACCCACCTTTATGACCTCCATTTGCCAATCAGCCGCCAGCGCAAGCTCGAGAAAAACGTATGACCAATGGCGATGTCGATGGTGGGGCCTTGTAACTGTCTTGCGGTAGGTTTTTTTTTTTTTTTCCTCTCTCGCCGCCAATCTCGGACTCTCGTCACTACACTCATCACCAATATTCACAGACGGCTTTCGCCTTTCCCTTCTCTTCCCCCCAAACGGCAGTGAACCTTTTTCGGGCGAGCCTCTTCCCAGGAACCCTCCCACTCTATTTTTTTTTTTCATTTCTCCACGCTCTCGCAAAGATGTCTGAGGAGAATGTCGGTATGTAGTCCAATCGCATCCTGGTCCTCAGGAGCACCGAAAAAAAAAAGGCACAACGCAGCTAACAGGTTTTTTTTTTTCTTTCCCTTATGCAGCCTGGCCTCTGGCCGACGCCGCCCTGACCCAGGAGATTCTCGACCTCTTGCAGTCGGCCACGCACATCCGCCAGTCCAAGAAGGGCGCCAACGAGGTGACCAAGGCGCTGAACCGCGGTACCTGCGAGATTGCCATCCTGGCCGCCGACACGGAGCCGCTCGCCATTCTTCTGCACATCCCGCTCCTGTGCGAGGACAAGGGCACCCCGTACGTCTACGTCCCCAGCAAGTCGCTGCTCGGCCGCGCCTGCGGCGTCAGCCGCTCCGTCATTGCCGCCTCCATCAACTCCAACGAGGCCAGCGAGCTGGCCGGCCAGATCAAGGCCCTCCGCGACAAGGTTGAGCGTCTTGCCATCTAGACGGGCCAAAATATTGGACAAAGCAGCGTCGAGTCACCCTGCTGGGGGGCATGGAAACACGGCAACCCAGGTGACGACGGGCTCAAGAGTCTGTGGATTGCCGAGAAGACAAAAAGCTGGAATGTCTTGTGAAATGGACACTGGCAGCGCGGCAAGAGTACCTACGGAGAAGTGAACAGAAAACAGTGTTGGGAAATGCTCTGCGGACTCGTAGTTAGGAATGCTATGATTGAATAGTGCAAATACACACGAGACCATGGAACTGTGCCTGAAATTGTCATTTGAGTCTGTCACCTGCATGAGTGAGGTATCGATCTAGTTGATTTGCCGAGTTGCGCGTAGATGAAAGATGGCGAGCGAAATTACACCCGATGCCAAATTAATTCTCTTTATGACCAGCCAGCCCAGGGGTATGCATCCCGGTAGTTGCAACGTCTCTTGAGTCTTTGGTGGCCAATTATGCCTGATAGTCAAAGTCGTAGTAGTTGGAAGAAAGCGCATCCGGCAACGTTTTACTATTCCAGCTCATAGTTGTCGGGATCAATCGACCAAGATGGCGTCATCAGCTCCCACTGGTGTTGGGCGTGAGCAGACTCCCGACACGTCCGCTCCCCGGACAAAAGTTGGCGTGGGGCTTCGGGGCGGAGTTAATCATCTCGGCCCGGGGCGCTCGAAGTTGCGCAACCCGCACATTACAGTGTAATATACACACGAGCCTCCGCCAGGGCTGAGAAGAATGATGCAGGGATTAAGTCCGAGAATAGCTTGCGATGCAATCTGTTTCTCGTGAGGCGCACCAGCTCTGTGGACACGCAATTCCGCTCCCATCTCCCACTCAAAACAGCATTCAGCTCTCAAGTCCGTCAGCATTGACGACGGCGCCGTCAATTTTATTAGCTCGCCCCGTAGGACCTCCGATTCCGTCTCGATTCCAACTTCTTATAAACCTTGATCTGCCCATTGCCCGTCCTAGAACTCCCTCCCCCCCCTCCCTTCCCTCCGCCCATTTTCGTCATCAACCTTTCTCCCAACTTTCACGCTTCGTCTTCTTTCTCACTCGATTTTATCACCCGCCCCTTCCCCTTATTCCCAACCTCATCGCATCAACTAGCAGCACGCGCGCCGACGAGTTGCTCCCAATCGACAGCAAGCCATGGCCGACGAGACGTGGACCACCTCGGTCACCAAGATCTTCGAGGCCAAGTCCATGCCCGAAGAGGCCGTCGCCAACCCGCACCACGTCACCAACAAGAGCGGCAAGCTTACCGGCTTCAAGAACCCGTACCCGTCCTGGTACAATCTGAACGAGCCCTCGCGCATGTTCCACGAGATTATCTGGTCAGACAGCCACGATCCAAACCCGCCTCTCTCTCTTCTTCCCCCCCCCCTCCCCGGTCGCGGCTAACAATGGCGCAACCACCGTTCCCACAGGCCCATGATCACCGGCAAACTCTCCACGCCCGACACCACCCCGCCGACCGTCAATGTCGTCAAGCCGCGCTTCCTGCCGCACCGCTGGGCGTCGCCCAAGCTGCGCGCGACGTGGCTCGGCCACGCCTGCTACTACGTCGAGTACCCGTCGGGCCTGCGCGTGCTCTTCGACCCCGTCTTCGAGGACCGGTGCTCGCCGTTCCGCTTCCTCGGCCCGCGGCGCTACACGCCCAAGCCCTGCGACCTCGCCGACCTGCCCGCCGTCGACGCCGTCGTCATCAGCCACAGCCACTACGACCACCTGTCGCACGCGTCGGTGCTCGAGATCCAGAAGCACCAGCCCGAGGCGCAGTTCTTTGTCGGCCTCGGCCTCGAGTCGTGGTTCCGCAGCAGCGGCCTGAACAAGGTGACCGAGCTCGACTGGTGGCACGACGCCGAGCTCACCGTCAAGAGGGTTGGTGGTAAGAGTAGCGGCAGCGGCACCGGCGCAGATACCGCCGCCGCCGCCGCCGCCGCCGCCGCCGCTACTACCACTGGTGCTGCTGCTGCTGCTGCTGCTGCTGCTTCCGCGGGGAGCAGCCAGGACACCATCACGGCGCGCATCTCCTGCCTGCCCTGCCAGCACACCTCGGCGCGCACCCTGCTCGACAAGGACACGACGCTGTGGTGCTCGTGGGCCGTGTCCTCGGGCGGCAAGTCGGTCTGGTTCGGCGGCGACACGGGCTACCGCGGCATCCCGCGGGGCCTGCCCGCCGGCGCCGACGACTACGGCCCGGAGCACGCGCACCTGCCGCGGTGCCCGCAGTTTGCCCAGATCGGCGCCCTGCGCGGGCCCTTTGACCTCGGCCTCATCCCCATCGGCGCCTACTTCCCGCGCGCCGCCTTCTCCGCCATGCACGCCAACCCCTTTGACTCGGTCGAGATCTTCAAGGACACCGGCTGCCGCCGCGCCATGGGCATCCACTGGGGCACCTGGGCCCTCACCATGGAGGACGTCCTCGAGCCCCCGCGGCTGCTCAAGCGGGCGCTCGGCCGCAGCGGCATCGCCGAGGAGGGCGTCTTTGACGTCTGCGAGATTGGCGAGAGTCGCGAGTTCTGAGGCTTCAAACGATGAGAGTCTCTGTATTTTCTACATTTCATTCTAATTATTATTATTCTTTTTTTTTTTTTTGCTGTCAAGACTTGGTTTTCTGCTAGGGCTTTACGCTCTCGTTTTTACGCTACATGGTCAGGGTATATGGGAGTCAACGGGTTGGAAATAGTCGAGATCTTATCATGTTTGGGAGCGTCCTTCTGCGTTTACTGGAAATCTGTTACAACTTTGTCGGCACGCTACACTTTCGAAAGAGCGCCATCCAGGAAAAGGAAAACAATGCAACATCATTTACTAATACGTTACATCAACTTTGGACCATTTCCCGCCCTATTTCCCCCATTGTCGTGCTATATTCCTTTGCCTGCTGGTGAAAAGTGGCCGAAGCTCCGCGGAGTTCTCAACGCCGACGACTCAATTCTGGGCTCGTCGCTGTATGCAATGCGTTGTTGATCATTCCCGTCACCCGCATATACTCACCACTGTTTGCACCTTGTCTCAGCTGATCCCCTCGTTCATTTGTACCACTCACCGTGCTGGGCAGCTGAGAGCGACCCCTCCGGCGAGGGCGAGGGTCCGGGGGTAATAAGCAGCGCCACCAGCCACTCCCGGTGCCATCCAAATCTGTTCATTCCCGATCTCGGACCCGCTGTCCTTTTGCGATGCACAGCAGAATAGGCGATACAGTAAGCACAGCTGTGGAGTTTTCTCGTTGTAGAGTCTTTTTTTTTGTTTCGGTTGGGCGGGGGAGAGAGAGTCGATTGCGGGCAGTCTCCAGAGAGAGGCCGAGGCTGAGAGAGTCAAAACGAGCTCCAAGATCCGGCATGACAAGGGACGGTATAGCCTATTTGAATGTCTTTTCAACTTGCAGCGCGTGTCAGTCTTTGACACAAAGTCCTTGAGCAGAATATAACGAAAAATCTGTCTTGTAATTTCAAGCCCAGTTTTCCCGCTGTGATGGGCCCCCGGACCTCATTCTCTTGAAGGTCCCATAGTTATATTGAACACAACTCCAGTTTTTATAGAAGTGATCGTCACGACCAGAATGGCCAGTTCCGTTTTTAGACGTATTATGAAATATACTTGCATCCTTCATGCATGATTGCAACCTGCCCTTGTTCGTCGAGGAAAAATTGGCAATGGCCGAACAAAATCAATCCCCGCCCGAGATGATAAACCCGAGAGACGGAATGACCCCCGCGAGCAACTGCGTAGACTTGACGTACCAGATGCCTCCCGAAGGATTCATGTTCAGCTATATAAAGGACATGGTTCCTTCAGGTTGAGCCACATCTGTCCTTTCTAGAGACAAGCTCGTTGACACCGTCCTAGCCCTCCGTATCAAATCACTTTTCTCCAGGAACCGCGACTCCGTTTCCAAACATGAAGGTCCTCACTTCCGTCCTCGCCATCGCCATGGCCGTGGCCAGCGTCAGCGCCGTTGCCATTGAGCCCATGTCCGATATCGAGGCTCGCTGCATCGCCAACGGCAAGGCTTGCAAGGCCAATGGCTCCATGGGCACCTGCTGCAGCGGCTTCTGCCTCGCACAGGGCGGCGTACGTTTTACCATGAAATATTCCCCCTACGGCTTCGCAAAATGCCGTCTTCCCTTCCTTACGCCCCCCCAGCCGCATAAATTGCTGACCAGATTTTGTTCTTCCCTCCTTATTAGAAGGTTGGAAAGTGCGCCAAGAAGTCCTTCGCCGCCGCCGACGCTGCTGAGAGCGAGGTCGTCGCCGACAGCGAGGTCGTCGCCAATCTTGAGGCTCGCTGCCTTGCCAATGGTAAAAGGTGCAAGGCCAACGGCTCCTTGGGCACCTGCTGCAGTGGTTTCTGCCTCGCCCAGGGCAACGTGAGTCTTTCCACCGCAGATCAAATGTTTCGTGACTTTGTAAACGATGCTAACCATCTGCTTCATCTTATACAGAAGGTCGGTGTTTGCAAGAAGAAATAAATGGGTATAGCGTTGTAGAATGTTATGGAACATTGTTCATACGAGATTACGACAGACAGTCAGCATTCATGAAAAACGTTGATACAATACTCGTACATAGCAAAGAACTTACGTATATTTACCCTGGAAGACCAAAACAGTCAAGTTGCCACAAGCCCAAGCATCTCGGGAACGAAAAGTGCAATGAAGAGCGCAGTAATCTGATGCAGTCATTATGTATATCCAAAAGACTAGAAATTACGTATGTAATTGAGGAAACAGGTGACTCTTTGCTCGCAATGTCAAAGCTCCAAAGAGAACGCTCATATGCACCCGCGCCAGTAAGGACTCTTTTAGCCTCCAAATTTGATTTGTTCATGATATGAAAAAGCCATGATTTGCTTCCAGTCCCCAGAAATGACTCCGCCCATGGCCATGACAATATGAAAATAAAAATATGAAAGAAAGGAACGAGGGTACTTAAAAATGATAAAGGGTATATGCAGTTGTACAGGCTTGCAACGGCAGAGGTGTCATGGCTCCACGGGCAGCTCGCCCCTATTAGGTGGCGCTGGACCACTCTTGTCGATGCCTTGGAAAGTTTCATAGAATTCATGTCGGTCATCTTCCAATTTTAGTCTCGTTTCACCCGAGGCAACCATATGCTTGACGTCGCTCCAGTAGGCCAGCTTGCGGACTTCCTCATCCGCATGCCGAAGTGCCGCATTAAGCGCGTCTTTTCGATTCCTCGTGGCTGGTATGGGATTTTTGTCAGCATCCCTGGTAGCTTCGTTGAACTTGGCGACAAGATGGCATAACAATAACCTGCGTGATGCTTGGAAGATGAAGAGGCCCATGATTTCGTGCATGTTTCTCTGTAAAGCCGGAAGGTCTTGCGCATGCTCCAGGTAGTTTTCGATTGCTTCTCTCTTCTCGCGATCTATGCGAGCGATTCGAAGGGTTCGCATCAGAGTCGGGAGGTTGTCTATGTCGGGCTCTTCTTCAACAAAATCGACAGTGGACGTTTGCGCCGTGCTTGCGCGGCTGGGAACACGGCTCACGAGACTGGCGGTGGTAGTCTTGGTGCGCTCCGATGCGGGCCGTACAGAAAAGTATTCGGTGGTGAGGAGATGAGGCTCGTCAGGCTTGTGATCGCAACGCTTCTTCACTCGTCTGCGGATCCAAGCTCGTCTTCTGACAAAGGAGTTCCACCACTTGGCACCATGCCAGGAAAACGCACCGGAAAACGCAAATGAATATTCCCACCCAAACTCGTCCACTCCTTCTTGGTGGTTAATACGCCATTCCGGCCAAGCCCATTCCCATGTTGGGTCAGGAACAACAGCTGTGTGAATATCGGTCAAGGAAGGCTTGTGAAACTCATTTGTCCATGGTGTAGGATCTAAGCCCCCCAGTGCTTTCGAGGAAAACAAGGCGGCACCGCACAAGAAGCCACCTCGCTCGTTTTCGTACAGAATGTCGATCGCGGTCTCACGATTATCAACCTTCTTCTTGGTTATGGAATACTGTTGAGGTTCAGGCATTGGGGTTGCACCGTGGACTTCAATGGAGGGCTGAGATGGTGACGGCCTCACGGTGTGCGGATTCTCTTGCTCTGCTGGTTGTTCGAGTATTACATCGCGGCTGCCGCTGGGGCTGGGACGCCTGCTAGACGCATTCGACTCATCGGCACTAGCTTGAGCACGACTGCTCCGCCGGGTACTAGGAGCAGGAGTCAAGAGATTAGACGTGGTCGTGGTCCTGTCTATTTGCGCATAGTGATGGCCGTTATGAGGTGAGACTGTGCCATCATTGTCGACGAGGGCGATCTCGTGGTCAAAATCGTCTGGTTTGAGGCCTACCACACGGCGCGAGCTGCGGAGCTTCATTGAGGGAGGGTTGGCTCAGGCCCGCTCGGCAGGCGGCCACCGTGGATCTGGCGGTGCGCGGGCAAGCCCGTACAGAGCGTCTCTCTCACTTTTTTTTTTTGGTACGGACGGTGGTCAGGATTTCATTGGCGTGTTGTCAATTCAAGTGTAAGCCAGGTGATATCTTCGTCGTGCAAAGGATTGGCTATCGCGAACTGGTGGCGGGTAGGACCTGGTGTCGTGGAAAGAGCAGCGAGCAGTACGTCAGCCAAGAGTCGGCGAGCCAGTGGCGCAAGATGCACTCAAGTCTTTCATCCGCAGTTTGTACCGGGCGTGACGGAACTGAAATGGATCAGCTGACTGCTGAAGGCCAGCTGTATTATGTGTGCAGAGAAAAAGGCAGAAGACGGCATTGACATCAAGCTGCGGTACTGTTTGTAGGATCGTGTGGTCAACGACGCTTTCAGCGATCGGGGTGACGATGCAGCCAATGAGCTTCGGGGCAGATGCCAGCACAAAGGGAAAGATGCCGCCAGTTCATTCACAAAGCACACAAGGTTGGTAGGGAAGAAGGAAGCAGGCACCCAAAGCAGGTGAAGTGGAAAAAAAGAGAAAAATCTCGCGCCAGCCGAGCCCAGGCGTTGGGTCGTCGGGGTTGAGGAGCAGAAATGCGCAGCAGCAGCTGCAAACAGGGAAACCGTCGGCCAAGTTAAAGGTCGCAGGCAGCCGGCGGGTGGGTTTGGTGGATTTCGGTGGGCTGATCAGTGGCTGTCTCCAGCGGGGTTGTAGTACATGTCGCGCTGAAAGATTGAATGAGAGCCGGAGGAGGCCCTGAAACCCCGCCGAGGCGGTCGGCTGGCCCACTGGCACCGCTGCCAGCCAAGTGGGGCACCTGCATGGCGTTCATGATGTAATGCCTGCAACAAGTCTAGAATCACAGTCCTAGCGGCTGTACTGCAGGGGGTTGGCCTTGGAAAATGCGCATTCTGCAGGCTCGTGACCTCTTGGGTAGATGGTATTTCAAAACATGCGCCTGAGATCTCTCTCTTTCTGCATCGGCAGCGCTTTGCTTTGGCTGCCTCCCACGGCTATCGCGCCACCACCGATATGGGCTTCAATGTCGCTTGTGGCTTAGCTGAGGCTGGTGAACAACCACAAGCCACCGCGTGAAGCAAAGGCGGCAAACCTCCTACTTAGCAAACACACTTTATTTCCAACTCTAAAACCATGACTGCCGCCATTCTCCGAAGACATATATCTGCGACTTTCCTCTTGAGACTTCTTCCAGCACTCGTTATCAGTTCGTGTGAAGACGGCATTGTCGCCACGTCACTCTTGAGTCGTTTACCATTAATAAAGCGCACTTGACTCGACAAAGCTAGGCTCAACTTCATGTCTTAGCAAATGTCCTCTCAACAGTCTCCTTAATCTTCCTCACAATCCCCTCGATATCGTCCGCGGTGCTTGTGTACACTGGTGAGACCAGCACGTGGTCGCCATCGACGCCATCCATAGTGCCCGTCCCAGGATACAGCATAATGCCCATGTCCATCAGGCCCGTCGTGTGCACTGCGTTCGCTACCCCTGCTGCCACTGGGAAAGGTGTCTTGTTTTCCTTGTCACGCACAAACTCGATCTTGGTACGTGTTAGCGCCGCCTGCCACACGTGGTATTGTCGTCGCACTTACACCCCAAAAGAGGCCCTTTCCTCGTACGTTGCCCACATTCGGATGATTGTCAAGCGCCCCGTGCAAGAGCTTTCCTAGCAGCTTTCCCATTTTCTTGACATTCTGGACGAGATTGCCTTCGCGCACAATGCGCTGCACTTCCAACGCGGCAGCACAGGCAACTGGGTGGCCCTGGTATGTGTGGCCATGCATGAAAGCCCTAAAGTCCCGTCAGTGGTCAAATTAGCAAAAATGAATTTGGGAACAAACCCGGTTCCTGCCATCAGAGTATCTGCGATTCGGTGGTTGATCATCAGCCCGGCTACTGGAGCATATCCTCCGCCTAGTCCTTTTGCCATTGTCTGTATATCAGGCACCACACCCTCCTGCTGCCAAGCATGCAAGGATCCGCAACGACCCATTCCGGACATGACCTCTGCAAACGCTTTAGATTTTGATACTTCCCGACATTGAGGGGCACTTACCGTCCAAAATAAGCAGTGCACCGTATCTATCGCAGACTCGTTTCATGGCTTTGAAGTAACCAGGCACAGCAGGAACGCATCCTAGTGTCTGACGATGTGAACGGCCTGTCAGTGATTGTTTTGAAACTGCTGAGCCTTGAAAACCTACCGCTCCGACAACAGGTTCCGCAACAAATGCGCAAATTGTATCAGGACCAACTTGCTGGAACTTGCTGTCCAACTCATCAGCCAATTGTTCCACATACTCATCAGTCGTTTGACCTGGTTTCATGCCTCTATAGGCATTGCATGCTGCGACTCGGTGCACGTTTGGTAGAAGCATGTCTAGGAACAAGCTACGCCTACCAACATGTCCACTCATTGACAGTCCACCCAGGGTGGTGCCATGATAGGAGCCTTCTCGCGCAATGAAATTGATGCGCTTCGGCTGTCTGTTGCTCAATTCCATGTAGTACTGTCTTGCCATTTTCATAGCGGCATCCATAGCTTCGGAGCCTTTCATCAAATTAGTAGACTGATTCTTCACAAGCCGTGGGTAGGACAAACCAGATGACATGATGTACGCCTTGGCCATCGCACCACCTGTCCCGTTGATGAGCTCGGTTGCGAGATCTTCTCCTACTTGATGGCCAAAAAACATTGAATTGCAGTAAGAGAACTTTTCCAGCTGGTCAATCATTGCTTGGCGAACTCTTTTGTTCCCATGCCCTAGACACGCCACAGACGCCCCGCCTGTTGTGTCTTCCATTTCATGGCCACTCGAAAAGCGTATACGCGTCCCATTCGCTTCCACTACTTGCATAGGTGTTACTTTGATGTTTCTATGTAACACCGCACTCTTGGCGACAGGAATCGGCTCTTCGTTCGCTGGTATGGCGACGGCCACAGAAGTCGATACATAACGGTGAGAAGGTCGCTGAGGAACTGCCGTTGCTGCCCTCACAATTCTTTGGTCTGGCCATATAACGCTACGGGTCGTAAGCGTATATCCCACGGGTATTCGGACTCGGTATGCCATCATATTGCCAGCTCTGCCAATGAGACAAGAACCACTAATAGCAGCCGGAGTGCAGGGGACTGTAGCAGTTTATGGTTGGCGCGGGGGTTATAAGTCTGTCAATGTTTGCTTTCCGCGGCATGATCTTGCGATATCGGTCAGCCCGACAGCGCCAAGATAAGGGATCTGGTCATCTGGCCAAACATAAAGGCAGGGTAGGGCGTTGTCCGTCATGGAGTTTGTGTAATGCGATTGGTTTACCGGGCGGGGCTCGCGGTTGTCGGGCAATCAGGTTCGGGATGCGCCCTCCGAGTGCCATACTGATGAAACATCCCAACTGCTGCATGAGCGGTGTGGTTTTGAGGTAAGAATAGAAATAATGCCATTGATCTGTCACTCGTTCAATATTAGGAACAATTCCAACATCTGTTCGAGTAGTTTTGTCTCTCTCTAGTTGTTACTAATAATCCCATGAATCGAGTTACTCTTTGCTTGACCGTGAGAAGGCTAGTCGGTAGGCTACCGTTATCGGTCATGCATGCCGGCTTACGAGGTAACGGTGAGCAAAGACAAATATCAAGAAAATAGAAAGAATTCAATACTTTTTCGTCAAATAATGTGGCGACATGATTTTTGCAAAAATAATGCAACTACATCTGATGACAGTCGAGCTTTTTCTTTATATCCAAAGCCTGCACGTGACGCCCCAGCCGTTAGAGAGATCATGAAACT
This sequence comes from Cordyceps javanica, assembly GCF_051103115.1. Lineage (NCBI taxonomy): Eukaryota > Fungi > Ascomycota > Sordariomycetes > Hypocreales > Cordycipitaceae > Cordyceps > Cordyceps javanica. The sequence continues at coordinate 1,433,706 of NC_139301.1, read as the reverse complement.
TTTAGTCGTTGAACTGTCCACCAGCAACAACATCCATGATTATCGCAGCTCACATTCGCTCGGCGTAGCACGCCCATGTATGCGGGAGTCACGGCACTATTCAGGGCGCGGGCCATCCGGCTCGGCGTACCTCGATTTAGTGCAGCCGCATCGAGCCCGAAGAACAGAGAGCGACAGGTGCAGCACTGTCACGCTCTGCGCTCTCTGCACCTGAGCTCCTCGACGGCGCGCACCACAACGGCCGCTGCCGAGCCCGAAGACACGGAAGCGAGCACCGTCGTCAAGGCCGAATTGTCACACACGAACCTAGCGCGCAACAGCGAGATCCGCTTCGCGTACCGGGACAGAACCCCCGAGACCGAGGCCGCCGTCAACGAGATGCTTGGCACGGCCTACATTCCTCCCGCCCGACGGTATCCTACGCCCGAGGCCACACGGCTGAGCCTGCAGCGGGCTCGGCGCATCGCGCGCGTCCGCGTTGGCGAGGAGATCCTCGCACGCAAGGGCGGCAAGGTCCGGCGCCGCGACGCGGCCGACACCTTTGGCCTCCTGAAGAACATGACGCAGCCGCGAGGCAAGAAGCCCGCCATGCACGCCATGCGTATCGTTCTGCCCAAGGCTTGGGAGTTTGACGTTTCCAAAAGCAAGAGCGTTGACTACGTCGAGGCTCGCACCGGCTTGGCAGCCCGGCTGCGCATGACGAGCGACAGGGAGAATGCCACTGCCATCGTGCTGCGTGGACAGGGCCCGGTGCTCGCCAAGGCAGCGGACGAACTCATCGCCGTGTGCAAGGACGTAGAGATCTTCAAGCTCGGCGAAGTCACGAGTTTTGACTACGCCGCGCAGCGCCTCTGGCCCGTCATTCAGGATGCCGAAGACGGCGGTTCCTTTGTGCCCCCTGGCCAGCTGGAAAATATCTGGCTCCACAGAGAGCAGCAATACTGGGTGGACTCCGCGTACGAAAAGACACCCAGGCCGGCGCAGTGGACAGAGGCGTCATTTGACATTTTTATCAGGTCGTTGGTGTATGGACGTCTGAAACCCGGGTTGACGCTGCCATTGTACAATTACGGAACCCACACGGACGGAATCCGCGTGCGCATGATTATGGAAGCATTCGAGGACCCAGCAGCGCGCAGCTGCATCACAACGCCGGTCCTCAAGATGGCGCTGCAGTTCATGGCCTCGCACGGCGGCCACCGGGCCAGCGCCGAGCGCCTCCTCTCACAAGCCGAGAGATGGGGCGTGCCGCTCGACACGGATGCCTTCAACATTCTGCTCGACTGCTACGTGCACAAGCACGATGTGCGCTTCTTCCACAAGGTGCTCATCAAGATGCGCGAGCGCTGCTTCTACCCAAACACGCGCACGTGGCTGCACTTTTTGCGGCTTGTCCAGCGCGACGACACCCGGCTGCAGGTCGAGGCGGCCATGTTCGACCTCGGCTTCTTCGAGGATCCTGGCACGCGCCGCGGCGTTGGCGTCATCACGGCCGGCGCACTTGCCTACCAGGCGCTGCGCGCCGGCGAGACCCTGCCGGCTTTCCTCAGCAAGCAGGTGGCGCGGTTCGGCCCTGCGTGGCTCACCGACGACCACGCCGCCGCTACCAATGCCGTGCTGCGCGAGTTCTTCCTCTTCCACCCGACACCCGCCGCCAGCAAGCGCTACCTAGATTACCGCGTCCTCGTCGACCGCGTGGCCGAGCACGGCGGCAAGAAGGCCATGGGCGCAAGCACGCTTAACCTCGTCCTAGAGCACTGCGCGCAGCCGCACGTCCGCGACTGGGACACGGCGTTTTGGGCGCTGGACCGCTCGTCGTCGGACGCCGTCGTCGAGCGCGGCGCCGCCGCCGCCACCTACCACCACCTCATCAACCTATGCCTGGGCACGCGCAGCGCGACCGCCCTCGGCGCCGTCGTCTTCTATGCCGTCAAGGAACGGGCGCTGACCGTCCGCGCCGCGCGCACGTCCGTGACCGGAGCCATGCTCGGCAAGGTTGGCGGCGCCGACGGCGACGGCGACGACGGCTCCTTTTGGCAGGTGCAACCCCCGCGGCTGCTGTCGCGCGACATGGCCGCCGCCCTCCGCAGGACGCCCGCCGAGGCCAAATCGCATGCTCTCCGCACGGTCGAGACCGCCATCCGCGACGCCACGGCGGGTTACGTGCCTGCCGACAGGCTCGTCGACGTGCTGCGCACCGCGCGCGCGCTGGACTACGGCCGGCACGAAGCGGGCCTTGCCGGAGACAAGGCAGGCTCGCAGGAGATTGACCCCAACGGCCCGGCGCTGACTATTGCGCTCGCGGGCGTCAAGGACAGCGACGGCAACGACGACGACGTCGACGCATCGCCGCGGCGGAGGGGCGAGGTGCGCCTGGACAGCGCTTTCGACGCGCGCCGCATGGTGGTCTACAACCAGCAGCACGCGAGGCCGCCGTGGCTCGAGCCTCGGCGGAAGCGAAATGGCGGCGCGGCGCGCGACGAACCAGCAGCGACAAGCTCCCAGGCTGGACAACTAGTACCATCATCATCAACAACATCAACGTCATCATCCTCGTCATCATCACCAGCCACCCCAACAGCAGAAGCAGCAGCAGCAGCAGCAGCAGCAAACGATACAGCCACCGACGCCACGAAAGAACAGGGCGGCGAGAAGCGAATCAGCGGTAGCCACCCGCTTGTACAATATCTAAACTCGTTGCAGTAAAAAACAAAAGACAAATCTTCAAGAGCAAAACAAAACAAAAAGGCAAAAAGGAAGCGGCTGTTTTCTCTTCTGCTTTTTGGTGGACATTTTAGAGATGGAAGCTCAACAGCAGCATTTGTATTATAATTTGTACAAAAAACGCGGAACACAGCAATAGAGAACAAGAAAGATATCTAGATACCCCTACATTTGAAACCCAACATACACACTCTTGTGCCTTCTTTCGATGGATTATTTATAGAAAAATGCGTATACTTGAAACGGAACTACTCATCTCATACCCATCCACTTTGCATAATTGGGTGGCATTACCCCATTGTATTTTGGTGGCACTTGGAGACAATACAAATATCCCAGGAATCTTCCTCACCTCTTGCACCACCATGCTCCTTCTGCTCTTTCTCCGCCAACTTCTCTGTCATCTCTGCAAGAAAAAAAAACAATAAAAAAATAAAAAGTAACAAAAAGATATCTTTCGTTCCGAACTTCGTTTATTTCCCCTCCCCTCCTCTCCTTTCCAGCCCTCATTTGCTGTCGTGGGGCAAGATCTTTGCAGGTCATCACCAATTCCGTTTTTTCTCTTCTTGTTCTTTTTCTTCTTCCATCGTTTCTATGGTCGTGTCATCGTCTCAAGAGAAAAAAATTAACCACCCGTCCATTGGCATGAAATTGTGCTCTCTTTTTCGAAATCACAGCGCTTCCTTGGTTCCTGCATTTTTTTTTCGGCTGCACAGCGTTTTTGAGGGGGGCCATAGAAGAATTTATAAATGTCATGTCTAGGGAGAAACCGACACTGCTCCTTCCAACAGATGCCGAGGTGGCACTAGCAGATTGAATAGTTGACGAGAAACATTGGGAACATGGTAAATAAAAAAAAGAGGGACATGGGGATATCATCGCCAAAATTGGCGATCCTTGAAGCGCGAGACAAGGTGGATAAGAGCAAAAAAAAGATGCGGGGAAAGGTGGTTGCGGGTGCGTTCAGTCGTGGGGTTCAATTTTTACACTGTCACCCTTTTCGGCCATTTGTGCATCGTCACCCTGGCAGGTCAAGACGACCACCTAGTCCTTCTTAGTCTCTTCCGAGGCGGGCGTCACTTTCTTTTCTTGGTTGTCGGACGCGGGGGTGGGTTTGGATTCGGCGGACTCGGCTAATGTCGATTCGGGGGCAGAGGACTGTGTCTTGGCATCCTTGTCTTCTGTTGCGTCCTTGTCGGTCGTCGTAGGTTTTGAGACCTGGCTCTCGAGGTCCTTGTCTTCGTCGGCATTATCGAACATTTCGGTATCATCTGAACCCGTAAGAACCTCTGTGCCATCGCCGAGGAAAATAATTCGACCGCGAGACCCACCAACGCCAAATCCTTTCTTGCCATCGGCATCCATTTCATATCCGCTGTCGCTATCCTCGTAGTTGTGGTGCACACCGGGGCCACGGAATTCGGCTGATGGGGTCGGTTAACTCTGATTGGCCAGGAGTGCGCATGCGCGGGCTGTGATTAAATATTCATACCGTATTCGGGAGGGGCGCAAGGACCGTCACCATTGGCAACACGCTTGGCAATCTCGTCGTACCATTGCTCTTTGGTCTTGCCATTGAGGAACGCAATAATGATCATGGTCATGTTGTCGCAGCCGACACCTCCAGTCTCCGAGTTGGAGGCCAGGCAGTTATCCATCATATTTTCGCAGATCTTCTCGAGGTCCTGCTTGGCGGCAATGCCGCGGCGAACGAATTCGACGACTGCCTGAGAGGATTGGCAGTCCCAAATACCTACACACGAGTTTAGTATCGCGACTAGCATAGCCGAAGTGGGTGCAGGATGCAGTAGCATTTCAAGACCTACCGTCGCAAGCAAGAACAAGAAACTCGTCCTCGTCGGTCAAATCGTGCTGCTCAACATCGGGGAAGGCAGTGACGATCTGGGCCTCGGGGGGCAGTTCGGCAACCTTCTTGAACTCGAAGTCACCGATAGCGCGAGACAAGGCAAGGTTGCCATTGACACGGCCAAAGTCGACAAAACCGCCAGCGGCGGTGATGCGGTTCTTCTCGGCCTCGAGTTGGGGCTTGTGGTCTTCGGACATGGGCTTAGCGCGGCCCTTGATGCCCAATACACCTCGGGAGTCACCAGCATTGGCCTGAGTGATTTGTTAGACGACTTGTGGCCCCAATTCTGAGGTCACTAGGGCAAATTTTGGCAAACGTACCACGAAGAGTTTGTTGCCAACAATCAAGCTTACGCAAGCGGTGCAGCCAGAAACCTCATCCTCGAATCTGGGGTCTAAAAGTGAGTGTCAGCAGATGCAAAAGGGGATTGTATGTAGCGTCATGAGGAACCACGTACCCCCAAGCATAGCTCTATCGGCGGCGAGGAAACCGTCCTTGAGGCCTTGAATATAGTCGCCTTTTTTGAAGGATTCCTGTCTGGCAATGATGCTGTGCATGTTGGCGCCACAGTAGGTTGCTACTCTGTCGCCACCGTGGCCGTCGTATACGCCAAAAAATGACATTCGGGCGTTCTTGTGGACTTCGGACTCCTCGGCGGAAGGGGAAGGCATCAGGTCGAGGACGGTGGTGTCAGCATCCTCCATGCTGATACGCCATCCTTGCATGGAGGAGACGCCATAGAGGAGGCGGTCATCTTGGCCCTTGGACGAGTTCTGTAGAGGTAGAACAAGAAGAACAACATTAGCTTTGGTACAATTTGGATTTTTTAGAATAAAGAGGCCATGGCCTTTGCGAATGGCAGCCGGGCACGCGTAGGAAGAGTGGTTTGTGGTGGCGGCGACTGAATGCGGGGCACGTGGAGGAAGGGATTTCCGTGCTCAACGAGGCGCGTGAATGCGCAGCATCCGGTCCTCTCGGAGTCGTAGAGCGGCGCGGTGTTTGCGTGGGCTCATGGGCAGTGAAAGCAAAGACGATCCCAGAGCCATTGCCAACGTTCTGCGAGTTTTCAAAGCCAGCAAGACAAAACGCGCGTTGCTCGTGACAAATCAGGCCCAGCAATGGCACCACCACGACAGCTCTTGCGCAGAGAAGGCCGATCCCAGATGCGAGCCCCTCAACGAGGAGGGATGAAGAGCGCTCCGGGTTGTAGAGCAGAAGAAGGAAATAAAAAACACACCTTGTCAACCACCGGCTCCGAAAGGGTTTGACCCATGGCTACGGAAAGGGCTGTTGTATCGGGGAGCGGCGCAGAGTGGCAGCTACCGCGAGATTATGGATGGGATTGTGTGCGGTTGCTGTGGTTTGTTCGTGGGGAGGTGGGATGGATGGTGGACGAAACCGTGCGCGGGGCTGTGGCCGGGGAGGGGTTGTATTGATGGGCGGCGTTGGAGAACGGGTGGCGGACAAAGCTGGCAGATTTGTAGAGGAAGCCTGGTTCGCGGGGGGGTTGGACAAAAATGAAACAATGAGAACGTGATGCCAGAAAAATCGCCGTCTCGCTCGCTCGATGTGGTAAATTTTTTTTCGGATTTAATCTGTATTTTCGCGGTGTTGGGAGAGAGAAAAAGGGCCGGAAGTGTGAGCCCGCAAGGTTCCAAGGCAGCGACAGACAGACGACAGAGCTGGCTGGTGCAGACGAGGAAGAGGCGAAGGGGGGCGCTCTATGCCAGGGCAAAGAGGGCGTACTAACTTTGATGAATGACGGGACGGACTCGGCCAGCGACTGACTGGTAGGCTATCCTACTGAACATAGCAGGTACCTAGGACGGGTCCAGTGAGGGGGTTTTTGGGGGCAGAGAAAACCCAAACCTGCGGCGCTCTCATAATGTACAGTACCTAGGTAGGTACCTTAGGTACTTAGGTAGGTACCTACATGAGCACCTGTGTGGTACTGGTACGCGGAAGCTGAAGCTTGCTTATCCTTACTCCGACTTGATTACCTCTCGTCACACACACTTGTTTTTTTTTTCCTTGGTTACCAGACTACATTGCTACAAGTGTGACTACTCGACACTTCCAGTTCCATGTTTTCCCCCTCCTCATTTTTCTTTCGCGGATTTTCTTCTGTAAGCAGTGACGGTTCGAACTGGAAAAGTCTGCATTGTCCTTTATGGTTCCTCCGCAAAGCTTCGGGTCGTTTACGTGGGAGCAGGCGCTAATAAGCAATGGCAAATGCTGGCAACGACAAAAAAAAAAGACCGGCTCCCCCTCCCCGCTCTCGCTCTTTGCAAGCCCGCTCAACACAGCCGGCGCAAAACCTGTACCCATCTCTGATAACGATCGCTGATGAATGTGCCTGTTCAGCTTTTCCAGCTTCCAACCCCGTTCCCGCTCGTCCTACCTAGCTACCTAGGTACTGGTAGGTAGGCAACAAGGGTCCAAAACACTTGAGGCGGCGAGCAGAGTCCCTGCTCTGCTTGTAGCAGACAAGCAAAGACTTGAGGAGGGGGACAAGACGAAGGAGAAAAAAAACACACACACACACATAGGCCACGAGAGACGACGGGTAAGCATCACAAACATGGAAAGCCCTGTTCCCCAGGCATGCCCGGGGCCCTTTTCGAAAAAGCAACAATCGGCGCGCCTAACTCCAAGGCTACACCAACTGTGCATTCCGCTGGCCAATCAGACACACCCGTACGCCGTCGGCACCCCGTAAAGGAGAGAAAATCCAAGAAACAAACCTCCGTGGGAGGGAGGGGGCCAAAAGCAGGGAGAGAGCGGTTCGATTGCACGCTTGACTGCCTGCTTACTCGCTTTGCCCTGCTGCCTGCCTTCCTGCCTGCCTGCCTGCCTGGCTACCTGGCTTCCCGGCTGTCGGGCAACATGCCGGAGCATCATGTGCCCAAATCAAGCTTTTTTTCTTCTAAAGGCTTGTCACTCCAACTGGCCGCCCCAACAGGAACCCTGTGTATACTGCACTAGTTACAATCCCCCGGTCTCACTTGAAGGTAGTTACTATTTACTAATCTAACGGCCAACCTCGGCGCACGTTGCCGCCCAAGATGAAGAAACAAGTGTGCCAAGAAAGAAGAGCAAGAATATGTTTTCGTAATATCTTCGATGGATCGATTCAACAAGCAAGACTTGCACAGAATGTCACAGATGTCCCACTGACTGACACATCCCCCCCGGAGTTCCCTTATTGCCATTTTCAGTACGGATACCAAGTTGCCAAGTTCAAAATGTGGGGGAAAATCTATCAATTAACTATCAATGGAGCAGGGCTTCAAGTGTTCCCAGTCCAGCCCCCCTCTCGCTCTCCAACTGCAGTCCACACGGCCCGGCCGACCAGCCGCATGCTTCTTATTTCGTTAAGAAGGCCCCCCCCCCCCCCAGTATCTCAATACAGTCAATCAACTTATAATCAAATTTTCTTGTCCGACTGTCGCCCAAGCCCCCGAGTGGCTGTAGAATGGAAAATGAAAACTCTCCCTCATCTGGTTTACGTAACAACACGCCCTTTTTGTCTCTTTTGGTATGTAGGTACTGATAGGTTGGGTGTGACTTGCACGCGGCCAACGCCACCACTCCCAATTCAGGACAAGCCACCAATTAGAATTCCTCTCCAACCCCCCAAAATTTTGAAAAGAATACTTTTTTTCTCCTCTTCAGCCGGATCTCCTTGTCTGGTCGCGTGTCCTCGAACCCCAAAATTGATATAAAATAAAGTTAAAAGCAGAAAGTCTACAATTTACCCCCCCGCGCCTTTTCTTCCCGTTCTCCAGCCTCTCGTCCATGTCCATGCCAGCCCCAGCTCATGGCCCGCCGGGAAGTAGTGATAATCTCATCCACAATGTAGAGCAAGAGACTGGAGAATAGGAAAAGGATTTTTACAGGGGCATCTTCTAGAATGACATACACAGAGCAGCCCACAGCCGGTGACTGTTGCCGTGTGTCTCGCTCAGCTTCCGCAGAGTTGCGACTTTCCGTACGTGCCTCGCCCGGCATTGTCCAAAGTATGACTAAAAAGTAATTCGTACACTTTTTATCATCGGCCGCCTCAACAAGCCTGGAATTCTTCATGTGGCCACCACCTTTCTGAGGCAGAGCAACGCAGCATAGAGTTCCCCCAGCAAGAAGAGTGCATCGGGTGAGCAACACAAGTTGACGAATCCAACGGTGCACAGTGTCCATAAATGCCAACAAGGGTGCTTATTTCTATCAATCAATGCCAGTCATGACTCTCTCAATCTTATACATCGTCATTTCCGCCGGGCTCCCAATGCATCCAAAGTGTCCTACTATCGATTCGTCTATACAAGCGACCAAATACCCATGCTCAAACCCCGTACTGCCCATGTAAACCAAGCTAATCAAAACACTCTCGTACCATGACATCTTCTCACAGTATCTCATCTATGGTATGGTCTCGGTCGTATTTCTCTGGCATCTTCATATCGTCATCGTATCGTGGCCGATACCGATCAGGGTAATCATTGCCGCGATACCGCTGGTGGCACGGTACACGACGCAGCCGCCGCCGCGCCGCACGTTTTCGATTCGCAGACTGACGCGCCCGACGTCGATCCCATTCTTCGCGCTCCCAATCTCTCGGTCTTTGCCGCCCGCCCGCCAGCACGGCATCGTGCTCGTATTGGGCCGTGCTGCCCACGCGAGGGCCCTTGATGTACGACACCAGGTGGGTGACAAACGCGCACCGTCTCTCCTGCCCCAGCTCTCGCATCCACTCCGAGTAGTTGTTTGGTTGTGCCGTTTTGAGCCCTTCCATGACCGACGACGTGAAGAGGTGTTCGAGGAGCTCCTCGACGCTCCCGTTTCCGTCTCCGTAGCGGGCGAGCAGGCGCAGGTGGCACTGCTGCGCGTCCCGGATATACTGGTTGAGCCCGTTGGATCCCGGCGCCAGGATGATGCGCCCCAGGTCGACAATGTCCCGGTGCGCCTCGTAGCTCTGCTGGGGGTGGCGCTCCGGCTCGGCCAGCAGGTCTGCCAGCAGCCCGAGAGTGTTCTGAAACGTAGCTCCTGTAATCTCCCAGCCGTATCTCCAAAGCTTCTCGAGAACTGGCTCCGAAATGTTGGTCACCAGAAGCTGAACGGCTCGCTCTTGATCTGCGAGGTACTGGTGGTGCTCGGCGATGCTAAGCGGCCTGAGGTTGGCACACAGGAGGTGTCGAAGGCCCAAGACGTCAAGCTGCACAAGAATGGCCTTGTGCCACTCTCGCCAGCAGCCGTGCCCACGTAGTTTATCCATTGATGTCCGATTCGTGGTCGACCATGGTATTTTGAAGTGTGTTTGCGTACAGTGCGGCTGCTTTTTGCACATGTTTGCAGGAAGAAAAAACAGAGTGACTGACAAAAGCGGACAGAGTAAACATGACTGCCGGCCGTCAGTGCCTGCCGGCTGCTGGGTAGGTACAAACGCATCAAACCAGAAGACGCCACTATATCACCACAGAATCCCTCAAGTGTTAACTCGAGCATGATGTACTAGGTCAGTGCTGCCGGTTGCTGTGTGAGCTGTCACAGATGGAAGAACCTCACTAAATTTTACAATATCTACCTCCACTTTGACGGCATCAGAGTACCGCGCGGAGAATGAAGGGCTTTTGGGCACCTAACAGTAAATTCCAGATCTCCCATCCTCTCCGTCGTCAGTTCAGTCTATTAGTACTTCTTTCTCTTATCAGTACTCCCACATCAGAAACCAGTGTCATTACCCAAGCACCATGCTAAGCTGCAAACCCCAATAATCACAACCCCGAAACGTCAAACTCAAAAGGCAGGCAGAAAAGGAAACCCCAGTCTCTATGCTCCCAATGTCCGAAAACCAAACCCAGCAAACCCCTTCCCGTGATCAGCCTCCCAGACCGCCTACGCATGACGCGAACTCGTCGACCGGGACCTCCGTCTCTTCCTATCTTGGCGTCGCAGATCCTCCTTCACAGCCGCCACCCTATCCGTGTAGCGGGTTTGCCAACCGCGCGGTGCCCTGTGCGGGTTCCGGAACCAGCATTCGGCGTTGTCGTGCGGCGTCGAACGGGGATGGTGCATGGCGCACAAGTCGCAGCCTTGGCGGAGTGGTGCCCGGCGCGTGGCACGACTGCTTCTCCTCCCACGCCGTCTGCTTCCGGTAGCGAGGATGCCGACGTCATCACTCGGTGGCTTCCTGCCAACAGCGGAAGCGTCGGCGATGGCGGCGGCGGTGGCAGCCGCCAGGTCGCTCCGGTTCTTGGCCAACAGCCACGCTGTCACGCCGGCCTGCGTGCTCGCGCGCCAAGGCGAGTCCCTCTCCATGTCCTCCTTCCACTCAGCGTACCATGCCGGCTTCGCCGCTCTCAGGCCTTCCATGAGCGACGACACGAACAGCTGCTCCAGTAGTTCCTCGACGCCACCTCCTACGCTGCCGTCGCCGTACTGCGTAAGCAGGTTGTCGTAGCGGTTCTTGGCTGCCCGGATGTACGCCCCGACCGTCTGCACACCAACGCGGGCGAGATTCGTGCGCGTCAGGCCAACCAGCTGCTTGCGGGCCGCAGCCTCTCTCTCGAGCACCTCGCGTCGTCGACACTGCTCATCGTCGACAATCTTCTCAAGCACCCGGAGCGTCTCCAGCACGGTGGCGTTCTCGGGCGTCCAGCCTCGGTCGCGAGCGCGGGCGAGCATGCTGTTGGATATGGCGTCAGCCAGTAGGCCAACTCCGGCGGCGCGGTCAGCGGCGCAATAGCTGGCGTTTCCGCTGTCACCTGAGTTGTCGAGATCGTCGCCACTCAGGAGGTGTCGTAAGCCCTTTGCTCGCAGAACACGACGGGCTCTGATGTGCCAGAGATGCCAGTTGTCGAGTCCGGTGAGCTTCTCGAGTGTTTCCTCGAGGCAGCTCTCGCTTGGTGGCGCCTGAGGAGGCATTGTTGTGCCCGTAGAAAACCAGTGATGAGGAGAAGCGGTTCCAATAATGGTTTTGTCCAGGTTTCGGAACAATGTCCAAAACTTTGAAAGTGAAAATCCATTTGGAGAGGGCTATTGAATTAATGAATCAAGTAAATTTCAAATGATACTCATGTGTAGGTCGGCAAAGCCGCAAGTGGTCATGTCGCTGTTTGCTGTCCGTTGGTTATAGTGACGCAACTCATATCAGCCTGATTGTCCTGGGTCTCGGTAATCTCCTTTGCAAGCAATTTCAACTGATAAGTGCCCTGTTCTATAATCTGAGAGAAAGAAAAAACTAAGATATCATCCAAGAAAGAAAGAAAATTTGCTGCCCAAGTATGTATAACAAGTACATGTGTTTCAAAACTCGCCAGTATGGGTACACTTCTGATCCACCCCAACCACTTCTAATACAAAGGGTTATACATATTTTGGTATCAATCGCATCAAACAAAAAAACAACAAAATTGAGAATAATCAGCATGTCGTAAAAAATAAAAACAGTTTTGTTTGCTCGGCTTCGCACTCCAATTCAAGGCGCTTTATATGAACACTTTGAAGCTGCTGCCTTGGGACAGTTTGCCCGAGTTGTCCTTGCGCCACGCACTCGCACCGCTCGCAGCCGTCGACAGGACACTCGCGCTCTCTTGAATCGTCGTCTTCTTCTCTGCACCGACTTCTCCCCATTTGCTTCCGTGCGCGGGCGTGGGACTCGAGCGCTCGCTGGGCAGGGCCCCTTCATGGTTGTCCGATAACGAGCTGGACGGGGCCTCGGAAATGATGGACTTGAAGGTCGTCGTCGTTTGATCTCGTTTGCCAATGACACGCCAGTTCTCCGCCGACCCGAATGAAGGCTCTGTCATGGCGCTTTTGCTACCGTGGGAGCCAATCCAGGGAAGGCCCTCACCAGAGTTGCCCGCGGTAAAGTAGGCTTGTTCGGGGGGGCGCAAGTCCAGGTTGCTACCGTCAGATACAGTAGCGGATTCCCAGTTGGGATCAGAGAACTCGCTCTCGGCAATTGTTGGCGCCGATGGCCGGGAACTGCGGCCTCGTTCATTCATCGGGAGAGCGACGGAGCTGGTGGTCGTGTTTGAGTAAGTGTAGGCACTCCTCTGGTCCCGGTTGCGAAGTTTAGACGCGTAAGTGGAGGCCGAGGCTTTTTTGGCAACCATGGGCCCCGTGATAGTATCGGTATCCTTCTTATGGCCCCCTGCACCTACATCATGGACGTAGCTTCCAGTGGGAAACACTTGATGTGTAGAGTCAGAAAGACTTAGGTCGGGCGATGGTGCATTATCGGCGTACATCGGCTTGGCACCGCTCATAAATGGCACGTCTCCTTCGACAGTTTCCCAGGAGCGCCTCCTGTCGTTGGTATCGGCAGGACTGATGCTTCTTATCGCAGTAAGCTGCTCCCTGGCGGTAGGTGGTCGTGTTGATACTGCCTCATAATCATCCTCGATTCCACCGAGTGTTTCTGACGAGCGTCTCGCTGTCGAGTCACGACGAATAGCTTCTACGTACGCAGCTGCTGTAGGTTTGAGCATGTGTTTTTCATTGTTTGGCACAGCAGTCATCTTCTCGGTGCGGCGCACTGAAGAGAGGGAGCCATTGCGTAGAGTGTCGATCGGATTGATGCCATTTGGCCGGGTCTTGCTCGATAAGTAACTGCGGCTAGCCCGACGGCGTCGCAGAAAGCAGACAAAGAGCATGAGCATAAGCGCGATGAACAAAATTGGTATGATGGTGGCGAGCAAAATATCTCCGGTGCTGAGGCGGCCGGCCGTTGCGGGTGAAGGTGACTCGCTAGCCCTATTCGTGGACGTTGAGCTTGGGCTGCTCGTCGTCACCGAGGTGCTTGTCGGAGTACCGTCCGGTGCCAAGAAGTTGACATGGAGCTTTTCGGTTTCGGACAGGCTGGATGATTTGGAGCTTGCGTCCACAGTGACATCAAATTTGCCCTTGGCGTCCTTTGGGACGTTACCAGAAAGCTTAAAGCCATCGACCTTGAGCCAGCTCTCAGTTGGGCTAATAGTGACATTCAATCTGATATCAGCTGGATCCCTAAAATACTGACCAAGGTCAACATCAAATTTGCCACCGGGTCGGACTTCCATGTCCTCAAACGTAGACTTGAAGAGTCCAGTTGCCACATTGACCACAACGAGCACGTCCAAGGTGGCAGAAAGCATGCTGCTATAGGTGATGGTAAAGTTGCTGGCATGGTCGCCGTCTCGAGGTGTGCCGCTCACTTTTCCGGTGTCCTTGTCATAGTTGAGCCACTGGGGCATGCCTTCAGTTGTGACATTGAGATCACTCGATTTCACCGGCTTGCCATCCAAAGCAATGGCATCTTCCAAGCCATCATAGCTGACCGTGTTGCCTCTCGTGGCGTTGATCGTCACAATGGGGTTTTCTGTAGTGAGTTTGTGGCTGCCGACGATCATGCGAAAAGTGAGCGAGGTGGCAGCAAAACCAACAATGTCTGATGCGACCAGGCTGAGGTCAAAGGTCTGAGGGGGCTGCACCAAAGACTCGAACGGAGGCGTTGTACCGGAAAATGTCATCGAACTAGCATCAAACTTTACCCAGGCAGGGAGCGGGCTGTTATTGGACGATACAGCATAGTAGTTGAGTCCGCTGTTCTCGCCGAAAGTATTTTTGTCGAATTCGTACCGAAACTGGGTGGCCGGGTACGAGAGGACTGACGACGGCGCAGAGATATTCCCAAACGTTTTTAGCTGGTCCTCGAGTGGAATTCTCACGGCGGGTGCGGGTCTTCTGGAAATGACCAGAGTCGATTCCATGGTGGTAGAGCCAGAATCGTCCGTGGCCACAATTTCGACTTCTTGGCCGACAACCTCGCCGGCAGGAATATCAGACTGCCTCGGCGTTCCATAAAGTCGGCGGTTCGCGCTCTCGATTGAAAGCCAAGAAGGATGGTTTTGGCCGATCGAGTATGTAATGTTGGAGGAGGATACGAAAGTATCTGGCGAGAATGAATACGTGAAGAATGTGTCTAATCGGGCTGCAAGAGGCAGCTGCGCGTTGAGCGGGAACGCAATGTTCGGCTGTCCGCATGCGAGGCCGACCAGTTGCAGAGCCACGAGTAGATTTGCGAGCGCAGCCATGGTGACTCTGCAGCGCCGCTTCGACGAGGCCTTGTTTGATGGCGATACCCCGGGAGCTGACGGTCGCGATGTGCTGAAGAGACACTACACTGTAAGGGCGATGGTGACGAGTGAAAGAGAAGCGAGGGGAAGAAAGGAAAAAAAGAACAAAAGAGTCTTGCAAGAGTGCAGACGGCGAGGGGGTGTATCAATGTCTCTGAGGCTGTCCTGCGCCTGATGGCTGGCCACATTCTATCTATAACGCCCCCTTCATTCCTACACACAATCGCCCCACGACGCATTGTGCGAACGAGGTGAAGAGGGCCAGGCGGGTAGTAGCGGGAGCGCCCCATCGACAGCAGAGAGCACATTTTCCATTACAATGAGAGGCGAATTGTCTCATGTGCATCCTGGAAGCGCGTAAAGCAACCTTTGGCGGGGAGGGGTGCGCGCGAAACGGGCGAGGAACGAGGGCTGGGCCATTGATGGGAGAGGCGCATTCCAAGGCGCGGTGGTGACCAGTTTGTCGGAGGGCGAGACGTGGGGCCACACTATTGAACGGGGCGGGATCGATAGACAGAGCTGCGAGAAATGCAAATGACGATGGTCAGAAGCTTGAAGGATTTAAATTTGTTTCATTGAATTGAGAGTGTGTAGAGATGTATAGTGAGCTGACAGCTACAGCATAGCAACCACGCCGTCTAGGTTGGACGTTGGGCATACACAGTGAGCCGGCGCGACTGTATCTATAGATTGTAGGTGAGTCGCGTCTGCGCATTGATGCTAGATGATGAAATGGCAAAGACATTGGGCAAAAAGGAAAAGCACTGGAAACGCATCGGAGCGACAAAAGAAATACAAGTCCGCCAAGGGTCTCATCCCCATGCAGCCACGATGGTTTACCGGCGCAATCTATAGTGAGATCCGCAATCTGAACTCTTCTGAGGCTTCGACGTATTTAGCGCAGCCACACCAGCCACACCAGCCACTCGAGCCTGTGGTACCTGGAATTTGGCTACCGATTGATTGGTGGTTGGGAAATACATAACTTGTTGGCGATCAAACCCGAGCCAGCAATAATACAGAGCGAGCAGGATATGGAGTACGGAGTACTTGGCCGAGCATTGCAAGACATGAGTGACGAACTCTATAAAGAAAGTCGGAGGAAAAGAGACAAAGACAGACGCCATCCACCATACTTTGCCTTTTACGCGTACGCGTACAGAGCAGAAACAGCCGAGGTACTGGTACTTGAAAGAAAAAAATATCAGTGAGGTATGGGGGCCTCTAGAAGACAATTGGGATGAAGTGTGCTTCGGATGCGGTAGAAGATAGTAAGTTAGACATGCATGCTATTCATATAATCTTCAAGTGTTTCCATGTACATAGACTTTGAGAGCCAAGGTCAATGGCTTGCCGGATCGCGAGATTCCCCAGCACGCTGCTGATCCAGCGCGTACCACCTCTGCCAGTACAAGGATGCGCATGTACTCTGTACTTTTTTACCGTGGCTGGACCGCCCACAGGACATAAGTATGGCACAGAATACAAGCCAGTCTTGCGGCTACTCAAATCGCACGAGCAGCACGAATGAACTTGAATGCCTAGAGGCGGACTCGTTTGATCAGACTCGCCTGACTCTGGTTCTGCAAACTGAGCCATACCTCTAGACTGGGTGTATGTTGTGTTTTGTGGTTCTTTGTTTCGTGCTTCTTTGTTTCCCATGAGTATAACAGTGCCAGGGCAGTAACCCCAGCTCAGTCTTTGGAGCTACAACAAGACAAATGAATGCCCAAGACCTCCCCACCAAGTCGCCAAAGTGTTCACCATTCTGATCCATCTCGGACTCAGTTGTTTTCAGCTAATGACTCATACCCACACTCGATCGGGAGAGGCTGCATCAATGGCAATGAAATACTCGGTCCAACAATGGTTGGCCCCGGGCAAGTCTGCGCTAACAATAGTTGAGTTGATGGAAGCCCACCACGTCGCCAAGGACGCAGCCGACCTCACGAACATACAGGATGGCACGATGTCACCGGGAATCAGCAAACGGAACTTCTGCACAGAAGTGATGTGAAAATTCGACCTCCAAGCCCAGTCTTGTGATGTTCGTGCCAAAAATGTGTGCAGCGAGGCTCCATTGCCGAATCACGGCGGCTCTAATTTTATCGCCGCTTTGCTAGACTCGGCTCGCAATGCATTGCCAGATTTTTCGACTGCGTCACCAGAGGAGGGCCGAGCATCTCTGTCGCCAAATCCTGAAGCTGCCAAAGAGCTTGAGAGACAATGTTACCATGCGCTCGTCGACGATGGCGGCCAGTTACCCCGCCTGCTGGAGGGTTTACCAAGGTATACCAGAGACCTGACGCCTTACTGGTAGCTGAGCTCCTCCAATCCTGGCTGGAGAACCGTGAACCCAACACCCGGATGGTTTTGGCGTCTTCTCGAGCCACCGGTCACTGTCCGGCAGAAGTTCCGGACGCGGCAGCTTGTGAACCGCAAAGGCAGCGTCGGCAGCTCCGGCGGTCGTGAGAGATTCTCGGCTTTTCTGGAGGATAAGTGGTTTTTCTCAGGTTCTGCCGGACTCGGGACAAGAAGATTCAGCCAAATCTTGAAGCGCCTGTTGAGAGGCAGCCGCCCACCATCTGGATATCATCGCCGTCGCGACAAACTCTGCTCGCCTCGATTGTGTTTCCCTGCACCGGCGCATGACAGATTCCCTGCTCGGGGGAGATGACGAGCAAGGTCTCGAATTCTTAAACGGAACTGTGAACAGGGTCACATGTGGGGTCACGAAAGATTGCGGTAGCTAGCCAAAAAGGTGGAACTAACGATTACGGTGGATTTATCAGGTCTTGAGTAACGTACCTTGACACGAAACGGAGGGTGAGGTCTTTCTAAATCGGGAAACGGTATTCATCCACTTGCCGGTGCAGACCATCCGGCCGGGACTTTGGTCTGAGAGAGAAAAAAAAACTCAGGCCGACAACCACCACCAGCAAAGCTGGAAGAGAAAGAGTGGAAAAGCCCCCAAGCCCGTCGCTTCCAATCCTTCAAGCCACGAGCTACGGCATCTCCATTATTATCAATCAATCCAACTCGAGTCTCGCCCTGGCCATGGGTGACCTCGCCGCCTCACCCCCTTTGGATGTCATCCACATCAGCGAGGATCTCACGCCGCTGCCCGAGCTGAAGCCTGCCGGCAACACCGACATCACCTTCGACGGGCAGCTCTCACGGCCGCTGCGGCTGCGCGAGGACTTGCGCACCGGCTGCGGCGGTCAGACGTGGCCTGCGGGTATGGTGCTCGGCAAGCATATGCTCCGCTACCATCGTCACGAGCTGCAGGATGCGAGAATGTAGGTCATTTTCTCTCTTTCATTCCACACTGAGAATTTCCTCTGGAAGATGAGCATGAAGATGCTGACCAGGTTTGATGGTGGCTGCGCAGACTCGAGCTCGGCGCCGGTGGCGGCCTTGTCGGTCTGGCTGTTGCACTAGGTTGTGGCGTCGAGAGCCGTCTCATGCTGACAGATCAGAACGAGATGCTGGAGCTCATGAAACACAATATTGCACTCAACGAAGTCGGAAGCAAGGCTACCGCATCGATACTAAACTGGCAAGTACACGCACGCAGACAGGCACAGGAAACTCCCCTTCCTGTGTTTCGGGGAGGAGGGCAACCCTGTATTAGGCCTGGCCAATACTTTCGTTTCTAACCTTCTCGCGATGTAGGGGAGAGCCGCTGCCCCAAGAGGTTCTTGACTATAAGCCCAATGTGATCCTTGCTGGCGAGTGCGTCTACTTTGAGCCGGCGTTTCCCCTGCTCATGCGGACGCTGCAGGATCTCGTCGCGCTCAACCCGGACGCCATCATCTACTTTTGCTTCAAGAAGCGCCGCCGCGCCGACATGCAGTTCGTCAAGATGGCCCGCAAGGCTTTTACAGTGAGCGAGATCTTTGATGACGACCGCCCGATCTTTTCGCGGCAATCGCTGTTCCTCTTTACCTTTACGGCCAAGGCTAGCAAAGCTGCTGCTGCTGCTGCTGGAAGGGACAGTCAGACAAGGAAAGAATCAAGGACGGAAGAACCGTCGCCAGTTGTAGTAGCAGCGCCGGCCTTGTAGTCGGACCAAGAGAATGGGGATCGGCTCGACGCGAGACGCACATCGCGAACACCGCTCCAGGGGCGGATGGGGGAAGAGCACGAAGGATCATTCTCAATCGCATTCGGCATTTTTGGACTTGGTGTTGGACTTTCTGAGTCCATCCATGCGACAGCTTCTACTTCTGCTGCCAGCCTCGTTTTCTTTTTTTCCTTTCAAGGCCGAAGTCCGTCGAGAGACATCGTCTCGATTGCACCACCTGTGGGGACAAAGCACCGAAACACCTGCATCTGGCTGCGACCTTACCTCTTTTCCCCCACAATCCGGGAAGCTGTTTGCTCGGGATCGGATGTATCGAATCCGACATGGGAGTGTTATGGGCACGCGCTACCAGGTGAATGGAGACAATGGGCATCTTCCGTGTGCTGACATGCAGACACGTGCTATACCCGCTTGCCCCCCATCCTTCCGCAACCCATGCAACCTTGGGACTTGCCATGTTGATTATCGGTATTATCCGCGGAGAGGAAGCAGACATATGAACGGTACCGCATCAAGAGATCATATATACATCTTTCGGGCGGACGGTACAAGCCCGCTCGCGACGACGCGAAAAGATGGCATGACGTGCTAGACGAAAACGAGATTTAGAGGCGCATCAAACATAGAGAAAGCATCAATAGAAATCATGACCAACGAAACAGCCGTCGAGTCTTTTTTTTTTCCTTGCCTTTCTTTTTTACACGTAAAAGCTCTCGCAAAAGGGGACGTGCTCCCCTCCGTCTCATATTCAGCCCAGCCAGGGCCGGGATGCCGCTCTAAACCCACGTTGGAAGCTTATTATTGCGGCTGCATGGATAGCCTGGCCGCCCTTGTTGGCTGGATTAAAATCTGACAAGCTTCCCGCTCGCGCGCCCGCCCGCCTCAGACACCTTCTTCCAGACTTTCTTTCGTCTCAGCTCGCCAAGCCCTAGGTTTCCAAGGCGCTCTCTCCCCCCCCCTCCCCCCTTGCCAGGTCAGATTAAAGTAATCGGCCTAGCAACAGGGCAGGCGGCCAAAGGGGGGCGGTGGCATGGCGTGCAGGGTCAGGAAAATGCACCTCGAATAGGCAATTGCGCGGCGCGCCGGGCATCTTGTCTGTGCCTTTTTGCCCGGTTTCTGTCAAATTGAACAACGTGGAGAAATGAAAGACTGAGTGTCTTTTTGGCTGGCGTATATATGAACCGGCGTATTTCTCCATCTCGTGCGCGGGCCCCTTGATGCGTTTCGGCGGTTCAGCTCGGGTTTTTTTGGTCAATGATAAACTCAAACTCACTCAACAACTTTCTTGTCATTCACAGACTTCTTTCTCTTCTTCTTTTTCTTCATCTTTGACCCTTTGCCTTGTGGGAGAAAATATTACTTTGCCTCTCACTCTTCCAACATTCCCTTCGTTCTTGATCGCAAACCTCTCCTTCTCTCGCCCTCGCCCCCCGACCAATGCGGCCCAATGGCGTGGCGCCATCGCCAACGTTCACCCTGTTCCGGCAACTCCCCTGCGAGCTGCGCCTAAAGATCTGGCACGACTCCCTCCCCGCGACCGAGGGCAGCGCCGTCTACTTCTTCCGCGACTGGAAGTGGAAGCCGGAGGACCCTACCCGCGGCCGCGGCGGCGCGGCGTCTCCGATCCTCGAGACCGACGACGACCTCGGCGAGGACGTCGTCCACCCGCACGTCCCCGTCCACCTGCCGCAGATCTCGGTCAGCTACGAGGCGCGGCAGGTCGCCCTGCGGTGGGCCGCGCGGCACGGGCTCGACCTGCGGATCCACGAGCGCGCCTGGGACGAGGAGCACGACGCGGGCGGGCGCATCGTGGTGCGGCCGTGGCAGCCGCGACGCGGCGACGCCGTCTACGTCTGCCGCGACCGCTGGGACGACTTTTGCCGGCGGCCGTGCACGTTTCCCTTTGACGGGCAGGCGGCCGTCTACTACGGCACCGCGGACTGCGGGTACGCCGCCGCCTCGTCGTCCTCGTGCATCTTTGGGCGTCCGGCGCCGCGCAGCGTCGAGATCCGCACGCTCGCCGTGCCCATCGCTGTCGCCGTAGCAGCGGTCGACCAAGGCAAGCAGGAGGACGATGAGGGCGACGACGAGGAGGAGGGGAGGGACGAGGAGGAGGAGGAGGAGGCGGTGGCGCCGTTTGCGCGCGCGCTCGCCGGCTTGCTCCATTGCCTTCCGAACCTGACCCGGCTGCAGCTAGTGTACGGGCCCGTGCCGCAGCCGTACGAGCGCGAGGACGAGGCCTTGGTGCCCAGGCGATGGGCGCTCGAGAGCGCTCACGAGGCAAGCGACAGCGGCGTCCGCGGCGGCGGCGGCGTGCGGCCGTTCTACTACACGGACGCGCCGCGCGGGGGCGGCCGGTACGCCGCCCGTGAGGGGGAGACGCCGCTGCGCGGAGAGGCGTTGCAGAGGCATGTCGAGGACGTGGAGAGGGCGCTGCTGCGCGAGGTGAAGCGGTGCGAGGTGGAGAGTGAGGCTCGCGACGCGGTCGAAGGCAACGACCGCTTGCCGTTCACATTGGAGGCTGTGGTGTTTGCGCGCCGTGCTCCCAACTGATTTTCACTCTTTCCCCTTTTCTTTCCAGATTGTTTTTCTTTTCTTTTATTTTCTTTTTATTCCGTTTTTATGCTTCATTTCTTCTACGGCCGCAATCTTTTTTGCATTTTCCTTTTTTTTTTTGGTTTGTTTCAGACATCATCATGGGATAGAGTCATGTCAGTGGTGATGTGCGAGTCTCGACCCAAAAAGGCAAATTAAGTGTACATATATTAATACATCTTGGCGCCGCGGCGGGAGTAAGTAATGCTTTTCAGGCTGGCAGGTCAACAGAACCCAACGTACAGGAATACGTACATACCAGTACGCACAGAGAGAGAGAGCGAGAGAGAGAGCGAAATATTTTATTGCATATAGCGAAAATTACATTATTCATGGAGCATCACAGATTGCTAAAACCCACAATGACTGGTCATTGCGCAGCGAAATGATAGTAATGAGTCGTGAGATTGGCGCATGATTCCGTTCATGCATACACAATATATGCGCATTATGCATTGCCTGCCCGCGAACGCACCCGACAAACATGCCACTCATGTCTGCAAGAACAGAAATGATGGTGCATTCCGGTCGCATATGCAGTACTGGTATTTCCTAGTCAATTACCGAAAGATATGGCGCATGCACGACTGCTGTGCAAGTATAGCGACGCAGGTCAACAGGTATGACAGATGCGGTCGCATGACTACGCCCATAACATACTTATCTGGTCACTTTTTTGCGCCGGAACTTGCCATGAAGGAGACCACGAGTAGGCATGATTTCGCGTTTTCGCATTCATGTTCCAATAGAGCAGCTTCTAGCGCAGCTGTGTCACGGTTCGCAATGCCAGGCTCTCAACTGGGGGTGCCATCTCACCTTTGAGTCCGTAACCCCTGTAGTTGATTAGATAGTCTACAACAGGATCACCAGTACGGGTTAAAACTCGCCGGCTGTCGGGGTTCGTGTCGCCAAATCCGAGAAGCGCGAGGCGTCCTCCGGAGCGGGATAAGAAAGCGCCACACCGGTGTCCTGCGCATGCCCAGTGTCAGCCGGAAACCCGTCATGGTTATATTTAAACTAGGGCAAGGACACCTCTACGGATTCTGGTCGGGGGGAAAATGACTGTGGCGGCTGGTGGCGCGTGGAGGAGGACTAACACCATTCCCTTCCCGATACGGCGTGTCACGGCCGAGCCTTGCAGGGTAAGCACACTAGCCTAGGACAGGTGAAGCTGCCAAGAAGTAGAAAATATGTGTGACGATGGCGGCAGGCAGTTATTGGGTTGTGTAGGCAACAATTAGTACTCAGTAGGTGAAGTACGTTGATTCTCTCGCTGTGTGACGTGACTGTCTGTTGCGACGGTTGCTTGTCAAGTATCCGTATCGAAGAGACAGCTGCACGCCACTTGGCGCGGCGACGGAGGGATGATTCGGCAAGAAATTCAACCGACACGATTGTTTTACAACAGCAGACTCGCTTTGATTTGGGCGTTTTGTTGGGAAATGACGGGACATACATGATTGCGACTTCAGGAATGGGTTTACAATACTCCGTAGGCCTCGGCGCTTATGCAGCTACAACGGTCTTGAGCAGTAGGAACGTGTTGCGCTGTAGTCTGAGATCTGCAAGAGCATGTCCAGTCGCTAGATTGCAGAATGCTGCACCTTGCCGCCGTCAGCAGGTCCGAATCTCAGACACGAGCACCGGCAGTTTCGATCATAAATGGCGCTGCGGGCGACAGCTGCGGGCGACGGTACGGCTGGCGAGGTAGGTAGGCGTGGTCGGGCACAGATGGGCTCAAGGCTGCAAGAAAAAGTCATCAGCTGAGCAACGGCTGTCGCTGGCTGCGCGCGCATGTCTGGGTGCGCGGCACGGCGGGCAGACGAAAGTACTTTATGCCCGAGCATGCAAAAAGATGGCAGCAATGAGACGCTCAAAGCAGATATTATCCAGTTCGTCTGGACCGAGGTGGTGCTGTGGTTTGCGTGGTGGGGGGGGAGGGGGGCGAGACGGAACAGTTGGGCATTGCGAGTTATCTTCGTCTAATCGCAGCCACAGTTCAGATGCAGATAAAACAGACAAACAGGCACCAGGCACTGGCAGCCTCAGTGGCAGGCAGCCAGGCAGCCCAGGCCATCTTTTTGAGGTGTGGGCGGAGAGGTACGTGATTGGCTAGCTGCATGGAGAGCAAGATTCGTAGATGGGGCCTGCGCGTTGTTTCCAGAAACTGATTCAACATGTTTGACTGATTCAGCACAGTTCGCTTTTCGCATAAAGTTTCTTTTTCTACAGCCTACTTAGTACTACTGAGTAGGCTTTGCATGAAGCAACTGGTCTCTACTCGTACCTCAATCGTTCAACTGATAGAGACGTGTCAAGAAGCGACTGCATTAAAAAAGGAAAAAAAGAAAAGAAGAAACAAGTGAGATCATGGGCTGGGTCATTGAAACAAATGCAGCCGAAAGACTATTTAATGCGACACAAGCGACGGCATCCAACGAGCTTATTCTGCATGTCTCGTGCCAACAAAGCAACAGTAGCACGACATGGCAGCCGGGAACAAGAGTGTGTGAGCGTGTGTCGGTCGGGGAGCAATGAGTCCTTTCTTGGCTTGTGAAGGCAAGCTCTTGGCCTTGGCTTGCCAACGATGGCGGGTGTCGCAAGGGGGGAGGGAGGAGTCAAAGTGGTTGCATGGCGATAAGGTAATAAAGCAATACGAGAGACCGGGGGGGAAAGGCAGCCATTCCAGCAGGCGGCCGAGACGAACAAAGGTGAGGAAGGGAGAATGGAAGAAATAATACTGAGTAATAAGTATAATAGAAAAGAAAAGGGAAGAGGGAAAGTAAAGACGACAGCTGGGCGGGACAATGCCTGCCGAAACAAGTATAGTACGAGGCAGACAGCCAATGAAGGGCGGCAAGTACCTGGACAGCGCCATGGTAGGGGGTAGCAGCACTGTATTCCGGCGACGGCCGGGCAGTGACGGCTGGGTGAATGTGTGACTTTTAGTACTGATACGCAGAGCCTATCAGTTAGTACTTTTAGTAGAGCGTACTTAGGTATCCACCTAGGTATGTGTGTACGCGGGCTGGCGGGCATAGCGGGCAACTGGCAAGCAAACCAGAGACCCCGAGGACGGGTGGTCTGCAGTTTACAGTTTACGGTGCCAGATTTGCAGATGCTCGGCACGAGTACTATTTGGCCATTCCATTTACCTGCCGCTGGCAGCGTGACCCAATGTGCAGCGGCAGAGACGCGGGCAGGCAGTTTGCTTTGCGCGGCGTAGTTACATGCAGTAAGCGAGAAGTCGTCAGCAAGCTGCAAGTAGCCTGCATGCCTGCGTGTCCTGGGTGCTTGTTTTTTTTTTTAGTGGTGGTAGTGCTGCGGTCCTCAGTACGGATTAGGTTGTGGTAGTCCTTAACTCAGTGGTGTGTCTGTGTGTGCGTGGAGGTGTCTCGCCCTAAACTGAGCCAATCAAGCCGGGGCTTTAGCCAGGTGGCTGTGGATCCAGTGGAAGCGACTCCCGTCGAGCCGTGCAAAGCCCTTACAGCGATGGCCAAGGGGTGTGTTGCGTGCATTTTCTGTTCTCTTTTTTTTTTTGCTGTGCCGTCTGTGGCTCTTGGACTGATTGATTGCAAGGTCAGGTAGCCAAGCTGCCAAGGTACCTGCATTGTGTGTGCAGGCTGATTGAATGGAAACAATTCCGTTTGTTGGGGGGTCGTTCGATGTTCCACGTTCCGGATAGCCAAACCTGGGACCTGGGAAGTGGTTCGCGGGGGGGAGGTTTTTTGCTGTTCGCCGTTCGTCTCTGTCGGATAGATTGTGCCCCTCCCACTGTTGCCGCTCTCGACGGGAGAATAGCACAAAAGATTTTGCAACAAGATGTGTCATGCATTTATTGGATTTTTATCCATTTTTTTTTTAACAATAGAAGCGAATAAGGAAAAAAAAAACCACGCGCGCGAGGTGGGAGGAAGGGGGGGGGGGGGGGGGGGGGGGGGGGATTCTTTTCCGTGCAGCGCTTGGGTGGAGTCTTCTGTCCATGGCGAGTTCTTTTTTTACACTTTTCAGTGGACTGGGCTTGTGAAAAATGGGAGGGGCAGAAAAAAATGAAAACTGTAAAAGACGAAAAAAAAAAAAAAAAAAAAAAAAGTCCCACCAAGTAGATCAGTCCAAAGAAGAGGCTGCTATTCGCGGGCTGCCAAGCCTCCTCCCGTCCAGTGGCAGTGCGGCACAGCACACACACATTCACCTACGGAGGTACAGGCTGCGGCCTATGGGCCTTTGGGCCTCTACCAGTAGGCCGAAGTACAAGCCTGCAACCTGCCACTGTCTCCGCCCTTGTCAATGGTCCCAATCCCCCCCCCTCCCCCCCTCCCCCCTTCTCCCCTGAAAGTCATCACGCTAGTCAGGTACTCCAAGCAACAAACTCAGGTACCCGACTTGCCGAGCTGCCACAATGCCGACCACCTATTAAGGTACCTGTGGTTCAAGGTACCTACCCTGCCAAACCTTTGTACCTCCACAGGGACCCAGCAGCCTGAACTCAGGTACCCTGTCGTGGCTGGCGTGTGTGTGTTGGCAACGACCATGACAGCCTCTGTGCGCTCGCAACTGGTCATTGAACGCCGTCGACCCCCCCCCTTCCCCTTGTCGTCCCTCCCTCATCCAGAGCCAGACTGCCAGAGTCCTGACCCATTTAGTCGTACTCTCCACATTCCCATCTTCGCTCCACCCTCCCGCCTCAACCTGCATCGCACACAAATACATTCTCTTCTCTTCTTGTTTTTACTTTCGCTCCGTCTTTTTCTTTCCTTTTCCCCTACCCAACTTTCCTTCACCTTGCCGTGCTTCCCTCCTTTTAAGCCCGTCAAGCCGCCTGCTTTGTGCACACGTTCCTTCACGCTCAAAAACAGGTTCATTATATATATACATATATATATCTCCGGCCCGTCTTCTCTCCTACGAGAACACCACGCTCGACGCGCCCAACAACACATTCCTTCCCTCCATTGGCTGTGCCAACAACAACTGCAACAAGATACCTCTCATTATCTCATCTTTCCGCCGCTTCGCTGTGCCTAGCGCCCGTCAACCTACAACAACTCCCGCCAACTCGCTTTGAAAGCCAGACACGACCGGAATCTCTCACCATGAAGTCATTTGCTCTTGCCGCTACCGCCGCTCTCTTCGCCGCCGCCGCGGCCAAGCCTATCGACCGCCGTGACATCGTCACCGTAGTTGAATGGGTCACCGTAACTGAATTTGTCACCGAGTTTATCGACTCTGCGACCACCATACTCGTCACTTCCGGCCAGCCTATCCCTACCACCACCGCGATCATCCCTGGGACCTCCAATGGCCAGTTCTTCGAGAGTGCGTCGTCTGCTCCCGAGCAGCCCAAGCAGACCTCTGCCGCGGCCCCCGCTGCTGCCCCCGCTGCTCCTGCTCCTGAGCCTAGCTCTCCTCCTCCGCCTCCTCCTCCTCCTCCCCAGCCTGAGGCGCCTGCTCCTCAGCCTGAGGCGCCTGCTCCTCCTCCCCAACCTTCGGCTCCTGCTCCTCAGCCTGAGCCTCAGTCTCAGGCGCCTGCTCCTCCTCCCTCTTCTCCCTCTTCTCCTCCACCCCCAGCTACTCCCCAGCCCCCTCCTGCCGAGACTCAGCCCACGCCCAGCGGCGGCAGCGGTAGCGGTAGCGGTGGCGGTAGCGGCAGCAGCAGCGGCTCCGGCGACCACTCTGGCGAAATCACCTACTATGCCGTCGGCCTCGGTGCCTGCGGCCAGGACGACTCAGGCAAGGACAACACGGACAACATTGTCGCCCTCTCCAGCCAGCTCATGGGTGCCCAGTCCAACGGTAACCCAAAGTGCGGTCAGACAATCACCATCCACGCCAATGGCAAGTCCGTACAGGCTACCGTCCGTGACAAGTGCCCCAGCTGCGCCATGGGCAGCATTGATGTTAGCGAGAAAGTCTACAAGGAGCTCTTCGGCAGCCTCGAATCCGGTCGTCAGCCAATGACCTGGTCCTTCAACTAGGCTGAGGAAGCGCTCTGCTCGGGCGGTCTCATCTCGATATGCGTAGCGAGGCTGGAGCCCTGCGCACATGAGTCGCTCTCTCAACCTTGTCAGGACAAGACCCGAAGGGGCGCTCTCAGGAGCGTATAGAAATGGCGAGACCTTTCACTCTTTTATTTCAACGTATATAGTCTTTTTTATTTCGTCATACACTCTTTCTCAGCTTGGTCTTAGAGATTGAAAGTACGTTGAATCAAACGTAACATACACTCGTTTTCAAAATAGAATGCGTACACCGGGATATGGACATGGGATCAATTTACGACTGTTTCACCGGATATAGTCAGTTGAATGATTTAGAAAATTGAAAATAAAGCACTCGAAAAAATGTTTCGTGGCGTGCATGACAAGGTCGTGTGTAACAATTGTTGTGAATGCATACCCTGTACACTTGGGATCGTGGGTGGGCGGGCGACCCAGCCTACAGCCCGCCGCCTGTCATGGCATAGGTGGGCATCAAGCATGCAACGACGGTCGTTGATTTGCGCCAAATAGTGGTCAGTAACGGCGAGCCTGCCGTAATACACAGTCGTGGTCTGGTAAACGCGGTGGTGAAGGAATCGCGGATTGTAACCAAAAAAGAGACTTCTTGTTGGCTAAAGAAAAACAAGGCGAAAGAAAAGAGGGGAAAAGGCTCCCAAAGCTTCTGTTTGTTTCTAGTCTGTCGCACTGCAATCCGTATCTGTGATACAATTCCCCATGACAAAAAGCGCAGATAAATACAGACAAGCCGCTTTGTACTCGGTACGTGTCTGGTCTGATGTGCGCGCTTTTTTGTTTAATTGTCCGCCACCTGCGATGTAACGCTAGGGGGGGGGGGGGGGGGGGGGGGGGGGGGGGGGGTGTTCCCTTTGGCGCTGGTCGTTTGGTGTCCAGGTACCCGGTCTGGTATGAAACGCGGCGGAACTGACGCAGTTTTGTAGCTGCATGCTCTTCTTTTAATTGCGCAATTTTGGAACATGAACAGAATTGCATGACTTGAGTTTTTCAGATGTCGGGCAATTTTTTAAGAGCAAAAAAGTAAAATGCAACAATCCTTGTTTCATATTCATCTTGTCAAATTCCGCGGCACTGAGAGTCATGGTGTTGTGGCCTCACCTTGCCGCCCGGTTCTCGGCATGCGCGAATTTGTCGGCAGAGCACGCGACAGTACCACGTACTAGGGCCTGCACCCGCAACAGGCACATGCCTGGGGGGGGGGGGGGTTAGTTTTAGAAAAAGAAAAAAGAAATCCCGGTCAGGGGACAGAAGATTTATTATATCTATAAACTGATTAACATGGCAGGGACAGAAAAAAAAATGCGACAAAAAACAGACGACAAGCGCAAAAAAAGAACATCTCTGATGAGAATGGGATTCGAACCCATGAGGATTGCTCCACCAGGAAACATGTTAAGGTAACCTTAACCTGGCGCCATAACCAACTCGGCCATCTCACCGGCTGATGTCAAGTGGTACACTATTAATAACTATCAATGTAAGATGGCATGGTCCTTCTTTGCCGAAATAACTTCTTCACTTTGCTGGCACTCCCTGAACAACGCAGCATGCCTTTCATCAACTTTTCACCCAGCCCCTGCTGAAAGAACAAGGTCATTTCCCCCTTTTTACCGTTGATTCTGAACTTTCTCATGGTCAAGCAACATTACACCGTTTTCGATGATTTCTTTGCCCGAAACTAGCCACAAGCCAACCTTGGAACGCTGTGCACCATGCCGCCTGCCCCGTTTTGTCCAGACATTTCAGTACAAAATATGGCGTTCCCGCAGTGGAACGTTCAATAAGCGACAGAAGACGTCGAAACAGTCAGAGCAGCTTCTGCTTGAAACAGCCACCCGTCGAAACTATTCTCCGAGAGTTGAAACAGCGGATGACGGCACAAATGAGCCGCGATCTCGGCAAATTCTTTAGTTTTATCTAAATGCGACGTACACTGCCACATGTTTCGGATATCTGCAAGAATGTGCCCCGAAAATGGCTTCATGAACCAATGCTAGAGACTGATGAGGAGCTGGTCTGCATTCTTGACATTCAACTATGCACCTCAGACTCGCCGAAACCTGCCTCGAGCTCGGTGCGCCATTTCAGATCTTGGAAAAAAAATGACAGCATGGCGGCTTCAAGTCATTATTCAGAACCTTACTTCTCAAGGGTCTTGCAGTGATGCTCTCGGTGAGTGGATGTCGCTATTGCGAACACGCCACCGAAGTACAATCATTACGCCTGGATCTGTGGAAACAACTTGTTCGCCATCTAAACCTTGGCAACGTAATCAAGCGCAACCAGAGAGACCCAATTCGATCAAAGGTGCAATTGTTGATTCTTTGGCCTTTTTGCTCCGCGAAGTTACTGGAATGCTCAATATCTATCTATGCGATTCAGTGTACACGTTTTATTTATAAATCGTGCACTCCACTAGAAGCGGTACTGGCATTTGCAATAGCAATGGACAGATTCTGTGTGGAAGACTCGAAGGAAGCGAGAATCCCTATTCATCAATTTTTCCTGTATAGAACAAGCAGGGAGATCATCGAAATATGGAACAAAGCGAGTGGGCTACCCAAGCTACCCTATCCCGAACATGACCAGCCTCATTTCGAGGCTAATTCACCAGCGGCGATTGCACCAGCTCACCCTGTTCCCAGCCAAATGTCCGCCGAAGTCAGCATCACTCGGCCCACGGAAAAATGATCACTATTGCTTCTGGACAAGTTTTTGCAAGAGAAACTATCAAGTGGTGATCTATTGTGGACGGGGAGCCCAGGGCGGTTTCCAAAGCGTCCAGATGATGCAATTGGGTGTGACGACTTTCTTCAGTAAGCTTACAATGTATGCACTCAGACAGCAGCAACTCACATATGGCGACAAACTTTGATCGCCTTCCAGAGCATGCTAATCCTCCGTATGCATCAAGTTAGTCTTAATCGTTAACTGCGTAAAAGAAAAAAAGAAAAAAAAAAACTGGAACGCCGTGCGCACGTCGTTACAGCCTTTACACAGAATGCTCCACGAAGCAAAGTAGTCTCTGGACAGACGACCTCACACTGTATTGTCTATGAAATAGGGCCTAACGAGAGGCCCTGATACCTTACCGTGAGTCATTTTTCGGCCACTACTAAGACTAGAGGCTGTAATAAAGGTCGCCATCAATTGATGAATTAATTCTATGCATTCTGTGATAAGAGTAACTGCGAGTAGAAGTTTTTCAACAGTGTACGTCGGCATGGTTCGTTGATGGTCACGAGCGATGGACAGAATGAATTTATATATTCCAACAACGCAACAGAAATGCATATTCGGTGAGATGGCCGAGTTGGTTATGGCGCCAGGTTAAGGTTACCTTAACACGTTTCCTGGTGGAGCAATCCTCATGGGTTCGAATCCCATTCTCATCAGAGATGTTCTTTTTTTGCCCTTTTCGCGCAAAATGCGCTGGGCTGGTGTCGCTCCTTTTTTTTTTTGGCACATTTCTGCCCCGGACTCGGTGATTTTTGACCCTGGCACGAGGGCCAAGATCTGCCTACCCCAAGCATGAACTCTCTCGGGCATTACACAAAAAATCGCCGGAGGTGATGGCCCACTACACAGCATTATTCCGCTTTTTGCAGATCGATGCATTGTTGTCATTAATTTGCAATTGATATCTTTAGCACATATACGAGACCTCATAACTGCAAAAAAACAGAGGCATGATTTATCCACTCTAATTTAATGAACCCTCATTCTTTACTCAACCAAGTCCGTGATGGCAACATTCTTGTGTTTAGCCGGAAAAGCCGTCGCCGTTTAGCCACATACTTTAAGCGGCCTCGGAGCTTTTTCATGCTTCGTGGATGTACTGTCGAGTGTGACATTTATTCGGAAATCAATATTTATTACTACCCGGGAGCTAAAACTCTCCAATACCGCTAAAATCAGAAAACAGTAGTCCATGTCAAACCTCTCTCAAAGGAGTACTTTTCACAACCAAAGAAAAAAACAATCGCGCGGCACTTAAATACGAGGTCTACAGCATGCTGAGCAGATCCTCCACATATCTCCGCGTGTCAACACCTATCCCCTGCGCAAGCCTTCCCACAGCCTCTGCTCCGCCACCTCCTATCCCCAAACTACCACTGACCGACGAGACGTGGTCGCTGGCGCGGCGTATGAGAAATATTTCCTTGCTTGTCGTTGCCGGGCCCAGCATAGCCGGTCCGGCCTCATGTTCGTCAGCAGCAGCATCTGACCCGGCCCGAGGCGAGGGCGGCGCCGACGCGGCCGGCGAGTCCCGCGGCGCTCGTGGCTGCGTCGTGGCCCTCGACCCGGCCTCTCGCTGCAAGAGACGGGTCCAGACCACCCACCACCCGCGGCTCGTCTTTTGCGTGCGCTCCAGATCCGTGACGCGCGGCGACCGCGTCCCGCTGTACAGGTTCAGCACGTGTAGGTGCGTATTGACGGCGTCGGCGCGGGACCACAAGAGCGAGGACGCGTGGTCGTCGGCCGGGTAGAGGTGGTCGGGGATATTTGGTACGGTCGTGTGCACGGTCAGGTCGACAGAATTCCAAACCAAGTCGTATATTCCCGCCGTGCCGCCGCCGCCGCCGGTGCTGCTGCCGCCACGGCCCGTATCCGGTCGCTCTGGACGGTATCGAGTAGAGGTGAGGAGGGGCTTGCGCAACGGTGAAAGCTGATAATGCAGAGACCGATACAACGAGTCCCAGGCTAGCGAGTCTGTCCGTAGGCGGAACAGGAAGACAAAGACAAAGGGCCGATTGACGTACACGACCACGCGTAGCTTTTCCGACTTGCTGTTTTCCTGGGTATTGGCACCAGGGCGCATAGAGCCGCGCATCTGCACCTCGGTAAGGGTGGCACCACCGGCATCTGCCGAGTTCAGTGTTTGGCTGACATGGACGCCGCTGCTTTCCTTGTCTTCGAGCTCGACATGGATCGTTCGTAATACAGTGCGTGAGTCGTGCTCGGATTCTGATTCATCGGATGCTGCGCCGCCGTCATCATCTCCGCCGTTCGCTTCCTCGATTTCACCCTTTAGGCCGATGAGGTAATGTCCGGCAGCTTCCTGAGATGGAGATGGCTTCGGCATGGGCGGTCTTTTGGGAGTCGCCGGGTCTGTAGCCTTCGCACTCGGGCGTTCTTTTGCATCGGCGGCAGCTTGCTCGGCCGAGGACCCAGAAAGCCCAGAGACGCCAGGGATTGTCCAATATTGACCATAACCTAGTTTCAGGTAGCTCACCATCTTATCCAGTTTGCCATCCTCAGCTTCAGTAGCCTGGGATCCAATTACTTGCTCGCCCTTTCCCCCTTCGATCGGTTTAGCGTCCGCTGTACTGGCGGCTGTGCTGGATGCCGGAAGACCGGATGCCTCGTCTCTCGCTACCTTGATTGTTGGCTCGCTGCTTCGCTTTGAGGGCTCCGTGAGATTGCTTTGACTTCCGCCCTTTGAATCACCTTCAAAAATCTTGGGGGTTTCGTCGGGAGGTTCAGTCTTCTTTGGTCGAGACTTGCGTGTTGATATTGGACTCTCAATGACGCCATATGCATGTTCTCCCCAAGTATACAGGTCCTCCATCCAATGCGTCACGTCTCTGAGAGATCTTCTGGACAGCGCACCTGTGCCCAAGAAAATGACGCCATCGTCTATTGAAGGTTCTCTCCCGCTACCCAGCCAAGGCACAGAATCTTTACTTTTCAAGTTGGTTCCCTCAGTATCACTGCTGCCAAACTTGGATACCACCAGGTCGACGAGGCCTTCAGTCCTGCCAACTAAGCCCTCGAGAACCTCGCGCTCGCCGCTGCCACGCTCTTCTTCGCCCACGCCGACACCTAGCTCACCCGATGCCGCGATATTGATGCCTTGATAAATATCCCTAGCAGGATTTCCATGTAGAGAGACGCTCCATGTCGACAAATAGAGATCCCAATAGCGGCTGAGGACAGCAACAAACTTATGTCGCGGTAGGCGCAGGAACAAAGCGCTCAGAGAGACGTCGTGATGCATCAAGAAAATGCGGTGTGCACGTTGGAGATCGCGCAAGATGAGGACAGCGGGTTTCATCTCTTTGGTGTTGTAATCATACTTCTCCTCTTGAGGCTCACTAGTCTTGGTCAAGAGACGTGGGGGTAGCGGTGTCTTGTTAAGATCAATGCTCTTCATCGTGAATTAGTGGCGGGCTTATTCCCTTACATAGCGGAACATCAAAAAAACTTACCGCCAAGATCCACCATCCAGACTCGAGCTCATGCACGACTACTCTAGTCGTATCTGTTTCGATGTTATCCACAGGGGCACCGTCGGTGAACCCTTGGCTGAAGCTGACCATGCCCTGAGCGAGGCCAATTTGGCGCAGGCGCTCGTTGCGCTCTTCGATTGAGATGGCCTCGGTCGGGCGGCCCCTCGTGCGCGCGCGCCGTTTCTTAGACGGGACGCCAGCCTGAGATGTGACTGAGGCATAGTAAACAATCTGGTCGTCAATAGTGTCGTCCGAATCTCCAAGGGACGGGTTGTAGATGGCCAGGAATCCGAGCCGCGCGGGGACAGGACTGCCTGACGCGGGGGATGCCATGGCGGCCATCACGGGGATGCGGGCACTAAAACTCTGCCTGTCTATGGGAGGCCAGCGAGCAGAATGGGCTGAAGTGAGTTGCTCCTCTGTATGAGGCCCAGTATCCCGCGTCGAGCCTGGGCCGTGGCCGCTTGTTTGGTGAAGATGGCAGGGTTGCGTCTTTGGCGGGGCAGATCTTAATATACGCTGTGGTGACGAAGTTACGCGCCACAGTCACAGTCCAGAGCCTATATGTGATGGCGCAGGTCCTTAACCGGGACTAAACAATACCTAACCCGAGTTCTAAATGAAAACTATTCCGCCTGTATGTTTTTCTCTTGTTCTTTGGTGACAACTCGGACGACGTAATTTTCATATACACGAGCATCCGTCTCGGATGGATGACGCAGTTGTGTGGAGCCATTCAAGCACAGCCGCGGCCACGATCTTGAACTTTTTTGTTTCTTCTACAATCAGTCTACAATCAGTTTCCAATCAGAAAAGAAAGATTCATTGCCAACCAGCTAATTTCACCAACATACTAAATGGTATCTGGACTGTGCTTCTGGAAGATCTCAGAGACACGCAAGTACGCTGTCCTACAGCGTAGTTTCACGTCTCCTCCTCGCTAGGCGGCGCTCCTCCACAACTTCCTTCCCTTCCTCGCCGTCGCTGTTATCATCGCTCTTTCGGGATACGATGGCGAACTCGCGCTGCCTTTGGCGCTTGAGATGCCATAGCCAAAGGAGATAGAGACTGAATATGACCAACGTAAGTGGCAGTGTAATGACCCAGTACAGGGCGAACTGGGGCAACAGGCCGACTCCGATGGATGGCGAATCAGGGTCCGCCTTGGTCCATTCGAACATGGGCATGGAGAACATGGCCGAGACGAAGCTTCCCGGAAGGAAAAACATGGTTACTATCGCGAGTGTCTTCATGGAGGACGAGTCGCGGTAGCTCGCGTGAGCAATCTGGTGGGTAGACTGGGCCAGCTCAATGCCTCGTAGACTATCCTCTTGCGTCATCATGTTGAAAATCTGGACGTGTTAGCTTCCTATATGCGACCCAGAGCCTGAATATCTACATACGGCATTGATTTGAATGTCTACGCGCTTCATTGTATATCGCGTATCGAGCATCTGCATCTCCAGCCTCTCCTCGAGCACACCCACGTGGTGCCGCAAGAGCTGTTGGGCATTGTGCGCGGCACTGCCAGCCGCGCCGAGCCCTTCTTTATCCAACTGCTTGACAATGAACTGTAAGACTTTCTGCATGGAAGTGCTCTTCCTGTCAATACTGGCAAGCTTGGTGGCCGATCCACTAGCCTGGACGGCCAGTTGGCCGAGCTCGACCTGTGCCTGCGTCGATGCCGCCACTCGACTTTTGAAGGTGTGATAGCCTGTCTTTGCTTCAATGCCGCGAATGGCTGTTTTGATGCGGCTTTGCGTCACATCAATCTCGAAGCCAAGTTGCATGGCCAGAATCAGGGCAGTAGCCATGCTGTCTGAATATATATCCGCGCAAAAAGGCGAATCCAGCAATCTTCGGAGCACCTCGCTTGGTGTGAAGGCAGCCGCGGGCGCAGACTTTTCGACATGTTTTTGGCTGGACACATTGCTATTTTCGGCGTCACTTGTCATGTATATGATGCCCTCAGTCGCAGTCTTCCTAGTGAGGCCCCGTTCATCGGTGTACCGTACCTGCGACCAAATGGCAGCCAATTTAGGTGCGTGGTTGAAGGCATAGCAACACAGCTCAGCATCGGGCGCCACGCTGACTTTTGGAAAAGCAGTCACGCTCGTGATTGTGCCTTTCAGAAACTCATTGGCTAGCTTCAAACCGAAAGCCTTGATCAGCTGGTCGTGGGTTTCCTTGGCGATGCTCACGATTCGTTTCTTGGTTTTGAGCGCTGGTCGGATGCTGACCAGGACAAGTCGAAGGAGCAGTGCGTGGCCCGGTTTGGCGTCTGAGCCGGCACCGTTTTGCAGCCAATCTGGCACATCACAGGAATCAATCTTGCGGTGACGCGACACGGCTTCTCCGCTGTCGTTGTGCGCCCAAACCTCGTATATGTCGCAGACACGAGCGCTATTGTCAAAGTCGAGCGTCGATTCCCCCCCGTGACTCGTTGCAAGCTGACCGGCAGCGGCGAGCTTCTCGTATATCTGATTCATAATGTAGCCAGAGTTTCGCGATCTGGAATCAAGCCATGTGGCCAAGCAGAGTGAGGAATATTTCAACGAGGCTACCGAGGAAAAATGTCTGATTGACTTTTTAAAAGAGTTGGTGAGAGCCCCGAGACAGTTTCTATGCGCCAGCCTGGTGCTAGCCGCCCATACTGGTGAGGCTGAGCGCTCCAGCCCACCATACTGCAACCTCCCTGCAGCGTAAAAGTCAGTGTGCTTGCCCTCCAGGGATTAGACAGATTTGGCTGTCGCCGTTTCAGCAATGGAGGAGCACTCATGGGCGCATATTTGGCATATTTGCTTTGGACGCTTTAGCTTGGTCGGGAACTGGGAAGGTGTGGGCAAGACAACTTGTTTTTCCTCACGTTCAATGTTAGCAAGTTGATCCGACTTGTCATTATAACAACGCTTACTGTACAAAGCGCGGGCCGGCCCGCGCAGATGAAAATGATTTCTTGGCTGGCTGACGCCGTTCTAGCTAGCCTGGTAGTTCAACGTCTGCACCGCCCCGGCCCGGCCGGGCCAAACCAGTTCATCTCGGGCGCTTAGATGCAGCTGCATAAAATGTATCAAGATAAAATTAGAAATGGCCTGCCTAGTATAAATCGCTAATAGCAACTATGTACAAATACATTATATGCATAAATGGGTCTTGTATATGAGAACGCCCGGCTTCCGAATCAAACAAATCAAGCCAACTCCCCCGACCGCGTCCATTATTGCGCGACTTTCCCCAATTCACTCAAAAATGTGTGCTGTAAATGGCTTGCCGAACTCTTTCGTTTATCTAGCATTCTGCTACACCCTCACCTCTGCTCGCCTCCAGGGAGTTCATGGACTTGATTCTGCTGCACGGGTGCGTAGTAGCCAGCGGATGTAGATTCCGCTTTGGGGTGTGAGGCGCCATAGTACTGCTTGTTCTGCCAGTTGCCGTCACCGTAATCGGCGGGTCGCTCGTAGCCGCCAATCTCCTGGGGCGCGTCTGCGGCGTTGACATTCTTCTTCTTCTGCGCACCGCGTCGACGCAGGAACCAGAACGCGAACCCGAGCAGCGCGAGGCCGGCGACCGGTCCCACGACGGCGCCGGCGATCCAGGCCTTGCTGGAGCTTCCGCCGGCGGAGGGCTCGGGAGTGCTGGTCGGTGATGTCGTGCCGGACGACCCCGCGGACGACGACGACCCCGTGGTGCTCACCGACCCCGTCCTGCTGGCCGAGTTGCTCGTGGGCGTGCTGCCTGTTGAGGCCGATGTGCTCGTTTTGGTTGCGGAGGAGGTGGTGACGGGGACGGTGTCGCGGTACGCTTCGAGGGCATACCAGTACTGGGCGCAGAAGATGCTCGATGTGACGTCGCCCTTGGCGCCGGGTGCTGACATGATGGACATGGTCTGGCACACGGCGGATCCCGGGCATGCTCCCACGGCAAAGTTGTCGTAGCTAATCTTGTTGTCGTGACAGGCCGTGGGCATCGGGCACTTGGTCTTGTCGCAGCACACGGCGTATGGGCCCGACGTTGTAAAGGTGCCTTGCGGACAGGTGAGAGGCTCGGCTGCAGTGATGGCGTTAGAGACAAGAACACTCTGGTTGATGAGTGTCGGGTATCAAGAAAGCTGCATACTGGTGCCATCTGGATGAATATACCACCCCTCAAAGTTTGGGGAGGCAGTAATCTTCGCAGCCATGTTGCTTGACAAGTGGCGTATACAAAGAGACGCTTGAATGATCGAGATTTAAAGAATGTTGGTCAATACCAGATCAACTCTACCAGGTAGAACCTGCACGTTACGGCAACAAGATGGAGAACCTGCGCAAGAAGGAGTAGGCGCCGGAGAAGGGAGTTTTGTATCACCAGCTGGAAAGATAGAGTCGGGCGGGGGCTACTGCAGGTATCTGGATCCCTCCGCCAAAAGCCTGATTCATAGAATTACAGCTGGCAGGGGGCTTGCATGATGGTGTGGTCGAAATGTACCAGCCCCAAGGCTATTGAGGCAGAATAGGGTGCAAGGGTGCCGATCAGAGGAGTTGCCTATTTCCTGCCCTGTACGGAGTAGAGGCTAAGACAAACGACTTTTACCATGATAATCTGTATAGAGTTGCAAAGAGGCAGGCGTCAGCCAATCGTTTTGCCCAGACAAGCAGCCTTGTTGCAGTTTTGTGGCCCTCTTGTAAATTGCGCTGGCTGCCCTATTATCAAATGGTCTGGGCACCCAGGCACCGTCTAGGTTCTTACTCGGTACTGTTTAGCATGAGGGATTCGTTCTAGCTCATGCTCCCCAGATCTATAAGAAGGCTAGAACACCAAGTGCCGATACCTGCATACCTGCGGGCGAGGCGTCTGCCGGTTGCCAACGTCTGTAAGAAGGAGATATCGGTTGCTGCTTTCGACGTGGCTACTCATTCTGAATTCCAAACCCGTGTGTGCTTGCACTGAAGCCACTCTCCTCCGTCGGAAGCCACAACAAAAGAGAAAAAAGATTGATTACCAATATTACTTTGTAGAATGGGAAACATGCCCCTGTATGGTGCGCGGCCCCAGGGCTCAAGCCAGTCAGCATGCCATTGCTAGGTCAGCCTTGCCACTGCCCACAACCCGCACGCCAAATTGACCCGGGAGCCAATAATTGCGTTATTAGGTTACCTTTCTAGAGCAAGACGCAGTCCCGTAAGCGCTGTGTTGCATTGGCCTTCTCCACTGCAGGCTTTCTAGCTCGACAGCCACGTTGGGGCCACAATGGTCCAGCTCGTGGTCACTGGTGGCCGCTTTTTGCGGCTCTTTTTCTTTTTGACTTTTTTCCAAACGGGCAATCGGAGATTTAAAGAGGCCGCTCGGCATGCTCGATTCACTCGAAGCGCCTGTCGCTATTTTTGTTGGGTTTAAGAAGGCGATGCACTCGTCCTCTCAATACGCCTGGCAACAGACAAGTGTAACAAGACCAAAGACTGTGAACCACCTTCGGCAGATGAGCACCCACGTCGTGGCCCCCTTTCCAAGGATGATCGTCGGAGACTTTTCTTTGGAGCAGAGAAGGAAAAGCCCGTTATATTCGCACGATAGCAGAAGGGTTACGTGTGCCGACACCCATACGTTCGAGATGCTGCAATAGCCGAACCTGGCTGAAGCACAACCTGTGAATACTGATTCTAACCCCGAGCTCTTCCTCCCTTATTAGGTAGTCTCGATATCTGGGCAGACTGTAGCTACATGCAGCACGAGGGCAGTGGCCGCTCTGTTCATATCAGTAATAAAAGGCATGGCTGGGCGGTGAGTGCTAAGAATAGCTCAGCGGAGCCCACTAGCTCTCACTGAAAGAGATGAGTCCTTTGCTGGCTGGCAAACGTGAAAGCTCACTGAGCGCTCTCACTGAATACCCGGCAACGCTCGGGAAATCGATGCTCGAGATGAGACTAGGCAATCAAACGTCTGCTGTTTGAAGCCATCGCCTCATTTTCATAAACTTGATACACGGCCATCTCGCTTCAAGCTCGTGATCGCTGCTCGAAACAGACGCTGGGTCAGCCACTACGCGGACGACGAGCCGTCCCCACCCAACTTCCGGGGCAGCAGACGGGCTGTGCCAGAACAACAGACGAGGCTCTTCCAAGGCCACTGGCACGTCCCGTTCGTACGCAATGTGGTTGCGTACATTGTTGTTGTTTGTCAGGCTCTTTGCATCCTCCACTTCAAACGCCGGATGAAATACTGTTTATGCGAGTCAAAGAGCTTTCCCCCCGGCTTCGCATCGTTCCAAAGTCCCCTGTTTTCTTACACTCTTAGCTTCAGGCCGTTAACCGTCAACCGGACGAGCTAGTACGTCATCGTCCAACAGCGACGTCCCGTCCCAGCCAACCAACCACCTCATCTGTATCACAGCCAGGATACGGTGACTGGCGATTCTCTCTTCGTCCTCGTTCCCTGACGGCCCTGTTCTAGCTCGCGATATTGGCGCTGCCAGTTCGCCCACCTCGCCAACCCCGGCAAAGAGAACATATTTATACCCAGCCGCCATGGAGCAAGTCAAGCTCCTCAGGCGCCGCACGACGGACCTGCTCGCCAACGCGCAGCAAAACATTACCAGCACCCAGCAGAGCTTCCTCAGCAGCGCGCAGCAAAACATCGCGCAGGCGCAGCAGAACCTTCCCGCGCTGTCGATGCCGCACTTCAGCAGCCTGCGCTTCGGCCAGTCCTCGCCGGCCTCGGCTGCCGGGACCACCGAGCCCAAGGCCACCTGGGAGTGCATCGACGACATCCCCGCCCTTCGACGCTCCGCGCACTCGCTCGACATTGTCGGCGGCAGCGCCTACATTTTCGGCGGCGAAATCGGCCCATCGTCGGGTGGTGGCGAAGGCGGCGAAGGCGGCGGCGCCAGCCAGCTCGCCGACAATGACATGCACGTCGTGCGCCTGCCCGTCAGCGGCGCCAGCACCGACTACCTCCGCATCAAGGCGGTCCCTGAGAAGCCCTACGACGAGGACGCCGAGGCCACCGCGAGCTCTTCGGACGGCGCAGGGTCCGAGGCTGGAAGCAACAGCAGCATCAGCAGCCCGCGGGGCAAGGGCAAGGGCAAGGAGCGCGCCATCGACATTGCCCGGCCCGACCTGGGCGACGTCCCCGGCCCGCGCGCCGGCCACGCCACCGCCGTCATCGGCTCGCGCATCTTCCTCTTTGGCGGCCACAGCGGCGGCGGCCATGCCGGCTCGAATCTCCGGCCGCTCGAGGAAGCCGGCCGCGTCTGGGTCTTTGACACGCGCACCCGCGCCTGGAGCCACCTCGATCCCGCGCCGGCCGTCAAAGGCGGCGCCATCACCATCCACCCGGCCGCCCGCAGCCACCACTGCGCCGCCGCGATCGACAAGCCTCGCGAGTTTGGCACCCCGACCGCCGATGCCTCCACGACGACCTCGTCCGCCACCTCAACTCCCACGCCTGCGCCTCCTCCCACGAGCCCCACGACCCTGCGCGCCAGGGCAATGAGCTGGCGCGACTGGGCCGTCGGCGACCTCGCCGGCCCGCAGGAGCCCGCCGTCGGGCACGTCGCCGAGAGCGCCGTCGACGAGGAATCGCGCGGTTACGGGACCTTGTTCGTCCACGCGGGCCGCCTCGCCGGCGACCGCGGCAACGACCTCTGGGCCTTTGACGTGCGCTCCCGCATGTGGTCGGAGCTGCCCAGCGCGCCGGGCCCCGCGCGCGACGGCGCTGCCATCTGCGTCAGTAAGAGCCGCCTGTTCCGCTTCGGCGGCTGCACCTCCGCTTCATCTGCCTCCTCCTCCGGCGGCGGAGCCCTCATCGGCGGACAGCTCGACTACCTGCCGCTCGAGGTGGAGACGACGGATGACAGGCGGCAGCGCGCCGGCCGCGCGGCCCGCAGCGGCGGCGGCGCGCGGATCGAGGTCGCGGTGCGCGCCCGCGACGGCTGGCAGACCATTGTGCAGCACCCGACCAGCACGTACAGCAGCACCGTGACGCCGTCGGCGCCGCTGGCCTCGCCGCGCCTGCGCAGCAGCACGCCAGAGCTGGCCCCCGCCGTGGGCGTGGGCGTGGGCGTGGGCGTGGGCGTGGGCGGCAGCCCCGGTGCCCAGCACGAGTGGCCGTCCCCGCGCAGCGGTGCCACCTTGGAGGCCGTCACGATGGGCGGCGGCCGCGAGGCCCTGGTGCTGGCGTTTGGCGAGGGCGAGCCGTCCGGCCGCTTCCTCGACGACGTGTGGCTGTTCCAGCCGCCGGCTTCGTCGGTCGCGGGCGGCGTGACGGCGGCCGTCATGCAGGCCGTCGTCGGGCGCAAGACGGGCGAGGGCCGCTGGGCGCGGGTGGCCGTGCGGCCGCACCACGACGGCGGCGGCGGTGAGGATGAGCATCACTTCTTCGAGGACGGCCAGCGGCCAACGGCAGGGGCGCCACTGTTGCTGCCCCGGGCTCGCGGGCTGCTGGCCGGCGCGCCCATGAACAACCTCGAGGACAGCGGCCTCTTGGTCTGGGGTGGCCTGCGCGAGGACGGCGCGAGGCTGGGCGACGGTTGGGTCCTGCGGCTGTAGCGGAGAAGAATGAGGCCGGGGAAGAAGAAGAAGAAGAAGAAGACGGCAAATGACGAGACGAGGTCCGTATCTTTTTCCTTTGCAAAAGAAGAGGTTCAAGCCGATTTATATAATGCTTTTGTAAAAGCGAGAGTTTGGTAGCCACCGCAGAATATTGGAGATTCGGACGGCCTGAAACGGCTGTATATCAGAATGTATCAGCCCCAACGCTAGTTATGACATATGAAACTGAACATGTATATCTATCTACATGACTCTCACCTAGGCGTATTGTTGCGTCGTGATTCATTCCTACGATGAAGAAATGCCGGTGTCAAGATCACGGCATGCGGCTTTCGCTGTTCAGTTGGTCATTGTTTGTATTTGTATGTACAAGTTCCATGCTAAAAACCTCTATCCTTTCCACTCAATGATATGCACCATTTGCCGTCCAATGCCCCCTTTGACCAATGGAGGCGTAGACGAGAAAAAAAAATGGCAATCGACAACATAAAAAAAACACAAGATATAAAAGGTGTTGTAGGCTACAAGGCTTTTTTTGTCCCAGGTAGGCCAGTACACAGCACAACTCTGCGGAGTCAGTGCGTTGGTGCCTATGCTTTCCCCCCATCTTCTTCATATTCCCTCCAGTCTTCTTATTTTACAAATCGGCTCGCGTTGTCTCGACACCCCAGGGCTCGGACGTCAGATTCGTTTGGCCAGCGCTGTTCTCGCAGGTTTGGCGGCCGCTGAGGGGACCGGCAGCGGGTACCTTGCCGGTGGCGGCACCCTCCTTGAGGTCCTTGAGCAGCTTGACGACCGACTCGGGGGTCAAGTCCTCGTAGTAGTCATCGTTGATCTGAATCATTGGCGCGTTGACACAGGCACCCAGGCACTCGACTTCGATAAAGGTGAAAAGACCGTCAGCAGAGGTCTCGCCTTGCTTGATGCCGAGGTGCTCCTTGATGGCCTTGACGATGACGTCGGAGCCGCAGCCACCGAGCTGGCAGGGAGTCTAAGCAGAGTTAGTCAGAGCGTCCTGTGGTATTCGGGTTCTTCCAGGCATAGGAAGCTGCCAATCATGACTGAATCTTGGCCCAAAGTCCCCGTAAATATGCAACGTACCGTAGTGCAGGCCTGGACAAAGAACTTGCCGACAGGAGTGCGGTTATACATGGTATAGAAAGAGGCGACTTCGTAGACACGCATGGGAGGCATCTCGAGCAAACGGGCTACCTCATTCATGACGCTGATGCTGGTAAATCCGTGCTGGCGCTGGCCAATGTCGAGGATGGGCATGACGGCGGCTTTTTTGTACTGAGGAGGGTAGCGCTTCAGGATCTCGGCAATGACCTTTTCATTCTCGGCGCTGAACTTGAAGGGGATATCGGGGTTGTTATCGGGCGTGTTGCGATGCTGGGAAGTTCGAAACTGTCAGCGCTTTCTATCTCTCTCGCATGCATTGGATATATATAGTCTTGCGTCTCCCTGACTCCTCCACGTCCATGCAGCAGAATAAGCACAAGTCATCGGTACAGCCAAATTGGCCTCTCTAGATTTTCCACGCAACTTTCTGGCTTTTTTTCTGGTACTCTGGCAACCTGGCTGAGCCGAAAGGCTCTCCTTCGGGCGGCTCGGTGCTGAGGAGCCCTTCTGCCTGCATGTTCGGGAGGGAGGAAAAGGCAAGAGGTCTCGGCTCGAACGGCAAGGGAACAAGCAAAGGCTCGTATCCAATTGACAAATGAATCCTTACCACGCTGAGTGAATCGCTCGGTCGAGTCGCGGAGACGGAAAAGGCGCGGCTGGGCTGGGGACGGGCGGCGACGCGCGCGGAGGCGCGGACGCAAGACCGGAAGAGGGGGGCGAGCTTGCTGGCCATTGCGACGGGACGTTTGCAAAGTGTTGATTGATCCTCCGATGATATCCGCCGGACTGAGGCGGAGATGGGCTGTCAATGGGACGGGAGCGTTGGCTGTCGGGGCGAGATGGGATGGGGAGAGAGAGGGTGAGAGTCTAATTGGAGCTTTTTTTGGCGAAATGTCCTTCTCCCCGACACCAATTGGAAGCTGCTTGCAAAATACGTTGTTGTGATTGGCTGGTTGTTGGTGTGGGCGGATAAACATCGGTTAAGATGACTCGCTGAGCGGCCACCGCTTTCATTGGTAGGCCGGGTGCACTACCAGCATCAACATGTAAATGCTCAGCGCCAGCAAGTCTCCCAAGTCGGAATATACTTTGAAAATCGATATTCAGTTGTTGGCCCTACGATGACTTTTCCAAACTCCTTGCTTTACTTTGAGCAGCCTGTCTTTGCAACGGCGATTGTCCATGCACAATGATAGGTGCACACATTTGAACGAGATACAAATTTTTCAATTTCAAAATATCATGGCCATCTTGTAGCCGACTTCGATAAAACATTGCA
Organism: Cordyceps javanica; assembly: GCF_051103115.1. Classification (NCBI taxonomy): domain Eukaryota; kingdom Fungi; phylum Ascomycota; class Sordariomycetes; order Hypocreales; family Cordycipitaceae; genus Cordyceps; species Cordyceps javanica. The sequence continues at coordinate 1,389,142 of NC_139301.1, read as the reverse complement.
GCTTTACATGGTCCGAATGAATTAAAAATAGCCTGCGCCAGCAAACTCAAGTGCCAGACACGACATCGACACCCAGAGGCAGCATTTGCCTGCCTCCTCCCAGCACCCAGCAGCATTCATCTTCTTCTTTCCCATTCTACCCAGTGGTTGGCTTGCCCTCTTCATTATTCTTTTTGAATCCAAAATGCATTCATCCGAATCTCATCCTCCAGCGTGCTCGGCAGCACCGTCCTCGCCGCCTGTCTCACTCTCTCGTCGGTGATGGCAAACTCGGGCGGCAGGTTCACATCGCTGCCGCCGCCGCCGCCACGCCCCAGCATCATGCCCGCCGTCGCCACACCGCTCATCGACGCCGCCGGCATGCCGTGGCCCGTGTACCCGGCGCTGATGAACAGGCCCCCGTCGGCGCCGCCCAGCGTCTCCGGCACCTGCCCGACCCAGGGGTGGCCGTCGCGCGAATAGCCCATGATGCCGGTCCACTCGTACGCGGCGGGCAGCTCGTCAGGGTCGCCACCATCATGACCGGGCCGCAGCTCAATGACGCCATGCATGGCCCTGCGCAGCCGCGCGCGAATGTCCGGGTCGAGGACGTCGTCGCGCGTCGTGCGGCTGCGCGCGGCGGCGTCGCCGGAGCGCTCGCCGCCGAGGATGAGGACGCCGTCGCCGTCGCGCTGCACCAGGTAGTCGTCGGCGCCGGCGGAGCTCCAGATGTGCGTGTGCTCGAGCGGCACGTGGCCCGCGGGCGGCAGCAGCGCGGCCACCTGGCCGCGCGTCGGGCGGATGAGGTCTGTCATCCGGGGTAGCAGGTGCGATGTGTAGCCGTTGGTGGCCAGCAGGACCTGCTTCGCCACGACCTGGCCTCGCGGCGTGTGCAGCACCCACGACTGCCCGTGTCTCTGGAGGTGCGTCACAGGCGTATTGGTCTGCAAGTTGAACCGAATTCTGCCGCTGCCGCTGCCGCTGCCGACCTGCCGTGAACGGCTCGTCGTGTTTTCGTTCCTCCGCAGCAGCGTCTCCAGGACCCATGCCACGAGCTTGTACGGCCACAGCTTGGCCGCGTGGGGGTGCACCACGGCGGCGCGGGCCCAGGGCACCCGCAGCCTCCCGAGCTCCTGCTCGTCCTCCACGTAGATGACCTTGTCCGCGAGCGACGGGTAGTGCCGGCGGAGGAGCCGCACGTTCTCCTTGGCGGCCTGGGCCTCCTCCTCGGTGGCCAGGCGGCAGACGGCGCCGGTCGACTTCCAGTCGCACGGCACCTGGTTGGCTCGGACAAAGTCTCGCAGGAAAAAGTAGTTGTCCAGCTCAAACTGCGCAATGTTCGGCTTGGTGACGAATATCAGCGGGTGGCAGTGACCGCCATTCTGTCAAAACGGAGGGGTACCAATCCCCTCGGCCGTCAGTCAATTGATAGCGAAAAAAAAAACGGAAAGAAAGAATCGCGGTGTGTTTGTGTAGCCACACATACTCGACCTGTAGCTCCCCAGCAAGCCTCCCGTGCCTCGAGCATGAGGACGTTGCGTCCGCCTTCCACCAGTTCGCGCGCTGCAAATGCGCCTGTGATGCCGCTGCCCACAACGACAACGTCTGCCTCGGCGGGAAGCTCATCGGTAGTGTGGTGGCCCAACAGCTCCGGCGACGGGCTGTGATGCCAGTAGGAATGTGTGCTCTCGGGCGTGGGCAGCTCGGCCTGGCCCTCTTGTAATTTAATCTGAGTCATTCTAAACCCGGAAAAGGACAGCTGCTTTTCTTCGTTTTATTGCTTGACTTTTCTGATGCTCTTTCTGATGCTCTTCCTGATGGAGAAACCAGCCGGTGATGGTGAATGGTGTTGCTGGCCGAGGGGGGCGTCCAACACTTATCAGACCGGCCCAGCGCCACACTAACCGCCTGAACGGAAGCAAGTGGCTCGACTGCATAGTGGCAACCCTCACTGGACAGCCCGATTACGACTTCCCCTACGCGTCGTTTTACAATCGTCGCAAGCGCCGGGTACAATGCCCAGTCGTTAAAGGGTGTCTACTGTAAGCGTATTCTCCAACTGCCAGGTTTTCAAAAAGTGCATCGGCCTCTCGGGCCACAGCGTCACCGATGATCGCAGCGTAGCAAGTTCGTGGTTTAAGCCATAATATTGTCATGCCATTTCATCGTTAGACTCATACGCAACCAATAAAAGTCCACTAACATGCTCGCGACTCCCCTTGCTGAGATCCATATCCCTTCCAGGTCCTATCGATGTCCTCCCATCTACTATGATACGTATATATTTACATGTTCCTTAAACGCCAAAAATCCATGAGTAGTAACCATCTTCCTGTTCTGTGGGCAATACAAGTCAGATTCTGTGTAGACTTTCCTTTGCTTGCTTCCATGTCATAATATCCGTCCCGAATATATATACTCTCAACTGGCCCTTGAGCTTTGTATCCCCCGGCCATATATCTAATTTTTCAAGTAAAAATTGCTTGTTTTGCGTCGGCGTTTCGGTCCGCCATTGTTTCTTGAGCGGTTCTGTTGACGCCTGGTGGTATGTGTTGTAAAGCCAAATAACTCCAAATAAAAATCATGTCGTGATGTAACCCCGTAGTGTTTATGGCTGTCCTAGTTGTATTGGCAGCAACTGGCCAACCCGTTGCTAAGCCATAGGGTTCTTGCCATGTTTCCAACAACTATGTGGTAGATCCTTGTACATTTCTCAGTACTGCTTCCAATCCAATCGAAGCTCGAGGCGCATCCTTTCGTATGTATCCAGCATTGCTCTTTGGCTAGTTCGGATCACTGTGGCAGCGTGCTTTAGACATCCGTCATTTCGGTGTCGCTGTCAAGAGCAATTGCCACAGGGGGCATGTCTTCTAGTCCCCAGCTTCCTTCGTAAACGGTGGCAGGCGCGTTGCGATGTTCAGTAAGCCACTGCAGCCCCTCAAGCTCCAAAACTTGATCGATGCGCGGTCGGTCGCTGGGCTCTTGAGCGGTCATCCAGCGAACGATGGAGTCGAGAGAGCTGGGGTGAAACGCGTCAACCATGAAGGCGGGCTGCTGGCTGAAATTGGTGTTCTTGAAATGATTCGGGATGTTGCCTCTGCTATGCTTGTTGGCCAGCAGCTCGCTGCTGTGCACAACCTCGAGAGGATTGCCGCTAGCATCACGCTGAACCTCATTAGAGGGTGTCCAAGTGAGACTGGGAACTTCCGAAAGATCTCCAGATCGGAGAGCAATCCACGTCGGGCCATTGTCTGGAAGCACAACGTTGGCCGCAGCCTCCAGAGTGATGAGTCCAAGAGAGAAAACATCAGCCGGCTGTCCAACTTGGCCCTTGAGCATTTCGGGAGCCATGTATTCTCTGTCACCTTCCGTGTCCACGCTAGAAGTTGCAGAGCAAGCCTGTGCGAGACCAAAATCGCCAATCTTCAGAGCACCTTCGAAATTGATCAGGATGTTGGCAGGCTTCATATCCAAGTGCATAAAGCCTGCATCATGAATTTCCTTCAAGCCTAGGCAGAGGTCCTGCAGAATCTTGAAGATGCGGAAATCGTCCAAGCGCCCGCCACGACCAACATTGCCCAGAAACTTCTCTAGAGTGCCTTCTTCGCAGAACTCGGTCTGGATGTAAAGGTGAAAGTTGTGCTCCCAATCATCGATGTAGTGCACGACATGTTCAGCATGGGACAATGCCTGAAGGATGCGAGCCTCACGCAACTTCACCTCACGGTCCTTGGGGCCCCCATAAGGGTGTCTGCTCTTCTTTACTGCATACACCTGGCTCTTCGTCACGTTTTGGCCAAGCTTTCGGGCCGGCGTCATGGACAGAGACTCGGAAAACAAGTTCTGGCTCGTCTTACTGACGCGATACACGGTCGAGAATTCGCCTTTGCCAACCTGTTCGACCTTGTCAAACTTTGAGTAAAGGCTCGCATCGATATCAAGGTCGCTGGTGCGGTCATTGACAGGCGTCACAAAAATGCTGGTAGATGAACGGAAGTCTCTACCAGTGGTGGGTGTGACGGGAGGCGGCATGGAGCTTTCGGCGGCCTCGTTGATCTGCGAGAGGGAAAGGCGGCTTGTATCTAGCGGTAGCATACCCTCATGCGGAGTCTGAGGAGTACGTTGTCTCTGAATAGGGGAAGCAGTTGCAGACCTTGGGGGCGCGTGCTTGACGGCAGACAGCGGAGGCAACACAAAGGTGCGATTTGCGCTTGGACTCTCCAGAGACTGCTCGCTCAGGTTACTCAGACTGGGAGTCAAGGTGTTCTTGGTGGGTGTCGGGGGGACATCAGCGTCCAGGCTGCTAGTCAGATCGGCGCTTTCGCCAAACAGCGTGCGGTCCTCGCCATCGAGGCTGAGGACGCTGCCCCGGCGAGCGCGAAGTCCGGATGGGCCTCGCTGAAAAATAGTCATGCCCTTTGCAGCATTACCAAATGTGTCAGGAGCGCGGATAGGTGCAGCCGAGAATGGTGTTGAGGGCAAGCCAGCAAAGGAGCCCCTGCTATTCCCTCGCTTCCTCAAACCACTTCCGGCTTGAGGGGGAAATGTTGCAAACGGGTTGCTGTGCTTTTTGCACGGCGTATCAGGCGGCGCGAATTTCTTGTCCGCCTCCTCCTCGGGGTTGCGGTTTACCTTGGAGATCAAACCAGTCGAGTTGAATGCGCCAACCCACAAATTAGAGTGGTTTGGCGTCGCGACAGCCTTTGTGTGGTCATGCGTGGGTCGAGCGGTAGGACGGGTGGCATTGAGAGGGAGGGAGCGGGAGAAGGGATGCGGCTTGGGTCGTTCAAAGTTGTGCTTGACCGGTGCGTAAAGAAGAGGTGCTTCTTCGGTCAAGCTGTTTCCGGACGAAGACGTGGTCAAGGTCTTGGAGAGGGGGTGGGGTTGGTGCGACCTGCTGTCCATGGGGTGAATGGATGCATTTGGTAGAGGCGACACGTTGGAGAACGGACTGTCTCTGGGAACCTGTGGAGGTACAAAGTGGTCGGTGGAGAGCCGTGGCCTGCTTCTACCGGGAGTCGAGAGGTCGGAAGATAATTGGGCGAGCTGACGCTCGCCAGTGCGCCTGCCCAGAGAGCGCTGCTGAAGGGTGGATTTGCGGAGAGAAGATGAGCGCTTAGGAACGGAAGAGGAGGGTGAGGAAGAAGAGAAGTTGTCGCCGTGAAATGTGACAGGCATCGCTGAGAGTTCGTATTCAGGATGCGCATCCTCGTGAATATCAAAGCTTTGAGACGAGGTGGTGTTGGTGCCAAAAATGCTGAAAGTTTCTGGGTTGGCCAAGGCGGCGACGCCGTGCATACTACGGCGTTTCGCCACGGGACTGCCCTGGTTCGGATGATCCAGGTTCATGGTCGCATCACTGCGTTTGAGAGCGCCAGTAGTGGAAACCATGTATTCAGGTGTCAGGTCGAGGGCTTTCAGGAAGGCGGCTTGGGAGGAGCCGGAAACGTCGAGGTGAAGACTGTGGCGCGAAGGCTTTTTGTCGAGACTCTTGAGAGTGGCGGCGCTGCCACGCGCGTTTTCCTGGCCTGGCGAATATCGAATTCGAGGAGAGGCGGATGTTGCGGGACGGGCGTAGCTGATGGAATCCGAGGTGGCGTTTAGGCTGCGTTTGATCGGGCTCTTGGGTGAGGCTCGGCGTGCCAGCTGGCGGGCGGGCGAGAGGGTTTTTGTAGACTTGGCGCTGCGGAGCGAGAGTCGTACGCTGGGACGAAGTGGCGTCAAGACGGGCGACTGCAAAGGCGTGGTAGATTGCACAGGTGCCGCCGCGGGAGGCGCAGAGTGCGGGTGAGCAGAAGCAAGGCGGTGTTGATGTTTCGGCGTGAGCACAAAGCGCCTAGAGGGAGTCCTGGGCGAGGCGGGCAGCGAGTGGTCGGAGCTCTGTGAACTGGTGCGGGAGAGAAATTTGGAGGGAGATCGCGAGAGAGAGCGGCGTAGCGTGCGGACCGCAGAAGAAACGTCAATCTGATGGGCGTGCGTGGGTGATGGCAGAGCCAACGTCCCGCCTGAGTTGGAGAATGACATTGTGTTGTGCTGTGAGGAATGCGCGGCGAGGGTGTTTGACAGCGGGGCACACACAATAAGGAATGTCGACGAAACAGTAGCTAGCCGCAAATGGTAAAGCTGCGAGGTAGAAACTGGAGAAATCGATTTGAGTAGACAATTTTACTGGAGGAAAAGAAGAAAAAGAAGAAGGAAAGAAACGCTGCTGCGGTTTGGGTATATAAAAAGCGAGGTGTCGATTGTGATTCAAGGTATCAAACAGAAATGGTATGGTGGTGGGTGTCGTGTCGTTGATATGGACGGCAACAGAGGGTTGTTGCACTGCGGAGTGAGAGCTGATGTAGCAAACAAGCCGGAAATAGAAGAGGGAGAACTAGTTAGGTCGGCACCATGACTCGGCGAGCACAGTTGCACAGAGAGAGCCGACGAGTGAAGCTGAGTGAGGTCAGCGCCAGCGGTTGGGCGACTGTCGACAATGATGCGGCGTACGTTTAGTCGTCGGGCCAGGAGAGGCAGTTAGCACATGACGGGTCGCAAGGGACGGGCACATGCAAACTCGGTCCTGCTCGAGGCGAGGGTGAGTCGGTTGTTTTGATAACTTGTGATGGGATGGCCGGGCGCGCGCACACAAAATATCGCATCCGACTATTGGCGATGGTTTGAAGCGTTGGACTTGCTTGGTCGTATCTAGATTCCTTCCAACGATGCGATGGTCCACAGGGTCGTCGAATATCGCACCACAAGCCCGCTTTCTCAGCCGACGACCATACCTCCTGGGCAATGACGAAAGCAAGCAGCAGTGTCTGAGAGGGCGAGGCTTCCAGGAGAAGGGAGGGCTATTTGCGACAACAGGGCGGCGAGAAGACTTGTCGAAGGGGGGGAAATTGTCAATGGTGCGAACGGGCAGGTATGTGAGGAATGCAAAAAAGTATGCACAGGGTGCAGAGCAGGTAAGTAGTAGTGAGGAGCAGGATGGGCACGAGAAGGAGTTAGCGCAGCCGATAAAAAAAAGAGCCCACTCCAACAGGCCAGCGAGGCCAGGTCCGTCGAATCCTCTTGGGTTTGTCGCGGGTCGGGTCTTGGGTCGGTCGGGCTGTATGACCGGGGAGAGGAGGGTGTACGTGGAGAATGCCGACGAGGCAGCACAGAGGAGAAGGGCCAGACAGGCAGGAGAACAGACCACAGACAGACGCTGGTGCTGATAAGTTGGTAGTCAGTCAGCGAGCGAGCGAGCGAGAGGACGAGGACAACGAGGACGAGGAAGAGGAGTCGCGACGAGTGTGGGTGACGCATTTGTTTACCATATTTCCCGATTCAGCTAGCTCGTCGCGCGTGAGACGCGTCGAGAAAGAGGGTGCTTGGCTGGCGCGGCCCACTGGACCGGGGGACAAGTACGGTACAAGGGGGGGGTAGGGGCTAGGGGGGGGTTAGGAGGGGGTTGGATTGGGGGCAGCGGGCGAGGTTTACAGGGATGCGAGTCTGCTGAACCCACCGTCCCGTCCACTGAGCCCACCACGCTTGCCCACTGAAGAGTCCACTGAAAGCGCACTGTCCAGCGAGTCTGGAGAGTCTACAGATTACCTATTGCCTATCAGAACTGATACCAACTTGTTCATTCCTTCGGTACCTAACTTAGGTAGGTAAGTATCGTTAGTAGTAGGTAGATACTAGGTACTTGGGTAAGTACCCAAGTTAGGGGCCTACCTAGATTAGTAGGTAGGTGCGCAGATGGCGACAGACAATTCACAGCAGCAGCCCGCCTACCCTGCGCCACCTCATCCCCCGACTCCAGGCGCAGGAACCCGCCTGGAGTGAACGGTGTTGCATAAATCTAGTGGCTAGAGACCACTGTAAAATGCTGCCCCCAAAAGGCTCGTCCGTCGCTGTTGGACCTGTTGATTGATGCCTGCTCTTGCTCCCATCCTCTGTTCTCTGTTCTTCTCTCCCCTCTCCCCCCCCCTCCCCCCCTCCTCTTTCTCTCGGACTCGCCTGACCTTGCCTGACCAGTTCGTCCCTCTCGCTCGCCTCGCTGTCGTTGTCGCTGTCGTTGTTCCCGCCGCCGCCGCCGCCACCCACCAAGAGGTACGGACACTACCTAACAGTCTGCCCCCAGTGCGAATCTAAAGACTGAACGCTGCAACGTCCGCCACCGGTTCTCACAGGGATGCCCAAATTTTAAACCAAATCTATGCTAATTTCCACTCCCCAATATCCTTCATTTCTCCTGTTTGCCATGTTATGCTATTGCCACTCTTATGATTACGAGGCGCCGGCCATCCGACAGGGCGTGTCGTATGTGTCTACTGCAGATTACTCCCCCCGAGTACGAGTGTGTGTGTGTGTGTGTGTCCGTGTGTGTATGCTCCCGTAGTCGTGTCTTGTCTTGTTATTGTTGTTGTTGTTGTTGTTTTCTCCCCCGCCTCTACTCACTGTACCTCCTCTTCGTCTTCCTCTTCTGCTTCTATGCTCCTGTCCGTCCTGCTCGCTCCTGTCCATCCTGCATGACCTCCTCCTTGTGCCCCAGCCAGCCAAGCCAGTCTAGCCAATCCTCATCCTCAAAACCCAGATGCAGCCCACGACAAGTTGCTACGAACCAAAGAAACTCTGCGACAATGTCTTTGGTGCCACGGCGTGGTCATGGTCCCGCCGTTCCACCCCGTTCCACCACCTTGTCCGTCTCACCAATGTTGGCGCCAGGTACGACACTCTTTCACCCCCAACGCCTGCACCATGCTTGCATGCCTGCTGCTGCACACGCAAGCCCACACATCTCAGGCAGCATCCCGCAGCGAGTAATCGTCTGCCAGGTTGCAGCTACCGGAGCAAACCCCTCTCCCCCCCCTCATGCCACGCTGTACTGCATCGTCTAAGGAGGCATTGCTACTTACTGGTAAGCATGTACTCCGCAGAGCGCGTCAAGTGCGACTTGACGTGTACATAACTACGCATTGATTCGTACTCTCTGCTACCAACCAGAGTAAGTACTGGTTGAATGGACCCTGTCAACCTTCAAGCCCAACTCTTGCGCCTCAATCAGACGACCCTGGCACGATAATCTGGCAGCCGCTCTCCGGCCATCGCTTCATGCTTGTTCCTCTCACTGTGAAACTGTTTCTCTTCTTCTCTACTGGGTATACAGGAAAACAGCACTGGCCAGTTTCGGCTTCGTCATCCGTTATTCTCTTTGCTCTTCGGCATCGCCATAGACGTGCGACATGGTATGCTGCCTCTTCAATCTCTGCCACTTCCAAGTACCGAGTACGAATAGATGCTACTGGTATGATCGCTTGCCACCCTCTCGCCTACTGGCACCTGGTCATCTTTGCCACTCTTACCGGTACCAATTTGCTCCAAAGTCATCCACATCATCGTCAGGCCCCCCCAGAGTCCCAAGACAACTGGCTGCCAGTGGGTCGTTGACGTGATGGAGCACCGCACTCATACCCTCACGCCCTCTTGCTCTCTACGTAATTACACAATTGCCAGTTCTCCGTAAACTACTCCGTACTGCCGATGCCCAAAGTCTGGCGCATCAGGCACTCATCGCGCCACTTGTCCTTCTCTTGCCTCGTGCTTCTTGCCGCCTGTCTGACTCTGCACTGTCCTCTGTTGGACAGGCGGTTGAATCGTCATTGCACAAGGCGCCAGGTTCGCCACTGTCCGGATCGGGACAAAATAAACAAAGCCTCTCGTTACGTAGTATTCATCAATGCTTGTTGTTATCAATTTTGCCCCTATTCCCCGGTGCCTCTCCACACGCTATGGGGCTCGGTTGGCAGTTGCATCAGTGTGCTGAGTAGCTCAGGAGAAGTCTATCGAGGCACTGGGCAATGCCGCAGCATTGCCGCTCCGTCCAATTCCCCCTTCTGCCATCGCTTCTTCTCAAACCCCCTTTATTATTCCATGTCTGGGCCACAGCCCCGGTCAACGCCTAGCCGGCGCTAGCTGCGGTCTAGCAGGTCAGCCCAAAGGACCTGACCCGCAGGGGACGGAGTCGAACCCGGGGTTCCGCGCAGCCTGTTATTTCATCTTTCGCCATCTTGGGCCGGACGCTTGCTCCTAGGTCGAGTAGGTCGAGGTGTCAGTCAGTAGCTTCCCGTCCCGTCCCCCGGCGTCCCGAGTCCACGGGGCGCCGCGCTCTCTACTCTTCTATTTTGGTGCGCGGCTTACATACGACTACTACTAATCCTAATCGTCGTAGACCTTGACTCGAACCATTGGCGCTCGCAGGAGCCCGGAAAGTCAGAGACCCAGGAACCGGGTCTCCGAAATGATGGCCCTGAAAATATTTCGCCAAATTCATGCAAACTGGTGGGCGGCTGCTGAATCGCGACCAGGGGGGAGACCAGACCAGCCGGCTGCGGTTGTGGCCAGAGGGCCGTCTCGAGCCGTTTCTTGACTAACAAGCCCACGGCCCGGCGAACGCTCGCATTCTCCTGGCCCGTTGACCCCTATTCTTTCTTTTGCGGTTTTGTGAAGTGACACTCTGCGATCCCCCCCTTTTTTTTGTCTCTTGTGTCTCTTCGTGGAACAGCTGCCTGTTCTGGTTCTTTGACCGCCATGCATGGAAGTCGGCGCGAAACCGGTCCTGTCCTGCGTAGCGCTGGTAACACCTCCGCCGAACACAAGGCGGTAAGGAAAAAGAAGAGGAGCTTTTCCGGGATAAGTGTACTAAGTAAGTATGTGTTGTTCACCGCATACGGGCATGCGACAAATGGTTGAAACTACGAGGCTGGGGGGGATCGCCTGGCAAGTTCAGTAGGGCAGTCCTGCAAGGGGACCGCTGCCGAGAGCGCAAGGGTATAGGGATGGCCGGCCGCCCATTGACCGCCTCACGCACAGTGCATGAACGACAGACTAGACGGGTGGCTGAATACATGATCAGGTTTATTATTTTTATTTTATTTTTATGGGTGGCGGGGAATCTCGACTGCGAGATGGGATCAAGAAAATAAAAAAACTAATGATATATACCCTGGTCAGGCGAGAGCAGGGCCGACGCGTGTTTGTGAGGCTGGGTCTGGTGGATGTTCGGTGGATTTGCTTGCCCTAACAGGCGAACAAGATGAGGTGCAAAGTCGCCAAGTGTTGCACTACCCTATATCTGGCTCCCTTTTTTCCTTGGATGGAAAAAGGGTTACATATTGCTTGACGAGCTGTTCATTATGAGCGCTCGAAGGGAAATAAATCTGCTAGTTTCTATTCCCTTCAATTCTCGGCGGTTAATATGTGCCATTGTAAATGGTATTATGGTTGGCGGTGGCTGTAGCCCTGGCAAGGATGCGTTTCGTCCAGGACCTCGTCCCCATCTCGACTTACACGCATCTTGACAGGCATAGTAGAGACCGAAAACGTGCGTGGATTTATCAACAAACCTACAGGCAAAAGCCGCACGGAAACACAGGCAAAGAGGCAGAGCTCACTACAACACCACACACATTTACATCCAATTAAACAGAGACGCCTCCCCATGCTACTACTACTACATACATATCGACAAACGCACTGCTGTGTTTCACCCACCATAATATGACTGAAACTCTTCATCTCGCGCACTCCGCTAATACAGGTCCATCTTTTCGAGATGAATCAATCCGTTAGGGGGCTAAACAAAAAGTCAGCTATCAAATTGAATGTAGCGAAAACCAACCTTCTCTCCCGGGAGACGGGTACCAGGACGCCGAGCATCACAGGAAAAAAAAAAGCCAAACTTACCGGTGTAAACTGCCTCAACTTGACGCCAGCCTGGCGAAACACGGCCGCCGTCTCCGTATCCATGCTGTAGCCGTGCGCGTAGACGACCTCGCTGATGCCGACCTGGCAGATCTTGATGCTGCACGTCAGGCACGGGCAGGTGTCGCAGTAGAGGACGCAGCCGGCGCGGATGCGCTCGCGGCCGGCCTCGAGCAGCGCATTCTCCTCGGCGTGGATGCACAGGCAGGTCGCGAGGCCGACGCCCGACGAGTTGCCGCTGTTGCAGCGCGGGCAGCCCCCGTCGGCGCAGTTGCGCAGCCCGCGCGGCGTGCCGTTGTACCCCGTCGACACGACGCGCCGGCCCTCGCCCACGAGCACGCAGCCCACCCGCCGCTTCATGCAGTTGGACCGCTGCGCGGCCAGCGACGCCAGCGACATAAAGTACGTGTCCCACCCGGGCCGCAGCCGCTCCGGGTTGGGCACGTCCAGCTTGCCCAGCGTCGCGTATAGGTGCGCCAGCGACGGCGACGTGTTGACCAGCCGTACCGTCGCCCGCGCGATGAGCGGCTGCAGGCCCCGCTGCGGGCAGTACAGGTGCGTGTCGTTTTCGGCGGCAAAGGCCTCGAGCGACAGCGGCGCCGGGGCCGGGCCCGTCTCATCGGCCGAGACCGAGGCCGTCTCGCCGGCGCGCGTCGTGTGCCGCCGCCAGCGAACCAGCAGCGGCGCGTCCGTCGAGATGAGCATGAAAAACGGCCGGCGCAGGAACACGTCCAAAACCTTTTCGGTGGGAATGTCCGTCGTCACGAAGCGGCTGCGCCAACTGAGCGTCACAAACTCCAGAAGCGCCTCGGCCGTGTCGAATGTGTGGCTCTCATGCCGCCCTCTCGTAGCCAGCGACTTGGACGGGTGTCTGCCTGGAGCGGTCGAACCCGAGTCGGCAGATTCGCCTGCAGCCTTCACACCGACGCTGTTGATCCCATTGGAATCACTACCTAGGTAGAGTCGCTTGAAGCCATGGTGCTCGACAAGATATTGAGCTACCGTCTTTTTGCCGGAGCATAAACCTGTCTCCCAGCCGTTAGTACACTGCTAGGCACTCCGCTTTCTTTTGCAGAATTTTCTTACTTCCGCATATGCCGATGAGCATCCTGAAACAAAAGTTATTCGATAATGACTTGCAGGTGGGCTTTAATCTTATCCTACTAGACGTTGAGAAAAGTTGGGATTCCATTGAGGGACGTGTCTCGGGCGCGGTTCGAGGTGGGTCGTCGCGTTTAATAGGCAGGCCTGCTCCAACCGCCCAATTAAGACAGCGACCCTTTTCCCTGGTGTGTTTTATTGAGACACGGCTAATTAAGAGGATCCTTGCTTTATACAACAGACGTAGATTCGAGATTAAAATGGCCCACAGGCATCTGCAAACGAAAGCCTCTGTTTCCTACGGGTTGCCAAACACTGGGATACTGCAGCGCTGGGAAGAGGCGTGGGAAAGGATGTGAAGATTATGTGGCAAAGAGAATGCGTATCAAGTAAAGGAACAAACATATATAAAAAAGACCCGAACCTCTGTCTTGGGAAGACTGAATTTCGAGGAAGCAAAAAAAGATATTCTCCGGTACAGGGAATCGAACCCTGGGCTGCTCGGTTCCTTAGTGAGAGCGAGCGATGTTAGCCACTACACCATACCGGATGTTTTCTTGTTGAAAAACGTCGGCTTAATTGATTATATAAAAGTCAAAAGCTGGTTGAAAGAATCACACCTCGATCAGGGCAAGGAACCAGCAAAGCATGAAGAGTAATTCATATTCGCTCCAGAAATTAGAAAAGCTACTGCCACTGGGAAGAATGCATTTGAGCCCCTGAAAAGCTCAACTGTTTCATTCTCTTCCTTACTTAGTTCCCATGCTTTCATTGCCAACGTTCCTTCACTTCCCAAGCTCCCCTCAGAAGGTACTAAGCCCCGCGGCGGGGCAGCCGACCAGGGCATCATCTGCCTGGTCGAGCTGTCATGACTGTCTTGGTCAGATGACAAACCACTTGCGCTCTATTCACAACAACACACTCGAAATTGCATTGTCGAAACAACGCTTTACACATAGCTGGAACCGCCTACGAATAACTCACGCTGTATCGCACCGCAATATCGGAAAACACGAAGATCGCGCTCAGCAGCTGCCAAGCTGACACCTAGCTTCCATCAAGATTGCGCAACAGCGCGACTTGCGCAGCAGTAACCATGGCGACTCCTTTGCAGTTTGCCCCATTTACATCCGAGATTGAACTGCCATTCTACTCGGCGCTCTTTGCGTCCAAGCTCGACTATGACAAACTCGACGACTCGGCGCGGGGCGTGCTCGGACTGTACGAGCCGCGAGCAGAGCAGCCCGAAGCGAGCTGCAAGATGCAGATACTGGGCAATGCCCTAACAAGTAAAAAGTATGGCATGACTTTGTATTCAGAGTCTCGTCGCAGTGAACATACTGGGCGTTTGGTCAGCAACTGACGATGATGCAGTGCGCCGCTGGGCACGGCCAGAGCTGAAGGCATCATCCGAAACGTCAACACGCTTGAAGATTTCAAGAACATGGACAAGACTGCCATGCTGAAAACGGCAGGACGACAAGTAAGACATGGAAAAGCTCTACATCTCAAAACTGCAGCATTGTTGACTTGAACAAGATTTGGGATGCAATCAACGACGGGACGATCTACTCGGTCCCTTCGCTCCTCTCCTCATTTGTCATTCTCTCTTACGCCGACCTCAAGAAATATAAATTCACATACTGGTTCGCCTTTCCGGCGCTTCATTCGGACCCGGCCTGGCGCCGTTCAGGTCCCAGTGAGCGCCTCACACCGGACGAGACGACAGCTCTGGTCGATCGCGTCGGCACGTGGCGCTATTCCGTCGACGGTCGCGAGCACGGCTTCTTCCTAGCCAAGAAGGTCCAGGGCCCCGAGATCGCCAGCCACGAAGAATATGTCGACGAAGCTGAGGACATGGAACCCGATGCTGAGGCCGAAACGGCAGCCAGAAAATTATCATATCACTGGAACGTGGGCTCGCTGCGGCGATTCGAGGACGGCTTCTTCAACGACGTTGCCGAGGAGGATCGATACGTATGCTTTGTAGACGCCTCGACACACGCCGAAGGCCCGTCGTGGCCTCTGCGCAACCTGCTCGTGCTGATTCGACAGCGGTTCCGCCTGACCAAGGTCAAAATACTCTGCTACCGGGACACGCGGGCGCGGCGGCACGAGGCGCGGAGCGTCATCCTGCCGCTGGAGACGGAAGCGGCCGGTGCCACGGCGCTGACGGAGATGCCCAAGGTGACGGGCTGGGAGCGCTCGCGCAACGGCAAGCTTCAGGCGCAGCAGGCTAACCTGGGCGAGTACATGGACCCGGCGCGGTTGGCCGACTCTTCAGTTGACCTCAACCTCAAGCTGATGAAGTGGCGCCTGGCGCCGGACCTGGATCTGGACGGCATCAAGGGTACAAAGTGTCTCCTGTTGGGCGCCGGCACGCTCGGAGGTTACGTGTCTCGCAACCTGCTAGGCTGGGGCGTGCGCAAGATCACCTTTGTCGACTATGGCCGCGTCTCGTATTCGAACCCGGTACGGCAGCCGCTGTTCGAGTTTGACGACTGCGTCGGCGGCGGCAAGCCCAAGGCCGAGGCGGCGGCGGCCATGCTCCGGCGCATCTACCCAGGCGTGGACGCGCAGGGCCACGCGCTGTCGGTGCCCATGCTGGGCCACCCATTCACCGACGAGGCGCGCACCAAAGCGGACCTGGAGCGGCTCAAGGCGCTTATTGACGAGCACGACGTCATCTTTCTCCTCATGGACACGCGCGAATCGCGGTGGCTGCCGACCGTCATGGGCAAGGCTGCAGGCAAGATTGTCATGAATGCAGCGCTGGGCTTTGACTCTTATGTCGTTATGCGACACGGTGCTGAGACGATGCAAGAGGGTCATTTGCCGCTGGGATGCTACTTTTGCAACGACGTCGTCGCACCAGCAGACGTGAGCCCGATCCCCCCCCCGTACCTCCCTCATGTATCCATGAACACAACAAAATACAGAATGAACAAATACTAACTCCAGCCCCCTCTCTAGTCCATGAAGGACCAAACGTTGGACCAGCAGTGCACTGTGACCCGACCCGGTGTCGCGGCCATTGCCTCGGCGCTGCTCGTCGAGATGCTGACGAGTCTGCTGCAACACCCGCTGGGCAACGCGGCGCCGGCGCCGTCGCAGCCGGCGTCGTCGGCGGAGCGCGACCCGCCCGACCACCCGCTGGGCCTCGTGCCGCATCAGATCCGCGGCTACGTCTCGACGTTTACGAGCCTCGCCATCCGCGGGCAGAGCTACGACTGCTGCAGCGCGTGCAGCCCGCGGGTGCTGGCGGCGTACCGCGACGACGGTTGGGGCTTCCTCCGCCGCGCCCTGCAGGAGCGCGACTACGTCGCCGAGCTGTCCGGCTTGGCTGAGGTGCAGCGTCGAGCCGAGGAGCTGGCGGGTGAGCTGGACTGGGACGAGGAGGACGAGGCCGTCGCCGGCAACGACGACGGGGAGGGGGAGCTGCTGTGAGAGGAGATGGACCGACTACGAGGAAACGTGAATGAAGTGAATGAATAAGAAAAAGAAGGTCGTGATGATGAAGACATGTGCTGTAGCATAGAAGAGGAGAGAAGAAAGAGGAGTACAATGGGTTTATTCGTTGATGAAGTTGGGCATGGTATTTTATTACAGGCCTGGTTGGGCAAGAGTTTTGGACAATGGCGCATCCGGATGTCTTTTTTATTCTTCTTCTTTCTTCTTGTCTCATCTCTACAGAAATTCGTAGGCGGTTTGATTTCTCATTACGTATCGACATAACCAACAAATATTCATTGTCCCTGCGCATCTTCGTCATCAGTCCTTCAGAGGTTCTCGCGATGTGGTTGGGCCATGCATGGCAGTTGGGTGCGTTTTGTCTGGCTTCAGGCGTCTGTAGGTAGTAAGTGTGGCTGGTGGTGTGGCCCGGTAACCACCGTGTAAAATCCCACCGAGCAAATATAGGTACACATGCACATGTAACCCGCCGTCGCAGTGTCACTACACACATACCCTCCCAAAAAAAAGAAGAAAAGAAAAAAGAAGGAAAAAAAGAAAAAGAAGAAAGATCCAATCGGCAAGGTTGGGACCGATCCAGGTGCCAGGTTACCTTGTATACAGTGATGTGCAGCAGTCCTAGGTGGAACAAAGTTGGCAGGTGGTTCGCTGTGGTTCGATCCACTGACCTGGAGGTGGGTGGGCGGCATCTGCAGCCTGACGTAATGATGCGGCAAGCTTAGCAAGAATAGCGTCACTGGTTTTGCAACAGACTTTTTCTCTGCTAGAATAGTACTCTTCATCACAGGATCACGACAAGAGGGATTGAGAATAATAGAGAAGTCTAGACATGTAGAGTATAGTCTTTGGATTGATGGGTATCGAAGAGAAAATTATCGTGGCCAAATATCGCGCCCGCGTTATGCAACCCAGCGACCCCCCTCTGTGCCTCTCCAAGTTCGTTATTAGAAAGAGCGGAACAGTCGTGGACCGTTGCTCATCACACAAAAGCTACTGAAAAAAAGCAAAGGAAATAAGTCGCCGTCGGCCGTCGTGTAGGTTGAGGAAGCTTGCGAGAAGGAGAAAAAAAAAGTACCACGACCATGAAGAGATCAAGGAAGAAGAAATACGTCCGGGGGTAAAGCGAGGCGTCGAAAATTGGTAAGAGCGGAAGTGAGAGGCGGTCGCAGCAAAAGCCGAGTGGACAGAAAGCCGCAACAAAAGCTAGGCAATTTTCGCGGGCATAATGCGAAAAAAAATCACGAAGCGCAGTTGAGGAGCTCGGAAGACCGGGGCGGGCAGTTGCAAGCGTGGGGCGCTTGGCGGATTGCGCAGGGAGTCATGATGCAATGGCCAAAACGCTCTTGTCGCGACTCTCACACGAGGCGCACGGAAGCGCCAACGCACTTAATACTTGAGGATGATGTAGAGAGCGTGGATGATACCGGGGATGTAACCTAGAGAGGGAGAAAAAACAGAGTATTAGGATGGCGTGTCATTTGGGCAAAGAAAAGAGGCGAGGGTGGTTTGGCTTACCGAGGATGGTCAAGCAGATGTTGATGCAGAGGTCAGCACCACAGCCACGCTCGAGGAGGACACCAATGGGAGGGAGGATGATGGCAAGGAGGATTTTCTAAGAATTTGTCAGTAGGCCGGAGGGAGGAAAAAAAGCGTCTGGCAATGCTGCTTGTAGAGGACGTACGCAAATGTCGCTAGAGAGAGAGGTTCAAGTTAGCCGGTTGCTCCGGAAAGTGAATGACGGCGCGTAGCTGTAGTGTGCGCCGACAGTACGAAGGAGAAGGCTTACCTGGCGGTGAAAGGCATGTTGGCGGATTGAGAAAGGAGGGTAACAAAGCTTGTGTGTTTGTTGTGTGGATGGTGAGGTGTTGTTGACGGAGAGTGTTTTTGGTGGTGGATGGATGGACTGAGAAAAGTAAAAGAGTCTGAAAGGATGTGACGAGCGGGGGGAGCAAGAAGCTTATAAGAAGGAAAAAAAAAAAAACACAGCTTTGGGTAGCTCGGCGCGGGACCAGGGCTTTTGGGTAAAAACTTGGCAGCCGGCGGGAGTGAGTGAGTGAGTGAGGAGGAGGAGGGTGAGCTTCAAAGGCAAAAAACGGGCATAAGAGTTACATGCTCCGTCCTCAGAGAGAGACAAGGCGAAGCAAGGGCGCCGCTCGCTGGTCGGGGAACTTGGCTCTAGAGGGCCCGCAATCGCTCAATATACTGGTAGCGGCCAGCTAATCTAAACATCCAACCGGTGCAGAGGCACAGTGCAGTTGCAGTGCAAGGTACAGAATACCTACCGGTCTGTTCTTTCTGCCCGAGTAGGCACATACATGCCCACCAATCTGCCTAGGTACCCATCTACTTGCCTACTAACCCTAGGCACGATAATAATAATAAAAAACAATAAAAAATAATAGAAGAGGCATGGCGGCAGCGACAGCGACAGCGAACCGGACCAAACATTGCTGCTGGCTGGGGCCCGGTGTCTCCGCCCCTTGGCCGCACACGGACAGCTAAGCCACAGCAGCCCAGCCCTGCTCGATGCGACTTGGCCGCCGACGGCGACAACTTGTGACTGGGGGGGGGGCTTTGGTCAACCTTGCTCTCTATACAGATGATTGGGGCTGGGATTGGATCTGGATTTCCAATTCTTAATGTTTCTTTTTTTAAACCGTACGACTTGCAGATTTACAGCCTCTCCCGCCCGTGTGCCCCGAGTCCCGGTGTCTGGCAAGTAGACAGGTGCGTTGTCGGCGTACTGGCATGTGTATGCGCCTTGTACCAAAGTATACGTAGAGTAGCAATGAAGCTTTTACTTGGCGGCCAGTGTCAGTAAGTAAAAGGTACCTCCCCAAGGCAAGCTTCGGCCCCACAAACTGGATCCCCCAATCGGCTGACCTAGCTTGGCTCTTTGCCTTTTGCCTCTGTGTTTTTCGGGAAGCTTCTTTTTCTTCTTTTTTCTTCTTGTGTTCCCCTTGCCAAGCCCATTCTCGAGATTGAAACGTGCCAGTATTGTGCCAAATTCGTGATTGAGACCGAAATTCAGTGCCGGATCCCTCCCCAGCCTCCCGAAATGCTCCTGCTCAGCTTTATGTGACGCTGATGAACCGAAAATAAAAAACAGCCGCTGTGGCTGGGCCGGGCGGGGCAAAGCCTCTTGTAGAGTGAATCAAGCTCGGCACTGCGTCATCGACGACAAGCCACACCAAGCTGCTGGCAGAACCGAGCTCCCCTCCCCACTGGGCTTAGGTGATGTGGATTTTTTTATTTCCTCTTTTTTTGTTCTTGTTTGTGTCATTTATTATTACTATTTTCTTGAAAAAGAGGGAAAATCATTTTTTCCTTTTACGTGGTCGGACGGGACCGTCTTGGCGAGATCCGGTCCAACAAAACGGACCATGCTCGGCTTTCCTCGAGCAAAGAAACAAAAAGAACAAGCACTATACGCATGCACACACACATCAGAGACAAAAAGAAAACAAAGGTTGCGCAAAAAAAAAAAAAGGAAACACAACCGTACTGATACACAGCGGTCAAAAGAGACGGACGAGAAAAAGCCCACCACCCCATGCTCGTCCCCCTTCTCCCCCAAACTGAGACCTCGTCCTTGTCATCGCTGATCCGGCTCCTCTTGGCGACGCCCTGGGCGTATCGCTGGGCCACATGTGTTGCCCGCCGTCGGCGTTTTTCTTTGTACGTCATTTGGGGGGCTGCCATCCAACCACTCCTGCTGCAACTGGGCACCACGCAATTGCTTGGCCATGCAGCTTTCCCATGCTACCTGAGGATATATATTTTTCAAAAAGAGACAAATCGCCTTTTCTATTCGTAAATTTAGAAAAAAAAAATGCAGGTTCGAGCCACACAAAAATCTTACATGCCCTGGGAGCACCGATGCACGGCGATGGACATGTCATGTATTGTACGGAGTGTACCAGGCCCTTTGCAATGTCGAAATGACCAAAAATCTATCCCAAACCCGCGGCATCAAGCCGCCACTGGGCTGGTTGCAATTTCTCTCACATTCTCTGTTTTCTTGACCCCTCGCCCCTGCATTGAACATGTTGCATTATATTATCAACGCCAACTCCAGAAAATGGGCTCCAGAATGATCGTTACACTTGGCGGCGAGACCGCAAGTACCAAACAGAAAAAAAAAAAAAGAAGAGATCCGCACAAGCTATCTGTTTTGACCTTTTCCCTGCTTTCCCTGCCCTTCTTCGCCATATTTACTCGGCTAATTCCATCATTACGACGTTCCCCTCCCCCGTTTCCCCCGATGCCACAACATCATACATTAACATATCCTGGTGTGTGGCGCCAACAACGCGTCGTTGACATCACCGCCACACGCACACACACCCGAGCCGCCACTCGTCATTACATCACCCTCACGTTATTATTTCCCCTTCGCGTGGCGCAGCAGCCGTTGCAACGTCTGTCCGTCTCTTTTTTACGCAACATATCCCATCGGGTTAAGAAATGCCCAGGGCGGGCGCCACGCGCGACTCCCCTTTGAACCTCCAAGGGGGGTTGGTTCCTTTCCAAGTACTTACTTACCTCACCTTGACGCAGAAGCCTCTTTTTGCCCAGGTCTTGCGGCTGGCGTACGTACCCCGGTCGTTGCGCAAACCCGACCATGCAAGTGTAATCACAACCTCCCCCCCCGGGGGGGGGGAGGGGGGGGGATGCCAAAGTGGCTGTGCTGAGCTGCAGTATGCAAATCTCGTCGGAAGGAATCTAAATCGGGGGTTCGCTGGTTTTTTTACTTTTCAGTGCAACGTAATCCGTACAAGAATCTCTCTCTCCCCTCCCCGTTTTTTGCTTGCGCACACAATATATCAAAATCATTCTTCATGCCACCACAAATCACACACAACACTTTTGACATGTATGGAAAATGGGGGGAGCATTGGCCGTCGGCAAACACCAAGGCGGCAGTGCTGTGCGCGTTGCGCCCCAGGTTCCGCGGCGCGCCCACAAAAGGATGCGTTGCTGCCAAACACTAAGATGCTTGGCAAATTGGCCCAGGTCTTGCATGGTCTTTGTCCGGCTCGCAGCTGAGCGGTGTGCTGATATTCCACGGCACGACTATTCGTAGATGCTCAAGACAACCTTCATCCGCCGGCGAGCCTGCAATGACGTGCATTGGGTGATCGTGATGCGTGAACAGATGTCGGGCTGCTTCAGCGGTGCTTCACCAACTCTTCTTGCCTACCGTAGAAACTTGAAATTTGCAATGTATTAGAATTACAGCCCAGTCGCAGGGACGGTCTCGAGGACGGGCAAGTCCAGCCCTACCCAGATAGTACATATGTAACAGACAGCGGACACTGGCGGCAGTCAGTCATCCCCTCTCTATCTCTCTCGGAAAGCCAGAGTCTTGCATCACCACCACCACCACCACCACCTCTCCCTCCACTCTATACACTCTCTTCGCCTAATCCGCCTTGACCGCGGGACTCGCCAGCCTCTTGCCGTACAGCACCGTGCCCGCCAGCAGGCTCCCCGCCGCCGCGCCCAGGTACATGCCCACGACGATGGTCACCGGCCAGCGCTGCCAGTCGCGGTCCCAGTCGAGCGGGATCGGCACGGCGCCGAGCCAAGCGCCGGCCGCGGCCCCGACGAGCCCGCCAAACGTCTCGTCCAGCGGCGCCGCCGCGCCCGCCACCGCGACCAGCGCCGACCGGTCCAACCCCCGCGCGCGCACCACCGGGAACACGGCCAGGAGCGCAAAGTGCGCCGCGCAGAGGACGGTCTGCCCCGTGTGCGAGAGGAACGGCGCCCCGAACAGCACGAACAGCGCGTACAGGACCGGGACCGTCAGCGCAGAGAGGACGAGGGCGATGATGACGCTCTGCGAAGAGGAGGCGAAAATGAAATGGGTTAGCGTATGGAATCCAGAAAGAACAATCATGGGAATCAAAAATTCTCCCCCCTCTCTCTCACTCCCTTTCCCCCCCTCTCCTCCAGGCCTGTCCAATTTGACACGCCTCGTAATGAGCAGGTGGGAGAGACTGGATAGGTAGATGTGCAGGGTGTGCAATGGCAACATACCGAAATGGCACCGGCGGCCCCTGCGTCGTTCTTCCTAGCCTTCTCGCCCGGCCGCGGCTTCTTGGCCGCCTTGACCGGCGACCCGGCGGGCGGGATGCACAGCGCCGCGTAGACGGCCTGCACGGCCGCGACGGCTGGCAGCGCCCTCCGCAGCGCCGACGCGGGGTCCGCGACGAGGCCGTCCATCCCCCACGCCAGCAGGCTCAGCAGCACCGCGACGCGGCCCAGCGAGACGCCCTTGGCCAGCGGCGAGTCGTACACAGGCACCGGGTGCAGAAGGATCTTGGGTTTATGGGCGTCGGAGGTGACGGCCGCGTCGGCCGTGGTGGCCTCGGGGGGCCCGTCAGCGGCGAGAGCGGCCGTCGTCGTCTTGGCCGGGGACATTTGGGGGGGGGGGGTGAAACGGTTTCTGATCGTCGCTTTGCGGTTATTTCGAGTTGCAAAGGAACAGCGCAACAAAAAGAGAGGACGTCCAGAAAGGGGGACCGACCATCAAGGTGAGTTCTGCGCGCGCCATCAAACCACAGGAGGTGGAAATGGACTTTGCCATCTCCATCGCGAAGTCACGTGCAGCTCTTCGGCGCTGCTTTGGATAGTGGCCACAAGAATGCCGTCACCATGGCAAGGATAATGAAAAAAAGAAATAGACAACGCTTGTCATTGTGTGGAAAAGAAAAAACAAGCACCGATGCGCGATTGAATCCAAAAGATGACAAGGAGCAATACTCGTTGGTTGTCCTGGTCGCTGAAGCGCTAAAACAGCGGTTCAGTGAGCAAGAGAAGCATATTCGAGGTCCGGTTGTAGTGCAGCTTTGCGTCCAACAGTCTTCCCCGGATTTCTTCGTCGCATGTTCAAGAAGCATAAAAATAAACGCCATTGATTCGTCCTCGTACAATGATTATTTTCGCAACAGTCAGCTGGCTTTTTCGAGGGACCTGAATGGCCGGGTCCCCCCCCCCTCCCTTCAACCCGACATTATCACGCCACAACCACAATCACAGCCGAAAGCTCTAGCAGCCCGTTTTCCGCAAAGAGCCGGCGGCCCCGCCAGCGTTTTTCTCCAGACGGCGCCGCAGCCCGCCATCCCGCCTGGAAATGGTGCCACAATCGTTGCGACTCACACTTCCCGGACCACGGCCAGGGCCATTGTCGGGCCTGGGGTGGTGTGATTCGCGGGTGCCAGCGCCTTGCTCGTCTGGCCATTCTGCCGCCACATGAAGACATCTGGAGGAGAGGCGTCCGCGAAAAAGACACGAAGAGGAAAAAAAACGAGGCTTTGGGGGGGCGAGGGGAGGTGTCACGGGCAACGCCGCCTTTTCGTCCTCTGCAACATATGATTTTTTCTTCCACCCTCGGAGGCGCTGCGGGCTTGGGAGGGAGTCATGGCATGCCATCGGGAGCGAGTACATAAAGGGTTGCCGAGTCTCTCTGTAGGTTTGTTGGTTTCGTAGCATTTAGAACCAAAGAAAGCCCATTGTATCAATTCGCAATCAAAAACAAACTCCCCTCAATTCTTATACATACGAGCCTCACCACTCACTCCCATCGTCGGCCAGCAAGACTACAAGAAACTCTACTCTTAACGACCTTGAACGACGTACAACACCCTCTCGACAACATCCCTCCTTCCCTCCCGTTCTGTCCCCTGAAACCTTCCATACACCATGACGGCTGTCGCGCGCATCATCACCCGCCGCCAGTTTTCCATGCTGCAATCACTGCGTGCCGTCGGCCGCGCCATGGAGTCGCATCCGTTCGAGCGTCTGTCCAGGACGCAGAAGCCGGCGCCGGCCAACTGGGCGGGCGAGGCAAAGCGCTGTGGCGTACAATTCGCACTGTAAGTTGGCGAGACGTGGTCACTACCATGGTACATTCC
Organism: Cordyceps javanica; assembly: GCF_051103115.1. Lineage (NCBI taxonomy): Eukaryota > Fungi > Ascomycota > Sordariomycetes > Hypocreales > Cordycipitaceae > Cordyceps > Cordyceps javanica. The sequence continues at coordinate 1,364,936 of NC_139301.1, read as the reverse complement.
ATGTTCAATGACTGACTCTACTTGGTTGTAGGTTCGCTCCTGGCATTGGCCTGCTGCTCGGCTGGCCTTTCCTCGCTGCCAAGGCTGTTGATGGCCACGTCTAAGCTCCATCAAGAAGCTGTTTGGTGGCACAGAGGATCAGCATTCTCACCCATGATTGAGCCGACCCGAAAACACTGGCAAAAAAAGACGGACATGCTCTTTTGTCCATACTCCTAATTTCCTTTTGTGTTATGCATCATCACCCCGGCGTTTGGGCGGGCGTACTTTCATACATGCCTTGAATAGGCAAGGGTTACATCTCCATTTAGCTAGCCGTTTAATACCAATTCAAGCCAATTGTCAAGTTTTTGTTGATCTCTGTATATGTACATCGATGTATCAGTCGATTCATGTATGAACCATTCACCAAGTACAAGCCAATCGTCAAGTACACGTAAACTCTCGGTACAAGCCAACCCCGAATCAAGATTCAACTATCGACCGATACAAGTACATTGGCAAGATGCCGCCATCATATATTTACCCTGATTGATCGGATTCATTGCAGTCATGCGTGCATGACCACCCCGTACGTTGGTACACTGCATCTTCTATTGCCGTCAGCAGCAACAGACATTAGCCAAAGGATCGCCGTCCGTCCGTAGTAAACGTTCCCCGCATTGCATGGGATAGGATGACCGGGGAGGCGGGGGGGTTGCGACGATCCATCGCCCATCGCCCCCCCGCACAACGCTAGCGAAAGCCGGCATAATAATGCAGCTTGGGACTGTCTTTGATGCACGGGTGGTTGCCATATTCCGCTAACTGCGTAGGAAATGACTATAAAGGGCCGACGAGGCCTTGTGGTGTAAGGGCCTTCTTCCCCCCCCTCCCCTTCGCACACACCTATCCGAAATATCGAAAAAAAAAAGACTGTTTGTATTTACCAATGCCCGCGATGGATGATAGCACGACCAAGCGCGATGCCACGCTCGATGTTGACCAGGTAGAGGATGCTGCGGCGGGACAACACGAACCGGGTCGAATTCACGGCGTCGCCATGCCGCCTATCCTCGCCGGCATGAGCGGAGAAGAGCGAGAGAGGCTGGAGCGCCATCTGCGGCGAAAGATTGACTTTCGACTGCTTCCCATGGTCATCTGCATGTACATCTTGAACTATATAGACAGGTGAGAATGACGTAGCTGTACAGTCTACGGGGGCTGATCTACAAACAGAAACAACATTGCTGCGGCGAGGCTGGCAGGGCTGGAGGAGGATCTGAAACTCGATGCCGGCGGCACCCAATTCTCGGTTCGTCTGGTTACTCTCAAACGGATGCATGGCAACTCATTAATTGATGCTCAGACAGCCGTCAGTATCCTCTTTATTGGGTACATTCTCATGCAGGTCCCGTCGAATCTGCTGTTGAATAAGATGGGAAAGCCAGGCATCTATCTGCCTGTTTGCGTACATTGCCCGTTTCGATATCCGTACCACTGACGGTTACAGTCACTGACATGACCGAATCACTAGATGGCAATTTGGGGTACCATATCGGCAGCGACGGCCGCAGTGCAGAGCTTTGGAGGCTTGCTTGCATGCCGCTTCTTTCTCGGCTTCGTCGAAGCCGCCTATTTCGTACGCAGCCTCGCCAAAAATCCTCCCCCAAACCACCCAACTCTCCAAGGAACCGAATGCGGGCTAACTGGGCATTGCTGCAGCCCGGATGTCTATACTACCTCAGCTGCTGGTACACGCGCAAAGAGCTCGGCGTCCGCACCACGTACCTGTATGCCGGCTCGCTCCTCTCGGGCGCCTTTTCGGGCCTCATCTCCGCCGGCATCACGGGAAACCTCGACGGCGACAGGGGCCTGCGCGCCTGGCGGTGGCTCTTCCTGATCGAGGGCGTCGTCACGGTGGCGGTGGCCGTCGCGGCGGCCTTTGTCCTGCCCAACTTTCCGCGAACGACGCCGTGGCTGAGCGAGCAGGAGGTGGCCGTGGCGGTCTGGCGGCTGGAGCACGACATTGGGCAGGACGACTGGGTGAGCAGCGAACAGCAGACATTCTTTCAAGGATTCAAGGCGGCGCTCAAGGACCCAAAGATGTGGGTTCTGGTAAGTCTCGTCGTCCGCGGACCACACGCAAAAACCGCGCTATAGCATCACAAAAGAAAAAGAGGCTGACGGGGAAGCGATGAAGCTCATCATCTTGTTTGGTAACGTCTCGGCAGCATCCATCACCAACTTCTTCCCCACCGTCGTCGCGACGCTCAAGTACTCCAAAGTCAAGACGCTGCTCCTCACCGCGCCGCCCTACGTGCTCGGCGTGCTGACCACGCTCCTCAACGCGTGGCACGCGGACAGGACGGGCGAGAGGTTCTGGCACGTGTCTCTGCCGCTCTGTCTGGCCATGGCCACGTTCATCGTCGCGGCATCGACGACCAACACGGCGGCGCGATATGTCAGCATCATGCTCATGGTTCGTTCGTCCCTCGCCCTCTGGCCCCGGACTTTGCCTGTGACGCGACACCAGCTGACAATTTCAACCGATGGGGGGAAAACACCAAAAAAACAGATTCCTGGGCTGTATAGCGGCTACACGACGGCACTGGCCTGGATCAGCAACACGTTGCCACGCCCGCCCGCCAAGCGAGCCGCCGCGCTGGGCTTCATCAACGCCGTCTCGAACGCGCCGGCTATTTACACCAGCTACCTGTACCCGTCCAAGGCCGCGCCGCAGTACGAGGCCGCCTTTGTACACAACTGCCTCATGGCCGCCATGTCTATTGCTGCGGCGGGCGTGCTGCGAATGATGCTGGCAAGGCTGAACAGGAAGCTCGACAGAGGCGAGCGCGATGGAGGCGTGAATGCTGCGCCGGGCGAGGCTGTAGAACATGGTTTCCGATTCTTGCTATAAAAGGGCTACAACAAGGCCGCATTAATGGTTTTGCCGGCCAGAATGAAACTGGTCATGAATGATATTACTTTTCTACTATTGCTCCCCGTCATTTCGTTTCGTTCCTGTCCTTGGACTGATCGTTGTCCGCTCCGTGGGCTGGGCCGGGCCGGCCTATGCCAGTTGATGGCAGATGGCTGCCTGAATGGGGTAGTTGTTACAGGGCCGTGCAACTCTGTTCGATGTCCTATAGTTGGGAAAAGGATTTTAAAGGGTTGCTTAATAAATCAAACCCGCGTGAATGCATATGCCGATACTATTTCGGGCAAGCTAAAATATGACGCGCATAAAAGACAACTCGACAGATGGGGCTGTAGTATTATTAGAGTGGCTTGCCAACTTGGGGCTGATTTCTGCGTGCTTGATCTTTGAGAGACGGCAGACACGAGACGAGAGGGTAAAAAGCAACAACAATAAACACAAAACAATAATGAGAAAAAGGGCCACACACTCTTAACATTCTGCTCCTTTATTATTTGTGCGCTCAACGGATAAAGCATCGTATTCTTGGCGGTGGGCACAATACGATGATGGGTAGGCTGCTAGTGCCAAGTTTCTGAGATGTTTCAGCTGTAAGGAATAGCCTATAGAACACGGCTGGAACTATGAGCACAAAGAGGGTCATGGCCAGTATAACGCCGTCGATGGTTTCATCAGACTCGAGCACGTTTCACAGCAAGTGTACGGAGTAGTTTGTCATAACTTCTGCCATGTCGGCTCGTTCTAGCTGACCAGGACAAGAGTGTTGAGTACAGATTCGTATAAAAGAGATTCAGCCGTACTCTGCACTCAAGCCAGGTAAAGCAGACAGGGAAGAAGAGAAAAAAAAAATCATTATCTGACGACTTGGTCCCGCCTAGCTCCATTTCTTGGAACGGCGAGGCCCGCTGCCTGCCAACAGCTATATGCTGGTATGTATCCGCAGGAGGATGCGCCAGATACTTACTATCAGTACTCAGTAGTAAAAGTAAAGGAAGCTGAAAAAGCGGCGACTCTGATTGAAAACGAAAGATGGTTTTAGAGGGGTCTGTGCCGTTGACGAATCCAAGTCGGCCGAAGCTACCGTATCCGCGTGGTTGAGCGGCTGGCGGCACACTAGACTCCGCTTTAATCTTAAAATGGTGCCAGGGGCCGAGCTGGGCAGGCCGGAGGGAGATGAGTGTCTGTAAGTACTTGCAGTATTCATTCGTATGGATGGACGGGTACTTACTTAAAGAGCGAGAGGGGTGGGTATGTGTAGAAACCTGCGTAGGGAACTTGGACACCCAAGGCGGTTCGAGCACTCTGGGGGTCCGTCATGTCTCGGAGATGCTGTGTAAGTAAGTAGCCTGTCAAAAATGTACTGAGTAGGAAAGCCATGTAACTGGCAAGCCATATAGTCATGTGCCGGGGGTTGACTCGAGTCACACACACGTGTTATGAAATGTTTTATTGTTACGGATAGGAAAACGATGGCATTATCAGTAAGTATTGGTTCCAAAAGCCATCCTGCGCTTGGTCTCGGCGGGAGGGAGATTGTCGCAGGGCTATCCGTTTGAGGGAGGGCGAAAGAGATGATGGCACGGACAGGAGTATATCGGCCGGCGGTACCAGGTGCACGGGCGCAACAGGCGAGGCGGGCATTAGCGCTTGATAGTGATATGAGTAGTACATACAACGAAAAGTCAACGAGTAAATTCGATATATCATGGTGTTGCGTTGGCTTGATCAGCGCCAAGTCTCAGCAGGAGGGTGGTGTGCATGAGGCGGAAGGGTTGACGTGGCCACACAATGCAAGTTATTATTAGAGAAGCCAATTACGCCACGTACAGAGCCGGAATCACGACGATGATTGCAGAAGTGCCCGGCTTGGTGGTAATAGGTCGTGCATAATCAAGCAATACATGGCTGGATGGATCATAGAACATCTCCGGCTGGGTTGGGGAGATTGTGTAGGGACCGATCGGTGCATCCGTGGTACTGAGTGTGTACTCCGTACGGAGTACGGATACTGGTAGCGTCATTGAGCATCAGGGCCAAGGCGGCTGGACAGACGTTCCGTTTTGGACAGCATGAAAAAGCCTGTTTTCCAACCCCCTTGAATGTTCTTTGGGTGCGGTCTATGTGGAAGCATGATGTGATGTTGATAACCAATAGGAGCTAAGCGGGAAAAAAAGAAAAGGAACCAAAGGAAAAAAAAAAAGGAAAAAAAGAAGGAAAAAACCACAAAGTCCTGGGTTCATCTCCTGGTAGATCAAAGACAAATTCTTTAATGGCTGATATGTATATGAAAGATGGGCGGTTGGAGGAGGAACCGTAGAGATCTGGGGCATGTGTCTCATTGCTCTCGAACCAATTTTCCCGTAAAGTACTCAGTAAGTAAGTCATGTCGGCAACCATGACGGTGGAAGGACTCGAGGTACCTGCAAGCGTGCCTCGAGGTACTTGTGGCCAAAGCTACTGAGGCAGGCTGGGGAAGAAGGAGGGAAGGAAAGGAGGGGAGGGGGCCGGACTTGCCTCTATAGAGGGGCATTTAATATTAGATGGCTGGCCAATGGCAGGCACCAGGAGCCACCCAACCCGCTACAAGTGCTACGCTGAAGGGTTGTAGTCAGTCGAGAGTGCAGCTTGACAGGCCGGCAAGGCAGGCATGGCAGGCAAGGCACAGTGGCTGCAGGACGAGGGATGACGAGCCACCTGCAGGCAGATCAGATGGCCATGCTGCAAGTGCTTGATGAGTACCCCAGTAGTCGAGAGGCTAGTTATTACCAGTAATACTGAGTAAGTACGGAGTACGGAGTAGATGGCCTTGATTTATGGCATTGAGCGAGGAGAATGGGGATGATGAAAATGAGGATGATTGTGTCTCGACACACCACCACCACAACAACCAGAACAACAACAACAACAGTGTGCCCACTCGTCGCTGTCGGCCAGCTAGACAGGCCATTGACGGGTCGTACCTTGATACTGGACTTGACGACTCACCCAAGTACTGAGTTAGTACCACCTAACCTGCACACTTACCTTTCACCTCAAGTGCGCAAAGTAACTAGCATAATGGGGCTAAAGGCACGGATTACCGTACTACATACCCACTGGCCGCCCAGGCACATCATACCTACAGGCGGGTCATTCGCTAGAAAGCCCGCTGTTCAGGCCAATCCAGCACCCGCCCGGCCACCCTCCTAGCCTCCTTCCTCCTCCCTGTGCCCCCCCTGCGCTCTGTGCCCCCCCCTGCGCCCCTGTATCTTTTAGCCTCTCAGCTACTTACCTACTCAGCCGGCGCAGGCAAGTACCTCGTCCGCCCGGCTCAAGTACCTGCCCGCCTGTCTTGCCTTGCTTCCCCGTCCCTTGCTTGGGCTACCACACTTTCTCTCTCTCTCTCTCGTTCTCTTGGCTTGCATTTTATTATTATCTAGGTACCGACCGGCCTGCTCCGTTCCGTACCTTGACCTGCCTCTCTCTCTCTCTCTCTTTTGGCCAACCTCGCTTCTCTTCTTGGCCAGTTTCCATCTTCCCCAATTTCCCTTTGCATTTCCTGCCACACACGCCCCTCCCCCCGGTCGTCAGGAATCTCTTCACTGCACACACCAATCCATCCCAACTTTTCCTTCTCTCTCTCTCTCTTGCTCTTTTCGAAGCATCGGCAGCCGCCTTCGCGCCCCGAAAAGAAAGAAAGAAAAAAAAATCACTCGCCCACTCTCTCGAGACGCTGTGTGTAGCTCCGGCATTGGCTGCTTGCTTTCCCAATCGACTACCTTATTTTTGTCTCTGGCATTGGCGGTTGTCGCGCGTTGCTGTGCCAGTGTCTCTCCAGCCGCCGCCCGCAAAATCCAGCCACGCACACCAACAAAGAACCGACACGACAGAGAAGCACAGGAACAGGATAAAATAGAATAAAAAGAAGAAAGTCTCGACGGCTGCGAGTATATCGCCTGCCAAGTATTGAACCGACATTCGACGCACTCGATTTCTTCCACTACGCTTCAGACGTCTGGCCGAAACCCAGCCGCAATTACTCGACGAACCGTTTTCCTCCAACGCTGCGCGTATCGCCGCCGCTAGGTCCAGTTGCGCAAACAGCATCCCCCACGAACACCCTCGCTTTGTTCGGCCTCGACACCGAGCTCACGCACTGTCGCCCATTTGATCGCGGGGCAAGGGCCGATTCATCTTCTCCAAAAAAAAAGAGACTGCGGGCCGTCCAGAACCAATTCCCAATCACGCCAATCAATTGTCCGCAGTCACAATGGGCTCGACCGACTTTGGTAATTTCAACGTACGACAACTCCCCGCTGCGAAATACATTGACAATCATGTTTGCTAACTCGGCATCCAACAGAAATTCTGCAGGGATTCTACTCTGCCAGTCTGCAACGTAAGCCAACGACTCCTGGTACCGAGCGCTCGAGGCCTCCGTAAACTAACATTTCCCAGCTTCTCACAGATAATCGCAACCAAACGGGACCATGGGGGGGCTGCCAACTGACCGGCATCTCGCTCAGCGGAGGCCGACACCTCGGTAATCTTGGTTCCATAATCTTGGCTGCTGTTGCCATTGTCACATCCATTTTCTTGGTCCTCAAATCGGACAAGAAGAAGGCTGCCGTTGGTCGAAGGTACGCACCGACTCGCGCCAATAAAACCTCTCGCAAATACTCACAGGAATTACAGGGAAATGCAATTATTCCTCGTCGGCTACATTGTCATAAGCATTTGCGAAATCTTTTCCGTCGGCGAATTCCCGCTCTCTGGCAAAGCTCGCGTTGTACGTTCTTACATTCGCCTAAGCACAGACAAAGTTCTAATCCAGTTGCAGGCTTTTAGTGCGATTCATATCGGCATGATTATTGCCACGACCTGGATTCTCATGCTGAATGCCGTCATCGGCTACCAATTGATCGACGACGGTACCGCGCTCTCTATGGGTCTTGTGCTTGCATCCGCCGCAGCCTTCTTCATCGGCACTGGCTACATTGCCCTCGACACTGGCCTGAGCTTTACCGGATTCTGGGACTCGAGCTACGCCCTGCCCAACCGTAACCTTGCTCTATACGTTCTCTATCAGCTTGTGCCGCTCATATTCCTCGTCGCTTTCTACGTTCTCGAAGCCATTTTGGTGCTCCGCATCCTAGGCGAGGTTCGTCCCATGATCTACCTGACAGGCGCTGCTGTCCTGTTCGCCATTGGACAAGTATTCAACTATGTAGTCTCGTCCCATATCTGCGACGGAACCAACGGTAAAATCGACGGTGCCCTGTTCCAAACCCTCTTTACGCTCCTGTCTGTCGTGGCTGTCTGGGCCTTTTGGTCAAGTATCACTGAGGACGACTGGTCAACACAGGAGGGCACATACCCTTAATTCGCCCTGAATCTTATCGTATCCTTAAGCCATCGCTTTCATTTTCGGTTCACGGCGTTATTTTCGGAGGGGCTGTTGCTCACTGCATTTCTTTCTAATTTCGATTTCCTTTTCACGGGCGTTTTCCACGCAGCGGGAATAGACACCCACACGGCACAACAATACTCGACATAAAGCTGTCCATAACTTCCTCACCGGTGGCGTTGTCCGCGAGCCTGGGTACAACGACATAAACCACATAACCCTTTGCCGCTCACAATCGCCGTCCGTCTTGGGGGAACCAGTTTGGTTAGAACTTGCGAAGGCTTGCTTTGCATATGACTGAAGTGCTTTGTTTTCTGATTACGACAAACAATCATTGTTATGGGAGAAAAGAGAATACGTGACGTGGAAGACGAGGAGATATTTGTTCACTTCTAAAACTAACGCACTGACGATCCAGCTGCTGTATTGATTTATATACGTTTCGTAGTATACCCCAGATGCAATTAATGCTCATGTAGCTTAGCAATTAATTTACTATTGCTTTACTGATACTTTTGCCCTGACTCTGACATGCTCTTGATAGAGACTAGACAGATGAGGTCCTCGAAATATTGGTGTAATTTTGATGACACAGCAGTGTCAAAATGTACACTGTAATGCTCTGGTTCTGAGTGGTGAGTGACAGTTGTGGGGAAGCTTCGGGTGATGCAAGGCAGAAAGACTAGAGCTTTCTGCGTGTGCACGTTCACATTCAACTCGACGCCACCAACCTACCCTCTGTTGAGCAGGATTCGTTCCTAGCACACACTGTGCCTGGACCAATTCCGCCAATATCTGTTGCATTACTGTTGTCGCACATCTGAGGGAAGAAAAACAAACATCATGGCAGATTCCGACGGCGAGTTTGTCGACGACAACATGTCGGACGACCACATGGACCACACGATCGAAGACGACGACGACGACGACGACCGATCTTCACGCCCAGGCGGTGCCTCGACGGGCGGGCGACCGAAGCGCCGGAAAAAGGACGGCGGCGGCGGCGGCGGCGGTAGCAGCAGCCGCAAGAAGAAGAAGAAGACGGCGGCGCAGGCGTGGGAGCAGTCGAAACGGACATGGGAGACGGACCTGCCCGAGGAGGGCGAAGACGGGACGCTGGACCTGACGACGCTCGAGGCGGAGAAGCGGCGGCGGCTGCAGCGCGACACGACGCCGCTGCAGCGCGGCATCATCCGGCACCTGGTGTTGGTGCTCGACATGTCGTTTGCCATGGCGGACAAGGACATGCTGCCCACGCGGCACCGCCTGGCGCTGCGCTACGCCGCCGCCTTTGTCCGCGAGTTTTTCGAGCAGAACCCCATCTCCCAGCTCGCCGTCGTCGGCATGCGCGACGGCGTCGCCGTCCGCGTCAGCGACCTCGGTGGCAACCCGGCCGAGCACCTCGAGCGCCTAAAGGCCCTCGAGGGCCAGGATCCGCAGGGGAACCCGAGCCTGCAGAACGCGCTGGAAATGTGCCGCGGTGCGCTCTTGTAAGGCCATTATACCGTCCCTCTGTGCTTCTTTCTTTCTTTTTCAAATGTCATGTGCAATCTATAGCGTGAGGAAGCTAACAAAGAGACGCCGTTACTTGGCGACACACTACAGCCATGCCCCCTCCCACGGCACGAGAGAAGTCCTCATCATCTACGGCGCCCTTTTATCGAGCGATCCCGGCGACATCCACGAAACCATGACGAGCCTCGTCGCTGACCGGATCCGCGTGTCCGTCGTGGGCCTGTCGGCGCACCTGTCCGTGTGCGCGGAGCTGTGCGCGCGCACCAACGCGGGCGACGAGGGCCACTACGCCGTCGCCACGGACGAGGTGCACTTCCGGGAGCTGTTCCTGGCGGCCACGACGCCGCCCGTCACGCGCACCGCCGAGCAGAGCACCGCCAGCCTGCTCATGATGGGCTTCCCGTCGCGCGTCCTCGCGCCGGGCGGCGCCGCCAGCTTCTGCGCCTGCCACAACAAGCCCTGCCGCGAGGGGTTCCTCTGCACCCGCTGCGGCACCCGCGTCTGCCGCCTGCCGGCCGAGTGCCCGTCGTGCGCCCTCACGCTCATCCTCTCGACGCACCTCGCCCGCTCGTACCACCACCTCTTTCCGCTGCGCAACTGGGTCGCGGTGCCGTGGGGGCCCGAGGCCGCCCGGTCCGCGGCGTGCTTTGCCTGCCAGTGCCCGTTTCCGGCGCCGGCGTCGGCGTCAGGAGGAGCCAATGGAGATGCGTCCGACGGCGCTGCTGGCGCAAAGGAGGACGAGGGGGGAAACCGGCTGGCGGCAAAAGGTGTCAGTGAGAGTGGGCGGTACGCGTGCGAGGTCTGCAGGAATCATTTTTGCATCGACTGCGACGTGTACGCGCACGAGATCATTCACAACTGTCCGGGCTGCCAGAGCATTGCGCAGCCGCCCCCGCCACCGCCGCAAGAGAGTGTTGCTTACACGAACGGGCATGGTCTGAGCAACGGGCACACCAACGGTGCCATGGCGATTGATGCGTAAAAATAGCTGCCACGGCTTCGTGATTCGGGGTATCCTGCTATCAAAGGGCAAAGATGAGAGTATACGGCATATCAAAAGCGGGGGGGGGGCGTTGAAGAGGAGCATTCGAACACGGTATTTTCAAACAAGATCATGGCCAAGCGAGGCCAATTCTACGTTTTTTTTTCGCGCCTCGAGCTACAGGTTATTTTGGGCTTGCACAATAATTACAGCATAGGATAGGCGTATTGCACGGTGTGTATAGTACGATCGAGTTCAACTCGGCATTAGGAGTTTATTCTAGTTTTTTTTCTTCAACTTTTATTTGATTCAATTTTTTTTTAGATTATCATTTCTTTGTTTATTCTGCCAAAGCAAAAAGAGAATTGACAACAAAGTCATATAGCCCATGAAATCAGAGCGGTAAGAGAGAAGAATAGAAATAAAATAAAATAAAACCCCAAACTAGCCATGTACCATGCAAATGCCATCAAAAAGTTTATATCATGAGATAAAGCGTGCTAACAATCAGAGAACTTGCGCCTTTTGTTTGGCATCAAGGGAATTTTCATAAAACAAAACACAGTCAGGGACAAGGTTGCGGCGCAACAAACAGCCCAATACGCATTCGGGATCAATCATTGCGAGCGAGAGGGCGCAAAAGATGGAAAATCGGTGTCACACCGACGTGGCGGCAGCGGCAGCTGCAGCAGCAGCAGTCTGGCATCCGCCTACAAATTGCCGCGCTCGGCCTGCTCGCGCTCAATGGCCTCAAAGAGACTCTTGAAGTTGCCGGCGCCGAAGCCCTCAAAGTCGTTGCGCTGGATAATCTCGATGAAGACGGTGGGGCGGTCCATGAGGGGCTTGGTGAAGAGCTGGAGGAGGTAGCCGCCCTCGTCGTAGTCGATGAGGATGTTGAGGCGCTGGATGGTGTCGAGGTCCTCGACGAGCTCCCAGTTGCGCTTCTCCGTCTTGAGGCGGTGGCGCATGGTGTCGTAGTAGGTCTGGGGCACGTTGATGAACTCGACGCCGCGGGCGCGCAGGGCGGTGACGGAGGCGATGATGTCGCGGGTGAGCAGGGCGATGTGCTGGACGCCGGCGCCCGAGTTGAAGACGACGTACTCCTCAATCTGCGACTTCTTCTTGCCGGGGGCGGGCTCGTTGATGGGCATCTTGACGACGTTGTTGGGCGAGGCCATGACGATGGAGGACAGGGCCGAGAACTCGGTGCTGATCTGGTTGTCGTCGACGGACCAGAAGCGGTGGAAGGAGAGGGCGGCCTCGTAGAAGCGGCAGGCGGCGTTCATCTCGTCCCAGTCCTGGTTGCCGACGCAGTGGTCGATGCGGGCGAGCGGCACGGGGGGCAGGGAGACGGCGCTCGTCGAGGGCTTGCCCGGGCGGAAGCCGGGCATGAAGGTGCCGGCGTAGCCGCTGCGGTTGATGAGCGTGTGCGTGGTGTCGCCGTAGGTGCGGATGACGGCCGTGGTGACCTCGCCGGCGTCGTCGGCGACGGTGCGGGGCGGCTGCACGGAGACGGCGCCGCCGCGGCCGACGGCCGCCTCGTACACGGCGGCGACGTCGTCCACCTCAAAGGCCACGTCCTTGACGGCGTCGCCGTGGCGCTCCATGTGCGCGTAGACGTCGGCGAGCAGCGCGCGCTCCTCGGCGGAGATGGCCTCGTCGGCGGGCAGGTGCGCCGCCGAGCGCAGCGGCGACGTGAAGACGAAGCGCACGTCATTGTTGGACACGACGTACGACGCAAAGTAGCGCGAGCCCGTCTCCAGCCCGCGGTACGCCTCCACCCGGAACCCGAACAGCGTCGTGTAGTACGACGCCGCCTGCTTGGCGTTGCCCACCCACCAGGTGACGTGGTCGTACCCGGAGAAGTTGCCGACCGGCGCGGCCGCGTCGGCGGGACGCTCGAGCGTGGCGATGGCCGAGGGAGCCATTGTGAGAGTAGTCAAAGAAAGGGAGTGTTTATTGCGTGAGCGATGTGTGTGTGTGTGTGTGTGCGTGGCGTGCAATTGAGATGAGTGAAGGGGGAACAAGGGTTGGTCCTGATGATTTTGGTATGAAAAGTTGGCAATGTAATTCGTTGGTTATGAGATGGGATACGAAAAAGCAGATGCCAATCAAGTTCTGCCAGAGAGAGATGGGGGATTCAGAGACAGATCTGCAAGGGCTGTACAGGATTTAAGAATACAAGAGTGAAGAGTAAGAGGGAGGGAGGGGATCAAACATGTTTATAAAAGGTTCCCTGCACTCCTCCCCCCCTCTCTTCTCTCTCCGGAAGTCATGGAAAGGTATGGCCGGGTCGGCTTAAGTGTGTGTGTGTCAGGCTATTTTCCAGAAATCTCATTCGTCTCTAACCCGCCGACATGTTTCCCCAGAGCTTTTCCGCATTCCCTCCCGGCGGCAAATAAAAAAACAAGGCCCAAGCTAGGACGGGAGCGGCGGTCGCCAGATGCCTACTTTTTGGGCGAGGGCAAAGCAAAAGATGTGGGCTGCGCAGGTGACGGTGTCGACGGGTGTGGCCTCCCCCCCCCCCGTCCCGTGAAAGCCGCGCCGGAAATGCCCCGCGCTCCGGGCGACTTGAGCCGCAGCTTTCGGCGTTCCGCACTGGTGGGTGCTCATGTGACGGCTCTCGACGGACCATGGCCAAGCTGAGAAGCATGATGAGAAAAAGTGATGGACCGTTTTCTTTTTTCCTTTTCAAGCGGAGAAGGGTAATTTTCATTTTTCTATTTTTTTTCTCTGTGGCCCTTTCGAGGGTTCTTTGTTTCCCATTATTCTATTTTGCCCCTTTTGAGTACTCCAAGACAAATCCCCCCCCCCTGGTTACAATAACGGCTGTGAATTTGCCAGGCCGGTCGTTGGTGGGGAAACCACATGCGTATTGAAATTGACAATGTCTCATAATTTTCAAGTGCCAAGCTACTTGATCATTTCAAGAACGCTTTTTTTCTTCCAAAAATGGAATTTAAATACGAGTGCGCTGATGCTTGCCTTGTCCTGACCAACATCGAAAAACCGCTACCCATTTCGTAAAGCCGTCGATTGCCCCATCCCCAATCTCCATCAAAGCCTGGGGGCAAAAAAAAAAAAAGGACTGCGGAATTCGAGCGCGCCCAGTATAAACCGGCGCTAGTAGTTTGCTCGTTGTTTTGTTGGCAGAGGAAGAGCAAAAAAAAGGCTGCTCCATCCAAAGCCGCGCCTTGCCGTCCCCGGGTGGCGGCTCGCTGGGGTCTCCACACTTGCTTCTTTGGATTCAACAGCCTGGTAATTAGTGAAGCTTGTTAACTGGCACTGGCACTACTTACTGAGTCACGAAAATGTTTCAGTAGCACGTTAATCCGGGGTAATAATCGCTAGAGCCAGACTCGGCCATGTGCCTCGATCGACAGAAAATGTCCACGACTTGATAAGGAGAGAGACGCGGTTGCGGCACCGGCGGAAGCTGTGAGCAGTCTCTACGGACCAAGACGGACAAAGTCGACATCAATGCCGTTGAGAATCGAAAATTGACCTTGGGACTGTGTCATGACCTGTATTTTGCGGCCTCTATTGTACCCAAGAAATAAATGTCTGCGACTTCTCGGCGCCACACCTTCACGCGTCGCGCGTGTACTTGATCGGCTTGTTTCATTGCTTGGCAGCCTGTCACACAAATATGGTGTACATCAAAAATGGGCAAGCCCACGCAATGCAGAGAGCTCTTTGGCGGGAACCCTTCCCGTACTATCAAAGCTATCAAAGCTTTTTCATTCAGACCTTGTCCGAACATGCAGGTGTGTCAACACAGACTGCGGTTGACCTCTTACTACGCCAGGAGAAAGAATACATAACGGGCAATGTAAGCAAGTACTCCGAGACCCGACGTAGATCCTATCCAAACATCGTCACGCTGCCTCTTACTTGATCAAGTAATAAGCCCTGTTCGAATCATCCCGGCTCCAGCGCCACAGCCATGTCCCTCTCAAACGTAGCGTAGCAGAGGCGATTTCCTCGAGACAAAAAAATTTCCACAGATATCTTGAGAAATTCTTGAGGCATATTACACAGTCTGAGATTTCGGGCTCTGGGTTGCGGTGGTGATTGCAGTCATTGAACCAAAAATGGCAAGTTGGATGACGGTTTACATGGTGTGGAGAGTATGCCGCAGTTAGCCGCACCGATAGATTCCTTACAACACGCAACGCAATCACTAGAAATATACATTAAGAGGCCATTGTGTGAAGTGGAAAGCTCAGTAGATTCTTGATTGACATGAGGGATATTTTGGATGTTGATTTGGGTCTGCAACCATATAGAAAGCCAGCAAACGGAAAGGCGGAAATGGAGTTTCCTCAAGGTCGGTCCATGGGCTGCATGCCGAGAGCCCCGCGCCATGACGGAAGTGGTGGGGTGCCGGAGCGGTTCAAAGTCATCTGTAGAGTCGATTACAAAACCTCTGAACCTAATACATATAAACGCATCTGCACGCCCAATCTCATATTGGCTGCGAAAAAACTGTCCCCTCCCCTTCCCACCAAAATCAAGCGGGAATAAAATCTTGGACATCTCGACGCAACACCTCCTCCCCGTTCACTAGCTCCGCGGCATACACAAACAGCGCCCGCTCCGCCGTCCGTCATGGCTGCCCACGTCGACCTCTCCCAGCGGGACATGAACGTCCTCGAAAAGATGCGCGACCCCGACTACAACCCGGCCGCCAGCCTCGTCCTCGACGAGCGGCTGCCGCGCGACCCGCACGTCACCGACCCGGACGTCTACGAGCAGGTGTCGTCGCGCGAGCGGGCCATTGTCGCGTCCCTGCAGGCGCTCGAGGCGGACCTCGCGCAGGCGCAGGACCTCGACGCCGACGCGCGGGCCGAGGCGGGCTACCGGGCCGCCGTGGCCGAGCTCGACGCCCTCGTCGAGGCGCACCCCGACTACGCCAGCGCCCGCAACAACCGCGCGCAGGCCACGCGCCGCCTCTACGGCGACCTGATGCTGCTGCGCGTCACCGCCAGCGCGTCCGCCGCCCTGATGCCGCTGGTGCCCGGCCCGCCCGCCGAGGAGAGGCGCCGCGCCGCCGCGCGCGCCCTCGACGACCTCGAGACGTCGATTGCGCTGCTCACGCCCGAGGCCCTCGCCAGCCCCATGGCCCCGACGGCCGCCCGCACCCTCTCCAGCGCCCTGACCCAGCGCGGCGCCATCTACCTCCAGACGGGCAAGCTGCTGGCCGACCGCGGCCTCGACGTCGACGCCCGCCGCCGCGAGAGCGCCTGGTCGGCCCACCGCTTCCAGGAGGCCGCCTCGCACGACCTCGCCCTGGGCGGCCGCTACGGCAACGAAATCGCAAAGAACCTCGCCGTCAGCGTCAACCCGACCGCCAAGCTGTGCGGTCAGATTGTGCGCGAGGCTATGCGCAAGGAGTACGGACCCGGCTTCATGGGTCCGGAGCCCGAAGAGTAGATACCTTGAGTCGCGATCGCAACCTAGCGGATCTCTGTCCCAGCTCAAAACTTTTTTTTCTGTGTGCATATTTGTTTATTGGCCTGTATTTTGTTGCTTCCTTTTCTTTATTTTTTCCGTCAGAGAATAATGGACCTTCATTTGGGGGGTATCAGTTTGTTATTATTATACAGGTAGCTACTAGCATTGACAGGACATCATAATGGCGTTTAGGGGTACGGTGTAAGGCCCCCTTCTTTTCATGAGGCCGATGCCGATTTGAGACCGATTCGTCTACATAGCAAACAAGTTAGCGTATATAAAATATGAGAGACGAATGAGTTACGCGTACCGGAGTCCTGTTTGAATTGTTTGACTAGTGGCGTTGCCTTTGGCCTCTTCCTCACGGTTGATGCGCAGGCCTGCTGCAGAGAGTCCGATGACAACCGCAAAGATGGGGTCGGCAACCCTTGAAATGATGTATGTCGGAGCAGGCATCGTGAAGTTTTGGCAGCTGCCGAATTCTCAACGAGATTTATCTAGATGGGGTGCCCTCAGGAGTTGGACACAGATAGACGGATAACGACTGATGACTAAGGAACCGTTTTCATTCCCAATTCGAGCATCACGTGCTACCCTCATGACCGCCCGTCGTCGCACACACTTGGTGGTTGAGAATTCCCACGTGACCGGGCACGCTCGCTTGAGGGAAACAGCCCACAAACCCCAAAAAAATTTACCCAGCCCAAATTAACCGTATCACGGCTTTTGTGTCCCAAACGTGTGTCCTCGAAAAACCTCTATTCCCACACACATCACATACACACACCCCCCGACAAAATGAAGTTCCTCAAGGTCGGCCGTGTCGCCATCATCACCCGAGGCCGCTATGCCGGCAAGAAGGTACGACTATTTGATTTATTGGGAGACATCTTGTTTCGTCGTTGAGCTGGGTTCGCCATCGGCAAGACAGATAGAGGTCGTCGCCGAGAGAGAGAGAGAAAAGGCTCGAGGTTATCCAGAAAATCGTTCAACAGGGTTCAAGGAAAGAGAGAATACTGCCCCGATCATGCGCATACGAATTGGTCCTCAACAACTGTCCCCTTCCCATCGGATTTATACGCCTGCTTGTCGAATCAGCTGGCGCCTTGCGGAGCCGACTTGGTGGTAAAGCCGTGGGGTCTCTTTGATGCTCCGACATTGACGAGGACGACGCGATGCTCTAAATTCGACGGCAAAGATGTTTCTATACAGTTTTATGTCGAATTTGGGCAGACGGCGCACGATCGGGGTACATGTTGTCGGTTGGATCGATTGGCGAATATCACGGCCGCATTCTCTCTGGAATTGGACCTTTGAACATTTCCAGGGCCCTGGGCATATGATGACTGGACTCTTCTCTACTACGCGGAACCCACGACGCACAAACACAGAATCTCCCTCCATAGCATCCTGAACTTGTTGACATGCTAACCATCGTCCTCTACAGGTCGTCATCATCCAGCCCGTCGACAACGGCAACAAGCCCCACCCCTTCGGCCACGCCGTCGTCGCCGGCATCGAGCGCTACCCCTCCAAGATCACCCGCCGCATGTCCAAGGCCCGTCAGGAGAAGCGCTCCAAGGTCAAGCCCTTCATCAAGGTCATCAACTACAACCACCTGATGCCCACCCGCTACACCCTCGAGCTCGAGGGCCTCAAGGGCTCCGTCACCGCCGACACCTTCAAGGAGGTCTCCCACCGCGAGGACGCCAAGAAGACTGTCAAGAAGGCTCTCGAGGAGCGTTACACCAGTGGCAAGAACCGTTGGTTCTTCACCCCCTTGAGTATGTGTGCTTCTCTTCTCTTCTTCGCTTCTCCTTTTCTTTGGGCCTCGCTTCGCTCGACGTGAGGCTCAATGGAAGAAAAGAAGTGGAGGAAATGAATGTTATTTTTTTTTCCTTTGGGCTCGATTGCTAACCACTTTTCGACAGGATTCTAAATCAATCGTTTTCTCCATTATGGTACATGGGAGTTGGCGGGGATGTTTAAAAAAAGAGCATTCAAATGGCACTTGAGGAACCCAGAGGGTTTATTTATTTTTTTTCTTTTATAAATGGGCTTCATGTGAACGAAGAAAAACAAAGAAAAAAGATTCATCCAACTACAACAACACACAAAAAATTTAACACGACAACCGGAAAAAAACTCTTTGACGTCCCCTTGTTCGCCCTACCCGCTGCTATGTGATGTACTCTCTACCCTTTTTCTTTATTGTGCGTGTGTGGAGGGAGAATGAGAAGACAAAGTGGGAAATAAGACGAGAGAAAATTCGGGTTGGTGTTTTTGGTTCCTTTTCTTAGCAATCAAGGTTCGTTACGATGCTAGCATGAATAGACAAAGCAAAAAGACAATGACATCGTCAACGTGCATGGTCGTGACAAGCTGGGGGGGGGGGGGGGGGGGCCCACTCGGGCTCACCCAGCACCCAGGGCCTCATGTCTCTACAGAGCATGGATTGTGTTGGACGGAGCCTCGCCGTTCGGCACACCATACATCGTCATTCAGAGCCCAAGAAGAACAGTTGCAAAAATGCCTTTGCAGACGCAATCGACTCAAAATACCAAAACAAGTTCTATATTCATATATTGTCAAACGCCGTCTTGAGTACATGTAGGCTAGACTTTTTTCCCCGAGTTCCTAACGTGTTTTTAATTTCTTGCTTGTCTGGGTCCTTGCCGTTCCTCGTCTTCATGGTGCATCATGGCAAGCTATTCTTGCGTCCTGCGCCCAGCTTGCATAGTTGTACACGGGCTAGGGTTTCCAGAGCCGTTATTTTTCCTCCGCTGCGCTTAAATTAGCTCGTCCAACATTGGGACTCTATTAATGCAGTGCTGAAACCGCACCGCCGACTCGCTTCAGGACACGATGCTACAATGCCCTGGCCAAAGACAAAGAATAAAAAGAAAAGTGTGATTGCCACTCAGCGATCGCGTAACGTACACAGAAAACAATGGCCCTGCGAGTCTGTATTGCCGCCGATCTAGTTGGCATCGGTCTTGCCCATTTTGTTGGTGACATCGGAGACAATCTTTCCAGGGTTGTAATCGTATGAGGGGCCAAAGCCAGTAAATAAGAGAGCGATGGTAAAGAAAATCATGGCGAAGATGCTGAGCTTGCGCAAAATGGGTTTACGAGCACCAAACTCGGCCCAGTGGCGAGAAGCTTCACCAGCGTAGCCCTTGATCTGATCGTAGCCAAGCTTGTAGTAGACCATGCCACCAAGAGCAATTGAGTAGCCAAAGAACTGCAGGGCAGAGACGGGAGTACCCCAAATCATCATGGAGGCGACGACGAGCATGATGTCCTTGAGTACACCGCAGAGGGTCAGGACGACAGCGGACGTCTTGCCAATCTAAATAGATTTTGTTAGCGCGAAAAGAGGGCGACTGGGGGTTTGGCGGTGCGTTTTAAGCACCACATCAAACACACAATGGAAGACTTACAAGGAAAACAACGGAAACGTTGAGCATGAATGCGCAGAGACCGTTGAGGAAAAAGGTAAAAAGACCGACATGGTACACTTCAGCCATGCTAACCTTGGGGACCTCCCAGAAAAGGGCCACGAGGCCGTTCATGGCAGCGCAGACGGGCGCAAAGTAGTAGAGGGAGACGAGAGGGTCCATCTTGAAGTCTGCAGAGCTTAATAGGCGCTGGACCATGGTCAGGCGAAGAGCTTCGAACAGAATACCAGCCATCTGGAAGAGGAAGCCGACGAGAACAAAGTCGATTTCACCAAACGAAGCGATGATGACACCGACGACAATGGCGGAAACGTTGAGAAACTGCTTGATGTTGGGCTGAGAAACACCCAGACACCATCCAGCGAGAAGGACGGCGACGGGAGTGGTGGCCTTGAGCATCTGGATAAAGGCAACAGAGAGATAGAGGTAGGTCAGGTTGCCGCAGATCAAGCTCAGACTGAAGAAGAGGCCAATGGGGACGACGGCGCGAAGGTAGACGCGGCCGGTCATCTTGACGTTCTTGCGACCATCGAGGACCGTGGTCCAGCGAGCGAGGGCTTGGGTGACGACGGTGGCAAAGACCAGGTGGTAGGTGGTGAGGATGACGGGGTAGCCTGTGCGAAGGTCAGTCTCAGGAACGAAGTGTTGCCAACGGGGATAGCGATCGAAGAGGAGGCACGTACGGAACTTGAGGGTATCTAGAATCCATTTGTTGAAAAGAATGACTGAGGATGAGAAGCCAATCCAGACGCTAGGCACGAAATATTAGACAAGCTACTCGCAAGTATTGTCGTGGCCAAACAGCGGGCAAAGAGCACGTACATGACATATAGAGCAGGGTGAATGCCAGCGCTGGCAGGCTGAGGCTTCTCCGCGGCAGGGTTGACAGTAGGAAGAACGGGGGAAGCGTTGCGAGGCGCATCGTCAGAGACGCGCACCTTGTCTTCGGTAGACATGCTGAGCTTGTGGTATAGGGACGAGGTATAGAGGAGAATGCGTATGACGGTCAAGCTGTTGCAGTGGTGGTCGCTTTTGTCGTAACGGCGTGAGAATGGGTATCGCGAGGGTGCGTTGGTGGCGGTGGGCGCAGCCGCGAACGGCAGTGGACTGGACGAGAATGGATGGATGAATGCAACGCGATAGGATCAGTAGTGAGCGATCTTGGGGGGGGAAGGAATTAAAAGAATAGACGAGGCAGAATATGAAGCATTCCCAGAGAAAAGGAATACGGAGAGAAGGAATGAAGAAGAAAAGAAGGAGCTGCAAATGTTGGATACGAAGGGCTTGGCTGGAGAGAAGTCGTGGGGGAAGTGGGTGGGAGGATGGGAGAGAGGTGGTAAAAAAAAAAAAAAAAGTCCATGCTGGCCTCCTGAGAATGATGTACTGGTAGCCTGCCTGGTAGGTGAGGTGAGAGCGGGCGGCGCGCCACACCCGAGTAAAAAGTGCAGAGAGTCGACCAGGAACAGAGGGACAGACAGGGGTCTTTTTTTACAACGGTGCCCAGCAGAACGCGAGAGACAGCTAAGTACCTAGGTACCTACCTACAGTGGGTGTACCTACCTATCAGTAAGTGATAGGTACTTACTAAGGTGCCTGGCAAGCAACTGGCAGCTGAGTACGGAGTAGGTACCTACCTACCTACCTACTGAGTAGTACTGTGCCAGAGGACAGGAAGCTGCAAGTTTATTACGACGAATAAAAGTGAGTTGGGTTAATACTTAGGTACTAGCTCCAGCTAGGTTCAGCTACGTATCCGGTAAAATTTACTTAACGGCCCGCGCAGTGGGATTTTGGTGGATTTTAGCTTGCGATGGGCGTTGAGCCAGCGGTAATCTGTACAGAATACGGAGTACTTACACTGCCACTATTGCCACTGTACCCTGTGCTTGCGTAAGTGCCAAAGTACGGCTACCTTAGTACTTACGAACTACGGTAGGCAAGTAGGTATAAGTACTTACTGTACCAGTAATCGGCAAGCACACAACTGGCAAACAACTTGGCGGCACCAAGTTACACAGTCTGAAAGCAAATGAGTAAATGATGGACGCTAATAAGACGGGTGAAGTATGTGGCGTGCGATAAGGGGAAACCAATTTTCAACTACAATACGCCTTATCACTGCACCATTTGATTGTTATCCCCCCTAAGTATCCTTTCCCCATTTTCGAATATACCTTTTCCGTCTTCTCTTGTGCATCCGACGGCTACTCTAATAAATCCTTGCACTCCTTTCTCTACATAGTACTAAGTAGTAAGTATACATGACAGTTTGTCTGGTGTCCCCTTGTCCCCCTTCCTTCCTTTGAATAAGAACCGACGGGGGGGGGGGGGGGGGGGGGGGTTGTCGCTGGCTGGCGGGTCGAGGCCGGGGACGCGTAAGAGGCGGCGATCGTACGGATACAGTGGGTGGGTTGTGGCGTTGGCTGAATGGCGTCAAGCTGGCGGATCGAAGCAGATGGCACGCACAAATTGACTCGTTGACTACCAGTATGCTGCGTAGACTAAGTAGCGATGCTTTTTTCTTTTTGAAAAAAAAAGTGTTATTTTATATGCCATGCGGCCAGCATTGATTGAAGCGAAACAAGTCGACGCTGTTTTGTGCTCGCGCCTGTTTCCGTTGGACTGAAGATGTGGCAGCCGCTGACCATACAACTGGTAAGTACGGAGTAGAGGAAAGTTACTTGACCAGTATTACTGAGTACATACCTACCTACCTAAATCGAGTACTTAGTACCAACCACCTGTCCTTCAGCATCTCTCTCTCACAGGGGGCAGGGAGGGGTGTGGAGGGGGGGGCCATCCATTCGCCAGCGGGGCACCCACTGAATCAGCTCAAGCACGTTGGTCGTTGATACGCTCCAGTTAAATCTGTAAATAGCATGAGGGAAAAAATCAAAGAAGGGAGGCATGAGGGAATGAAGAAAAACTATGTAGATGGATGGGTTGACTAGTTGCAGAAAAGAATCTCGCCTTACTCACTAGACGCCCATGAATTCGCTTTTCGCGCTATTGATTGGTCTTTTCTCCCTTTAAAATCTCCTTTTCTGAACATATCAGCCATTACTTGCATCATCACTACATACTCAGTAGTTAGGTACAGAGTAACTCCCCTCATCACCTCGGCAAGCAGGCAGGCAGGGTACCGAGTAGGCACTGTAGGGGTACCCAGGCACCAGGCGCCTACTAAGTACTTATTAGTAGGTGTTGACCTTTGTTCGCTTCTTGATAAGGTAAGTAGCGCTGTCGCAAAACAGGTACCTACGGAGTATTACCTAACTACACGTGCCACGCACTCACTGCTCGCCCAGAGTAATAAGCTAGCACCCGTTCCGGCGCTGTGACATCCACCGCCAAGCTGCATGATATTGGACGACTCAAGGGTACGCAGAATGTGGATAGAAATCTGCCAATTGATGCAAATATTGCAGACCTGTTCATAGTACTGATAACTGTATCTCGTACTTGGAACGAGATAAAAAAAGAAGGGAAATGAAAAACGACCCGGTTCCGCCCAAGTAGCCATTAAGTTCAATAGTGGCTGTAGACGGTGCATCTGCCACGAGGCTGACTAGCCGCATCGCCAGCGCAAGGCTATCGTCGGCCAAGGCGGGAATAGCGTCAGAAAAAGGAAAACAAACAAAGAAGGAAACCGAAAGGAGAAGGAAAGAAGCCGAGCAGAACGCTTGGCATCCCGTGCTCGGTTGGTCTCACCTAGCTTGCTTGCTTGCCTAGTAACCTGCAGAGGATTCAAGATCTACTGAGTATGCGCATGCAGCAATGGCCGCGGCACCGATGACTTTCGAGGCGCAAAGCACTGGCAACCGAAAATTGAAACAAACTTTAGTTCCAACTTGACGGACAGCACGCGCTGCGAGAATTGCCACTGCGAATTTACGAAAGGCACTCAGCCGGCGAGGCGTGACGCGCATCTCAACCTCCGACGGTCTCTGATCATGGGCCTCTTTGGTCCCCTTGATCGGCCGTTTTGTGTGTGTCTGTGTGTGTGTGTGTGTGTGTCGTCCCGTCATGTTTCCATGCCGGTTGTCCACCCTGCGAGCATGAGCGCTTCGAGGCCAGCGCCATGCTCTTGCTTGCTTTGGCTTGCAACTTTGCAAAAGCTTGTCAAGCTGGTGTGACGCAGGCGGTGGACGGCGCGGCGATCTCGTTGTTTCAGAATTGTGGCCATGCTCCAATGGCCTACCACATTTGCACATGTTGCACGACAATCAAGCTTCCAACACCTGCAATTTGCTCCCTCACCAACATGTTTGACTCTCTCGTCTCTCTCCAGTAGTTTGGCCATGGATGCGCGTGCCGATCTTACACCCGCCCCCCAGGGGAACTGGGGCTACGTCGCCCCCGAAGTAGGGTTCGGCTACGTTGTTGCGCTGCAGCAATCTGCGGATCAGTACCAGTACATCTCATCCCCTGACACCGGGTAAGGGAGGCTGTGCTTTTTTTTTTCTGCGCAAATCGATACTTAATGTCAAGGTAGTTGTTGCCACGTTACAGCGATAGTAGGATCTGCCGTGTTGTAACTTGTGGCCATGTAAGTGGGCATTCGCCTGCATGATGGTCAGGGACTCGGTATCCCAAACAAAGGAAGAGTGTCATGTTGGTTGGCTAATCCGGAAACCTGATTGCATTGCACCTTGTTCTGGCAAATAAATCTCCACGTGGTACGACTCATTTTCTCATTCCCATACACCAGAGAGAGATGATGAATGCATGTATGGTGAGATGGAACAACTTATCGATGTGGTTTTGCATTGAGTAGTTGCATGGACGAGAATGACACTGCACACCTGTGACTGCCCGTCTTTTACAGACGTCGGGCTCTGAACCGTAATAGAGTCTACAAATTACCGCTGACAAGGAGTCTCGCTTAACCCGAATGAAGCGGATGGTGTAGCATGGAGAGCATAAATTCTCTGAGTACCCTGCCCAGCACATGTACGCGGTTGCGAGACGTAGCATGCCGTATCGAAGAACGACATATTTTTCATCTCTGCTTGCTTGCTAACCTGCCTGGGTCTATTTGTCGGGAGAAGAGTGGTGACACGCCCGGAGTTGGCGCGAGTTGCTACCTACCCTGCAAGAGCCTCGAGGCCCCTGAAGCATCAGTGGCGGACACTGGGTACTCAGTAGCCGCGGGACAAATATCATAGCCTCATAAGGGTACGGTGGCATATCTCGCTACCAGTGGAATATGCCATTGACGACTTTTTCCAGCATACAGAACTTGATGGCTTGTTGACTCAGATAGCATCCATCCTCGGATGGTCACGGCAGTTGTATTTAACTCGTCTTCGTGGCTTAACACCTGGGGATGCTGTGTGTTGTTCAGTGACAAAACAAGCCGGTCACATGTGTAATTCCGCTATGCCGACAGGATAAGCTACTCGGCGGCTCAACGTTGTGTTCAGTTAAAAAGAGCAGATTTTATCAATGGCTCGAGTGGTCGAAACATGGCCTCTTCAATCCTTATTATCAGTATTAGCTCCAACGACCAGCGCCCATTCAGGCCAAGTGCCCTCTGTCCAGTCCCCGGGACGAGTGGGCCGCGCCGTCTTAATTCCTCACCCCTGGGCCCTGCCCGGGTCACCCCTGGAGAGCAGTAATTTTGCTGGTAGCCTCCAACTTTCAGAACCAGCGCTAGACTTAATTTCGACTTGCTGGGCACGCTCAAGATACCTAGCCAGCTAGCTTGCTAGCCAGGTAGTTCTGAAAGGGAGGGGTGGAGGGGGTAATAAGCCTCAGTAACAATTATCCGTAGTACCAGTACCTGATGAAGTACTAACCTAATAAGAGGTGACGCAACGGCGGGATGAAAAAAAAAAAGTTGATTAAAAATGGTTGGTCGCGGCGTTTGGCCAACCTCGACGAACCACTTCCGCCTCCCTCACCGTCTGCTACTTTGGCGAAGCTATTTTCCCACCATACCACTTCTTTGTTTTCTCTCGCATTGTTCTGTTCCTTTTGCACTGCGCTTTACATTGACATTTACTCTTCACCCTTCTCTCAAATACTCACGGCAGTTCATTTTTGGCACGCTGCCTCCCCACCGCTACAATGGGCGCCGACCAGTGAGTAGCTTCACCGGCTTCCCCCGCAAACCGCCCGCGTCGGCGAGAAGGCATTGCTCGACGTTGGTCAGGGGACAGCAGAACGCCCAAGACTAACGATAATTTTCGAACAGACACGTTGATGTTCTCGTCATTGGCATGGGGCCTACCGGCCTCGGTGCCGCCAAGCGTTTGCACCAGATCGTGAGCTGCTACCCCTCCGTCCCACGAGGATGAGCTTCTCCCGTGCTAACAAGCCTCAGAACGGTCCCTCATGGCTGATTGTCGACTCCGGAGACAAGGCCGGTGGTCTTGCCAGCACCGATGTCACCCCCGAAGGCTTCGTAGGTCTACGCACATAGCCTCGTCGTACCACAACGGCGCCTCGTCCCGCTAACCGTTGTCCGCAGCTCTACGACGTCGGCGGCCACGTCATCTTCTCCCACTACAAGTACTTTGACGACTGCATCGACGAGGCCCTCCCCAAGGACGACGACTGGTATACCCATCAGCGCATCTCGTATGTCCGCTTCAAGGGCCAGTGGGTTCCGTACCCCTTCCAGAACAACATCTCCATGCTTGCCAAGGATGACCAAGTCAAGGCCATCGAGGGCCTCATTGACGCCTCGCTCGAGGCTCGCGTAGCCACCGGCAAGCCCAAGAACTTTGACGAGTGGATTCTGCGCTCCATGGGTAGCGGTCTTGCCGACATGTTCATGCGCCCCTACAACTACAAGGTCTGGGCCGTTCCCACCACATCGGTAGGCCATGCTCACGACTCCCCCCCACGCCAGATCACAGGGACGATCTTTGGCTGACTAACTTGCCTGGCAGATGCAATGCGAGTGGCTCGGTGAGCGCGTTGCTGCCCCTGACGTGAAGCTCGTTACCAGCAATGCCATCCTGGGCAAGGTCGCCGGTAACTGGGGACCCAACGCCACCTTCCGTTTCCCTGCCCGCGACGGCACCGGTGGTATCTGGATCGCCGTTGCTGAAACCATCCCCAAGGAGAAGAAGCGCTTCGGTGCCCAGGGTGAGGTGACCAAGGTTGACGCCGAGAACAAGGTTGTCAGCTTCAAGGACGGCTCCACCATCAGCTACAATAAGCTCATCAACACCATGGCCGTCGACCACCTGGTGGAGAAGATGGGCAACCAGGAGCTCGTCAGCCTGTCCAAGGGTCTGTACTATTCCTCCACCAACGTCATTGGTGTTGGTATCCGCGGCGCCCGCCCGGAGCGTATCGGTGACAAGTGTTGGGTAAGTTTTCAACGTCGTCAAAAGCTAGATGAAGTGCGCCGACACTGACTTGGGTGTGTCTATGCAGCTGTATTTCCCCGAGGATGACTGCCCGTTCTACCGCGCCACCATCTTCTCCAACTACTCGCCGTACAACCAGCCCGAGGCCAACGTCAAGCTACCGACGCTGTACCTGGCCAACGGTGATAAGGCTGCTTCGTCGGAGGCCAAGGAGGGCCCGTACTGGTCTATCATGCTGGAAGTTTCCGAGTCTTCGATGAAGCCCGTTGACCAAGAGACTCTTCTCAAGGACTGCATCCAGGGCCTCATCAACACTGACATGATTCGTCCCGAAGACGAGATTGTCTCGACGTACCACCGCCGGTTCGACCACGGCTATCCTACGCCCAGCATTGAGCGCGAGGGTGTTTTGAAGGAGCTCCTCCCGAAGCTGGAGGCGCAGGACATCCTGTCGCGTGGCCGCTTCGGTAGCTGGCGCTACGAGGTCGGTAATCAGGACCATTCCTTCATGCTGGGCGTGGAGGCGGTCGACGCCGTGCACAGTGGCGCCGTGGAGCTGACGCTCAACTACCCCAACTTTGTCAACACTCGCAAGAACACAGAGAGGCGCCTGGCGCAGGCGTTTGACTACAGCAAGGCCAATGGCCTGCCTGTGCGCAACTAAAAACGCGAAGAGCTGAGGGAAGGCGAGTCGATTTTCACACTCGATCGTATGATGCTATAATATATGAGCCATGTTTGCTATAGAGCTTCGGGTGTTGATGCACGATAACGGAGCCAAGTGGGAAAAGGGCAAGAAAAAAGGTACATTAATTCAATAGACGTCGCGCGTTGCGAGATGGGAACATGACATGATTTCTTGGTGCGTGTTGCAGTAAACCAGTCGTGAGAGTATGAAGTTGGGGATATTGGAGGCAACCCACTTGCGTACATACTGCCCGGGGCAGGCATGGCGTACTTTGGCGGAACAATGGATCTTGGCAAGGACAAGATGTTGACGAGCAAATTATCATGTAATTGGGGCATTGGTTTATTTCGCAGGGCCTGCAGCTAGCAAGTATTTTAGGCTACAGACCTGCAGATAAGTCAACAAAAAAGGGAAAGATGGCCGGCCAGAGGGGGGAGGGGGCCGGTGGTGACGACTTGGCTTCCTTGGTGGTGATTTTGGGATCTGCACAGACGTTGGTTGGCCACAATAGAGGACGCGAGAGAGGGAGAGAGTGAGAGAGAGAGGGCTTGGTTGGTTGTTGGAGGCGGTCAAGGCGGCGCTAGGATTGGAAGCTGAACAGAGATGCATGTGTACAGAGAGTGTAATCTGTGAGCAGCACGGAGAGAATAGGGAGAGAGTGAATGAAGGAGAGGATGAGAAAACCACTGTGCAAGGTGTGTGCCTTGCCCTGTCGAGAATATGAATATCATCATGGGTAGAGAGGAAATCAGCAGCTGCTCAGTCTCGGGCAGGCCATCAGCTGTTTTTTGTTGCATGTGGGGGTGAGTGGGAGCGAGGACGGAGAGAGGGACATGAGACATGAGCCAGAAGACATGGAGGCGGGGAAGAGGGGAGGAGGGGAGATCAGGTCAGTGGGTGCGTCTGTGTGCGTGAGTGATGCAAAAAAAAAAGCGGATGAAGAGTGGAAAACAAAACGAGGCGAAAGAATCGTGACGGGACTGAAGAGATGTATCTGGTAGGTAGTAAAATGGATGGGGAGCGTTGAGGGTGATAATTGGCTTGCGATCTACTCTGATATCTCTTTTTTTTTCTTCTTCTTTTTGAGCAGAGCTAGTTTTGGAATACATCTGCCTCCGAATTACGGTTAAATAATGAGGCAAGCAAGGTACCGGGTTGGTTTGAACAAGTTGATATAAAGTAAACTGTACCTAGGTACCAAGTCTGCGTGCGGCGATGAGGTTGTGGTTACTGAGTACTCAGTAGTTGAGTAGGTGACTTGGCAGTGGATACCTCCGTCAGTAGGCTCTTGTGTTCGCTGTCCAAGGTGTTGTCCAACGAGGGCACCCTGCAAGCGCGCCATCGCTCATGCAAGCGGCCTCACGGGCGTGCAGGGACTCCACCAGCTGGATACAGTCTGCTGAGTGCAGAGGAGAGGTTGTGGGTGATGGCTGTACAAAAGATGAGAGATAGCCAGCCAGCTCAGCAGACGAAAGAAGGGGAAATGTAAAATACCAAAAAAAAAAAAAAAAGAGAGAGAAAAAACGAACCAAATTTGGCAGAGCAAGTTGGGTCTTGTAAAGGAGGGTGAGCGGGTGGCAGGTGGCTGGTGGGTGGTTCGCTGGGCGATCTTGATGGTTCTTTGCAAAGGCCAGTACCCAACCAGCGAGGCAGTTTCGGGCTTCAGCCAACGAGCATAAAAATAAACTGGGCAACTTGGCGGGGATTTGTGGACTCTTTTGAATTTTTGTGAATTTTTTTTGGAATTTGCCCCGTCTACTCGTCACAGTTCCTACTCTTGGCCCAGACTCGCACCATCATCAGCACGTCCAAAGCCTGTCTGGTACCTACTTTTGCAGGGACCAGGATGCTAACTTGGGTGCCTACCTACTTCATGAGTAGGCGGACGAAGAGAGGCCGAGGCAAAATGGCCGTGATCACTGACCAGTGACCAGTGACCATTGCCCCAGCCCCACCTGTCATTTATTAAATAGCAGGCACTTACGGATTAGTTAACTAGTTTATTATAGTACCGGACAACTGTGAGTGAGTTGGTGCCAGCCCAAAAAAAAGCTTATTATAGATTTGAAAAAAAAAAAAAAGAACAGAAAGAATGTCGTTTGCGGACAGATACATACAAACAATACCTTGATAGCCTTAATCTGTTTTCCTTTTTATTTCTTTTTTTTTTTGTTTGTCTTCTTCTTCTTCTCTCTCTCTCTCTCCCCATAAACGCCCCGTTCTCCCCATTCATCACAGCGAATCGCCCACCTTGTCGAAAGAGGGGATGGGAGGGGGGCCAAACAAAAAAAGAAAAGGCCTTCTTCTCCTTCACCTTTGGCTGCTCCGGGACGGCCTGTCACACGCCGTCACACCCTGTCACACCCTGTTCACTGCAACCTGCCTCGATGTGCTGCCCCGAACTGTGCTTGCCCGGACTGTGCTGCCCGGACTGCCCGCACTCGACCTGTAACCTTGCCCTTGATTGTCCTTCACTGCAACTGGCTAGCCGCTTACCTGGACGGACGTGGCCTACATGAACCGATCTATTTGCGTATTATTGCCCATCAATTAAAAATACGTTTTATTTTTCTTTATTTTTTTTAATTTCCTAAACCCGCGCTCTGGTCCTAACTTGCTTCGTTGCAGCCTTGCATACCAGTTCTATATTGTAGATTCTGTCTCTGACCCTGGCCAACGAGTGACGTATGGGCTCTTATTTTTTCTTTTTTTTTTTCCTTTTTTTTTCTGTGCCTTTTTCTTTCACCCCGACATTTGACCTGAATTTTTTTTCTTTCAAAGAAGCAGAAAAGCAACTTTGGGGGCCATCATCGCCATTCTCAATTGTCCGGACCAACTTACCACCACCACCACCACCACAACCACTAACCACCATCGTCGAGCCCGCCGAGAAACCCCCATCTTTCGACCATGCTGCCCGCCCGGTCCCAGTCTCCTCCGTTCGATTGATTTTCCCGCCCCGAACGTTCTTGGCCCTCTCTCTCTCTTTCTCTCTCTCTCTCTCCTTTGCTCCGGCTGACATCCTCCACCGACCCTCGTTGCGCATCTCCTGCAACCTCGTTTCTGTTGGGGCCTTTTTTTTTTTTTTTTTTTTTCCGTGTTTTGTTTCTTTGCCTGTTTCGTTTCTCCTCCATCGCCCCCCCACCATCTCCTCTTCGCCTCGAGTTAATCCCACGACAAAACCATCATCCGCCGCCACCCCTCCGCACCGATATACGCCCGCCACGGCCGCTCCATGGTTGCGCGCCGCCCATCATGGTCGGTGCCGCCGTCACCACAGAGGAGGCTCTCGACCCCCCTCCGCCTCCCCCGCGCCTGTTTGAGCGTCTGCGTCAGATAGCCGGCTTCACATGGGACGAGTCCATTCATCCTATTCACTCCACATACGACTACTGGTAAGTCTTCATCCCCGCCTGTTGGTCGCTGCTGGCCGCTGCTCTCATGCCCGCTTCAACCACGACTCTTTCTCTCCTTGGCTGCCTGCTTCGACCTTGGCCTTGGGCCCTCCCTTCTGCTAACCCATGCCGCCGTCTTCTAACCGTGTGTCGCGCTGCAGGTATGTCTTCGGAACTCGACTCGTCCACCAGGTCCCGACGCCCTCCACCTCCTCCCACCACACCCCCGGCTCTGCCCTCGCCGGCAAGTTGCGGCCCTCCATCTCGGACCATGGCGGCCAGCACACCCCGACCTCTGCCCTCGACGGCGAGCCTCTCACCTCACCCCCCCTCATCTCCCGCCCGCCCTCGACGGCCTCTTCGACCTCTGCTACTGATTCCTCCTACGCCGAAGAACCCATCGTCGCCCGCATCTCCCTCCACACACTCCGCGAGGAGCGGGCCTTTCAGATCGCCAAGAGCTTCTTGGCCAAGGCCGACCCCAATGCCCGCCACATCGTCAGACCGCTCGATCTCATACGGCTGCCCCCGACCTCGGCCGACCGCGGCGCTCTGGTCGTCGCCATCTACCAGCGCATCGGTCACAACTACCTTCTCGACGTCCTCGACATGGGCCCCGCGCTCTACAGGGCACGTAAGGATGGCGAGTCTTTTCAGTCCTACTCCGAGTTGGAATCCGCCCCGAAGCAAGCCATCAGCTTGGAGCATTTTCTTGATTTCGCCATAGGTGCTGCCGAGTGCCTCGAAATTCTCCACCATCACCACGGCATCATCCACGGTGAGCTTCGCGGCGACGCCTTTCATTTCAACGTCGAGGCCAATCGCGTTCGGATCGTATCCTTTGGCACCGGCCTGCGATCCTTCGA
This sequence comes from Cordyceps javanica, assembly GCF_051103115.1. Classification (NCBI taxonomy): domain Eukaryota; kingdom Fungi; phylum Ascomycota; class Sordariomycetes; order Hypocreales; family Cordycipitaceae; genus Cordyceps; species Cordyceps javanica. The sequence continues at coordinate 1,332,941 of NC_139301.1, read as the reverse complement.
GCATGGTCTGACTAGTACCGGCTGGTCCACCTTGTCCAAGGAAATCGGCGCCAAGAATAAGCTCCTCTACATCAGCCCCGAGCAGACAGGTCGCATGCCCGCCGAGCCTGACAGCCGCACCGACATCTACTCTCTCGGCGTGCTCCTCTGGACCCTTCTCGCTCGACAGCCCGTATTTAGCGGCGACACTCCCCTCGATATCGTCCAGGGCGTCTTGAACAAGAAAATACCAAACGTCACCACTATCCGCCTAGGCATCCCAGACGTCATTGGACGCATCATACAAAGGTGTACCGCCAAAAACGTGGCCGATCGCTACCTCTCTGCTAGTGGCTTGCGCCATGATTTAGTCTTGGTCCAGGAACATCTCGGGAAAGGGGACCTGCAAGCGCTTGTTGATATGCAGATTGGCTCCAAGGACGTCTCGTCCTTTTTCCTACTCCCGACTGTCATGGTCGGCAGGGATAAGGAGAGGAATGAGCTGCTTCGTGTCATTGACCGTGTTTTCAGAAGTCACTCGATTCAAGCCAAGGATACGCATCCTAGGTCCTCGGACGGCTCTAGCTTCTTCAACGATGCCTTTCTCCCCGATGACGCCTCTAGTGAAGGCGCTAGCTCCATTGGCGACGGCATCACCCGACGAAGCGGCTCCTTCACCCACACCTCCATCAGTGACCAGAAAATCTTCAAGGGCAGCTTCCAGTCCTCGGCACCTGCCGAGTCGCAAAACTCAGATAGCGCTTCCACGTCACACTCCATCAGCACCCTCCCCGCGCCTCGTATAACCCGCCGCTGGGAGCGCCACCAATCCATGTCTAATGACACCAACTCCGCCGCCGACAGCTCTGGTCATGACGGAAGTCGTGGCGGCATAGAATCCGGCGCGTCCACGCTATCTCGACAGCTCGGCACTGCCAAGTTCAGGCGTAGAGGCCAGTGCGAAGTCGTTGTGATTGAGAGCGCCGGTGGATTGGGCAAGACTTGCTTGATACAATCCGTATTGCCTGATATCCGCAGACGGGGATACTCAGCCATGGCCAAGTTTGACTCGGCCAGGAGAACCGCACATGGACCCCTCATCAAGCTCCTCTCCTCACTCTTCAAGCAAGTCTGGGGCGAGAGAAACACGGACACGCCGTTCCACCAAGCCCTCAAGCAGTACGTCCGTCCTGTATGGCCCGTGCTGCATAAAACTTTGGGTCTTCCAGAGTTTCTACTAGGCCCTGCCGACACCGTAGCTTCCCGCACCATCTCACTCTCCCAAAATTCGGGCTTGCGAAATAATAGTCGTGGCGGCAAGCGCAGAGGCTCCTCTCCAGGTATCTCCCCAAACCCCTCCGCTGGCGGGACCAGCGTCGCCTCCCAGACTGCACATGACTTTCTGCGCGCAGGCGTTTCGACAAAAACAAAACGTTTCGTCAACACCTTCCTAGACGTCTTGCGTGTTTTTACACATCACAAACTCATCTGCTTCTGCTTGGAGGACCTTCACTTTGCCGATGAGGAGTCGCTCGAGCTTGTCTCCCAAATCATCAGCTCCCGCATGAGAATGGTATTGATACTCACCCACCGGCCCGAAGAGCTCTCTGCCGAAAGGATGCAGAGCGTAGTATACCCTCCCGAGATCCAAGAACTGCCCAAGAGCAGCCGCCCGACGGTCACGAAGCTGAAACTGTCCCCCTTCACCGAAGCAGAAGTGCTAAAGTATGTTGCTGCCACGTTGGCCAGACCGACCGACGACATCTTGTCACTCGCCATGGTCATCCAGTCCAAGACGGCGGGCAATCCGTTCTACATCCGCGAGATGCTAAGCATATGCAACCGCAAGCGATGCATTTGGTACGACTATAATGACTCCCAATGGCACTATAACCTGGACAAGATTTTTGCCCAATTTCAAGGCGAAAAGAACTTTGACATTCTCGATACCGATTTCATTACCCGACGTTTGAACGAACTGCCCGCCGCAGCACGCGCCGTTCTTGCCTGGGCTTCCCTCATAGGAAGCTCATTTTCCTTTGCGCTCATTTACCGTCTGATGAGTGGCGAGTACGACTTTGAGGATGGCGCTCCGCTGTGTGCTCTCCAATCTCCCATGGAAAATAAGTACAGCGAAGGTGAGGCGATCGAAGGCCTGCAGGCGGCCGTGCAAGCCTACATCATTGTTCAGAGTGAGACGGAGGATCGGTTCCGATTCGCGCATGACCGATATATACACGCATCATCCGGCTTGAAGGAATGCAACGAACAAAAAATGCACTTCATTATCGCGCAAACCCTGCTAAAATATTACGCTGATGATCCGAGGGAACGAACCAGCGCCGCTAGACACATATGCAAGGCGGTGCCCCTGATCAAGACTCGCGTCCCCGAACGAGAGCACTTTCGTAAAGTTCTGAGGGAATGCGCCCAAGATGCAGTCGAGAACGGAGCCCGACCGACAGCCTCGAAATATTATCGCAAGGCGCTGCAATTGCTGCAGCCTAATGCATGGGAACAGGACGGCCCTGATGTCAGTTATGATGAGACTCTTCGACTATACCTCCGCACTGCTGAATGCTATCTTTACATGAGCAAGCTATCCAAGGCCAACGACCTGCTATCCGTCATCTTCGCCAATGCCAAGACACCGCTGGACAAGGCCCCGGCCTATGTGCTACAGTCCCGTATTTTTGCGCAAAACGGTAACTCTTTGGCCGCCCTCATATCACTCAAGGATTGCCTGTCTACCATTGGCGTGGAGGTTGAACGAGAACCAACGTGGAAAGCGTGCGATAAGAAGTTTGAGGAGCTTGCGGCAAAGATCAAGTCGATGCAACGCTCCGAGATCACACCTGTGCAGATTAGCAAGGACAAGGTCATGACATCGATTGGCGCAGTGCTGTCTGAAGGGTTAAGTGCTGCTTGGTGGAGCGACTGTCTGGAGTATTACTACCTTACCCTGATCATGCTTGATACCCATCTCACTCGGGGGGCTTTCCCACAGTCTGGGCTGGCGTTCCTGAACATGGGCGTCGTCGCCCTCTGTCGCTTTTCCATGGCCGAGTTTGCCGTTGAGCTTGGCGTCATCTCACAGGATCTGCTCTACAATGGCCGCGATACATTTTCTATTGCCCGCGGGCAGATGCTTCATACGTGCTTCCTCGCCCACATCCACTGCTCCATGCCGCTCGCCGTGGCGCAGACTGAAGATGCTATTGAACTGGCTTCCGTTGGCGGCGATCGAATGTCGACAATCCTCAGTTATGGACTCACCGCCCACGCCAAGTTCTTCGCAAGCGAGAATGTCGAAGACCTGGAGAGCTACTGCCAGTACGCATGCGAGGAAATACCCACCTGGTACGCTGACACGCGAGGTGGCGCCATGATCGTGGCTATCCGCCAGACATGTCGCGCTCTTCAAGGCAAGACGCGCGTGGACGACGCTCTTGGTATCATGTCTGACGAGCAGCATAATGGTGCTCGATATAAATCGTGGCTCATGACACAGACGCAGGAGAGCAATCGATCTATTCTCTTGTACGAGAGTGTCGAGTTAGTCAATTTGTTCCTGTATGGCCACTATGAAAGAGCGGTCGAGCTGGGCAGGAAGTGCTACAATCATCTGGACGCTCTCTGGTCTACTCGCAATAGTCGGCTGATTCTGCTGTTTTACGGGCTTGCCAGAGCTGGGCAGCTCTTGAGGCAGATGCAAGATCCGCGCTCACCTACAGCCAACTTTTCCGCGCAGACACAAGAAATTGTCAAGGAGATGCAGGGCTTTGTCGCCAAGATCAAGCAGTGGTCAGCAGTGTCAGATGTCAACTATCTCTGCTGGACGCGCCTGCTAGAGGCACAAATGGTGGAGCTGGTTGGTAATCACGGCGAATCAGTGGAACACTATGAAGAGTCACTCGATCACGCCAGCGAGCATGGGTTTGTCTTTGAAGAAGCCTTGGGCAATTACCTCATGGCTGGTTTCTTCCTTCGCCGGCGCGCGAGACGATCTGCGCGAGCCGCGCTGCTCGAGACCGTGGGCCTATACCGCCAACTCGGTGCTACTGGTGTCGCAAAGGCCATCGAAGAGGACCACTCCCTGCTGCTTCGCGGACCAACGCGAAGTCACCAGACAGCGGATGCTGCAATCCAGACCGATTTTGTCACGGACGCTTCGTCGGTCCAGTACCCCCACGTGGATGGCGAGGACGACCACGAGCTGACTCAAGTCAATTCGCATACTCTTATGGATGTCAAAGGCGACAGGATAGGAGCCTGGCGCGGCTCCATGAATATGCAAAGCGATGACGTGTCTGGCCTGCCCACGCTTGACATGATAGACCTGCATGCTATTCTAGTCTCTTCCCAGGTCATTTCATCCGTCCTACAAGTAGATGAGCTACTCAAGACCATGTGCGATGTCATTTTGCAGACTTGCGGGGGCTCGGCGACGCTTGCAGCCATTGTAGTGCAGGACCCTGACGGAGACGACAATTCATGGTGCATTGCCGCCAGTGGCGATCCTGAGAAGGGTGCATCTGCACACAACCCGGGCCTGCCCCTTGCTGCGAACTCCTTGATCGCGGACAATGTCGTACTGTACTGCACGCGCTTCCGCGAAGCTGTGTTCATCCCTGACCTCAGCATCGATGAGCGTGTTGGCAATGTCAACGAAACGTGGCTGCAAAAGAATCCGCTGGGGAGATCCATCATAGCCATTCCCATTACGCACGGCGACAAACCACTTCTCGGCGTCTTATATATGGAAGGTGAACCTCGCTCGTTCACGGATCGCAACGTCACTGTGCTGCAGCTCTTGGTGAACCAGCTCGCCATCAGCTACTCAAACGCCCATACCATGAGGGATCTCGAAAAGATATCGGCAGAAAATCGCTCCATGGTGTCTGTCCAGCGCCGAGCGCTGGAGAAGGCGATACAGGCGGAAACCAAGGCCAAAGATGCGGAAGCGGAAGCCAACCGCAACGTCAAGCTTGCTGAGGAGGCGGCCAAGGCAAAGTCGATCTTCCTGGCAAACGTGTCACACGAGCTGCGCACACCGCTCAACGGTGTCATTGGCAACTCTGAGCTACTACGTGACAGCGACTTGAACAGAGAGCAACTGGAGATGGCTGATTCGATTCGAGTATCTGCGGATCTTTTGCTGACCGTCATTAACGATATTCTCGATTTTTCCAAGATGGAGGCGGACAAGATGAAGCTCTACATTATTGCCTTTAATCCCGAGGAGATGGTCCGAGAAGTTGTCCGTGCCGTCTCGTACAGCAACCGCGAGAAGACGTCCAAGAAAAATGTCAAAATCATACAAGACATCAACTTGCCGTCAATGCTGATTTACGGAGATCCCATTCGCCTCCACCAGGTCTTGGGCAATCTGATCGGCAACAGCCTCAAGTTTACAGAGGACGGGTCTATTACGATTGGAGCCCGCCTAGACTCAGAAACTGCGGAGAGTGCCACTCTCACCTTCTGGGTCCGGGATACGGGCATTGGCATCCACCCGCAGCAGCTCGCCAAGCTGTTCCAGCCTTTTAGTCAAGCCGATGCCGGAACAGCGAGAAAGTATGGTGGGAGTGGTCTCGGCTTGAGCATCTGCAAGTCCCTGATTCAGGTCATGATGAAGGGCAAGATCCATCTGGAGAGCGAAGAGACGGTGGGGACGACGGCATGGTTTACCGTGACATTCGAAAAGACGGAGCCGGACGTGTTGGCTGGCGACGCGCTTGCCAAGTCATCACCACCCATCGATCAGTACTCGAGCTTGTCGCCGAGCTATGACCGGGCGATTGCCGCAAACCCGTCTATGAATCTTTCCAAGCTCGCGACCGAGGACATTCGCATCTGCATTGCCGAAGACAACCCAATCAATCAAAAGATTGCCATTCAGTATGTAAAACGCCTCGGGTACCGCCACGTCGTGGCGTATGAAAACGGTATGAAGGCCATCGAGGGTCTTCGTGCCAAAGCAAAGGATGGACAGCCATATCACATTATCCTCATGGATGTCATGATGCCCGTTCTTGACGGATACGAAGCGACAAAACTCATCCGCAAAGACCCCATCGAAGCTGTACGGAAGATTCTTGTCATTGCCATGACGGCGTCGGCCATTCAGGGCGATAGAGAAAAGTGTTTGGCCGCGGGCATGAATGACTACCTGGCCAAGCCAGTGCGCGCCGACGTGCTTCGGCGGAAGCTGGATGCCTACGTTAATGCCCCAGATAATCTGTTCCCAACACCGTCGCCAAGCCCACTGGAAATTTCGCAGGCCGAGTATGATGCGAGACTGAGAGCGGTCACGGAGTCTGCCAGCGAGCGGACATTCAGCCGCCATGCGCTGCGGACGGACGCCAGCATGGATCCTATGGAGGAGGGTGCTGTTTTTAACCAGCCTCTCGACTCGGACGGGCTGGTCGCGTGCGACAGCCCCATCTTTGGCTCGTCGGCGCCGTCGTTTCTGCACCGCAGTCGGTCCATCAACAGCTCGACATCGACGACGCCAAGCCCCTCGGAATCACCCAGCGATAGGAAAGAGGGCACTGCTTCTCGCCCGAGCGTAGACGATGATGCAGCAAAGGTGACGGAAGGCAGAAACGGCGCGACGACGAACGGTAATGGCGATACTTGATGTATCGCGTGAAGACGGGGATGTCTACGAATAATGCCAAAAATAATTAAATAATTATGAGTCATAAGACGGGTTGTTATTGTTGGAGGCGTATACCATGGTCGATATTTACTCTTTTATCTATGGATATCTTCTTTCTCATTGTCACTTTTTTTAGCGAAAATACGACCCTTTCTTTCTTTTCTTTCTTTTTTTTTTGGCCTATATTACTTGGCGTCATCACACCTCTTTTCTCGAGGGGGGTTTTTTCTTCATGGCGGGAGAGGTGGGAGGAAGGAGATTGGAAAAAAAAAACGAGAGAGACATTTCAGCGGTATTTAGCCAAGCATTTCGTTCTCTCAACATCTGTGACGAAAAATGTTTCTCCTTCCACTTCATTTTGTCCCCTCTCTAATACTTGCCTCTTTTTTCTTTTTCTCTTTGGTACCCCCCAGTAGTGAGGCTGGGAATAACCAAAGGGCGCATGTATGTATGCATCAGCTTGATGGGATGGGGTGACGGGCTATCTCTGTCCTTTTCTTTTCTTTTCATTTCATAATCAACATCTACCATGGATACATGGGTGAAGCAAATGAGACTACCACGGATTTGAACAAACCTTTTTTTTTTCTTGCAGCATTTTAGTTTTGTTTTTTTCTCCCGTCTCATTTGTCTTGTTTTCCTCTAAATCTGGCGAGGATAAGAGCCGAGGTATAAGCTGTGATGGCTATATATCTTGCGTAGCATTTTCCCGACTCCTGCGATGGAGGAGGCTATCCCGTTTTGAGGCACACGCCGCGCTCGGCAAATGGACTTTCTTAAACTTGGCAAAGGGTACTAGAAGACCAAGAAGAAGGAGAAGAAGGAGAATAATTGGGCTGTTAATTCCGCATTGCAACCGTAGACGACCCTTGTTTTTGCCCGTGGCGCAGTCGCCCCCCCGGAATCAGGCTGTGCGTGTGGGCGTGTGGGAACGAGGTGGGTTCCTATGACGTTTGAGGTGTCGACCCTGGGACTGGGAGCTGCTGGTACTAAATAAATACGATTAAGTTTACGATAATCGTTGTGCCTTGTTTTTCACCTTGTTTTTCTCGCCTTCTTCCTTTTCTAGATACAAGAGGAGCAAGGGAGAATCTCGACGAATCTCGACGAATCTCGAGCAAAACTCGGCATCATCATCACCACAGGCTTTGAACAACGCGACATCTCTTTTTCTTCTTTCTTGTCCTTTCTAGTTTCTCGTTAACCATCAGGGCCCTCGCATTACATCCATCATGGAATCACACGACGGCCAACTACACCAACTAGAGCCCCCGCCGCCCAGCTACGACAGCTGCATCGCCGCCTCTGCGTCTGCCTCCGCCAGCGGCGGCACCCTGCAGGAGCCGATCCTGCTCGTGCTCTCTGGGCAGGCCATCCTCGGGGGGTCGGCCGCGGCGCCGCCGCTCTACGAGATGAACCGCGGCGTCGCCAACCTCGGGCATGCGACGTCGTGCGTTGAGCTCACGCGGGTGGAGCGCACCATCCACGACGGTGGTGACAATGGTGGCAGCAGCAGCAGCAGCAGCATGCCCGTCACTTGCACCGATGCCAAACAAGCGGTAGACGTCAAGGAGGAGGAGGAGGGGAGTCCCGGCGTCGACAATGACGGTGAAGAAGAAGACGGCGAAAGGGAAAAGCTGCTGTTGTCGGAGGAGGAGGAGGGGGAGAAGACGTTGCCCATGACCACAAGCGCACCCGCACCCGCACCCAGCCCGCGGATCAAGGTCCGCAGGCGGCACATCATGGACCTCGTGCACCCGACCAACAAGGGCGGCACCGCGACGGGCCTCGCCGAGACGGCGTCCGGCGCGCCGGCGTACTACGCCAAGCCGCGGACCAGGACGACGCACGGCGGGGCGTGGGGGCTCAGGAAGACGCCCATGCGCTCGCGGCGGTGGCAGGTCCTGCCGGTGCTGGACACGGCGCCGCGGCACGGCGAGGCCAGGTACGAGGACAAGGGGAAGCCGCTGTTTCGGGTAGCGGCTGCATCAGGCGGCGGCAAGGGGAGCGGCGCGTACGAGTGGACGGATGCGGATGGCGGGGAGACGCTGGCGGTGGAGGAGGAGGACGAGGAGGGTAGAGGGCAGGAAGACGGCGGCAGGAAGAAGGAGTATAGGCTGAGGACGACGAGGCCGATGGAGAGAAACGTCTTGGATGCGCTGGTGGCCATGTGGTGCTGCAGGATCTGGGAGGAGTCGGCGGCGTCGCAACCGGACGTGTATGAAGGCATGGACAAGGGTGAGTTGTCGTCGAGTCTTTTTCTGTCTTCTCTGTCTTTTCTCTTTTCTCTTTTCCCTTTTCTTTTTCTGGGGGGAGGGGGGGGGGGGGGGGGTTCCTTTCTTTTCCGTTCCTCAACATCAGATGTCCCTGCTAACCGTCCGCGCAGTGCGTCGACGACTACGATTCGTCAAGCATCTTCCAGTTTCTCGCACCAGCACCATGGGTATCAGCCTGGGGGCCGCATTTTAGATGAGCTGGTGCTGCTGCCTTAATACGTGCCGAGCTGAGATGCGGGAAAACCGTCATGCGAGACAAGATGAGGGGGGGAAACGGTCAGAAAGATATCAACATGAAGGCGGGAGGTGGAATAATGGCGTGACAAATCTAGGGACCTTGTCCACTATAGAATTACTTACTCAAAGTATTTAAAATGATCATGCTTCGAGATTAAAATATGGAAAACTCAACATCAATGAATAGGGAATGGGCTGAGATGGTGGGAGAAGATGGTGGGAGAAGATGGTGGGAGAAGATGGTGGGAGAAGATGGTGGGAGAAGATGGTGGGAGAAGATGGTGGGAGAAGATGGTCATGAGTGAGGATAGCGGCGCGCGGGCCGGCCCCAGAAACACCAATGCACGGTTATAAGCGCTCGCTCTTTCTAGATGAGGTTACGTTACGCCGCCCGCCCTTTCTCCCCCCCCCTTCCCGGCCCCGGCGGCCCGGGCCTTCTGGCCTCTTTGCCACAACAGCGCTTCGCAAAAATGGTCACGGCGCGGGCCAGATGGCAAGAAAGAAGAGAAAGAAGAGAAAGGAAAGAGAAGAAAAAAACGAAAACAAAAAAAGAGAGGACGGAAAGAATTACGACGGCCGCCCCTCCCAATGCAAGTGATAAGTGCAAGCCAGCGCAGATGCCATCCATCATGACACAATGTCCCCCTCTTTTTTTCTTCTTCTCAACCTGTTTTGTTTTCCCTTATTTCTTGGCCTGTTTATTCCCATGATCGTATCGTCTCTCTAGATCGTCGACATTTGCTTTTTTCCTTCTTCTTCTTCGTTTTCTTCAATTCATAGCCCCCTTTTAGCTCGAGCTACCTGCCCTACCACAACACGCACATGTCGACGACCCCGCCATGGCTGCCCGCCGCCGCCGGCATCTCCGCCGCCGCCGCCACCGTAGATAGCCGGCGCTCGCCCGTACACAGCCTCCCCAATGAGCTGCTCGTCGCCATCTTCGCCCACCTCGACGCGTCGTCGTCGCTGGAGCCGCGTTTTCATGACGACCCCTCGACGCTCATGGACGACTACCTCGCCGCACGAAGACGGCCTTGGCGGGGGCGGGGGCCTTTCTCCTCCTCCTCCTCCTCCTCCTCCCCCCCCTCCTCCTCCGCACACCCCTTGCGATACTCTCTCAAGGCGACATCTCTCGTGTGCCATCGGTGGCGCGACGCCGTGCTCCCGCTACTGTTCCGCCACGTCCTCTGGACGTTTCGTCGGCTGGAGGAGCCGCCGCCTCCGCCGCCTCTCGGGGTCGGGCCCGCCGCAGATGCCGCGAAATGTTTCGACTTGCTGGCATTTCTCAGGAGAAACCGCCTCGGACACGCGGTCGAGGGTCTCACGCTGCACGTGCCGTGCCCGGAGCACCTGATCGACGACCCGACGGAGCTGGTGGGACGGTTCGGCCTGGTGCCGAACTCGACGGCGGCGGGGCACCAGTTCCATGCGCACGGGGAAGGGGAGGAGGACGCGGGTGAGGACGCGGAGAGCGTGGTGTTGTCCGAGACGGCGAGCCTAGTCCTGTCCGAGGTCAACGGGCACGCGACGTGGGCGAATACCTGGTTCTGGGACATGCTCTTTGGCGTCGTCGACCCCCTGCGCGTCACCCTGCTCGCTGCGCCGGTGGTGCTTGCCACCATGCTCAGCCGCAAAATATTTACCCGCTGCCAGCCGCTCATGATGACGCGGTACCACCTCCTCTCCGTATCGCGCTCGGCCCGGAGCAGCGCCGTGCCGCCGGCTCCACTATCCACATCTTCAATACCCGCCTCGCCCGACTCCGACTCCGACTTTGACTCCGACTCCGACTCCGAAGACTTGGCGTCGGACCCGGTAACGACAACAACTCTTTCCACGGAGCCCTCGCATCGCTTTTCCCCGCCGTGCGACAACCTGCCGTGCGAACTCTTTGCCCGGACCCGCCTGTGGACGTCGCTTCTTGCCAATGAGGGCTCGTCCGTGTCCATCTACAAAACGGACGCGTACGGGGAGACGCCGCCGTCGCCGCTCCTTAGCCTCCTCGCGTCGCGCGACCGCGACACGCGCCGCTTCTTCCTGCGGCGCTCGCTGCGACGCCTGGCCTACGTCGCCATTGTGCCCATGGCCACGCACGTGCAGGTGGTGCTCACCTCGCCGACACTAGTCCCGCCGCGCCTCCAAGAGCTGTTTGTGCAGGTCATGCCGCGAGGCGTCATCGCGGCTGCGGCCCCGGCGACCGAAGAATTGGGGGAAGAGGACGAGGGCGGAGCATGGGCCGAAGCATGGGCCGGATTTCGAGGCTTTGGCGGCGGCGGCGGCGGCTTCAGCGGCTCCTTTGAGGGGCTAGAGGTGGCGGACCTCATCGTGGAGCGCGACGCCGTGTACGCGCTGCTGTTTGGGAGCATCTTCGTGCCGGGCCCGCGGCCCGAGTTCGAGGCGCTGCGCGTGTTCGAGACGGGCGACGCCGACGACAACGACCCCGTGGCGTGGATGGAGGCGGTCGAGGCGGTGCAAGCGAGCGCGGTGCGCTGGAATGTGACGGCCAAAGGCCGCCTCGTCCGCGATGTGAAGAGGGAAATGGCTCGGCGTAGGAGCTGAGCGGGCGCGATGCCGTCGGCTCTGGCGCCGCTTATTAAGAATGAATCATTTTTGGGTTTGGCTGATGGCTGGGTGTTGGGTGTCGGGTGTTGGAAGAGGGGGTGTGAATGTGGGGAGAGTCGTGCATCGCATTGGGATTGGCGTTTTTGTTTCGTTCACGTTACACAGAGATGTACGGATATACACCTGCACTGTAGGATCGGTAAATTGCACATGTTCAACCAACAGATGAGATTTGGGCACGTCGTCGTGCCGCATGCATTGAGGTATGACCGCCCAGGTCCCCAGTTTCTATAAAAAGCTGACCAGCCTCGACGGGCGTCTACTGTGATACGCCGTGTGATGTCCATCATTCAATAAACCAAGAACCCCAGATATGCAAAATTTGAATCCAACAAGATATAATGAGAAATGCACGTAACCCCCGACACACACACGCACGCACGCACGCACGCACGCACGCACGCACGTGTAATAAATATTAGGACAAAAGAAATGTAAAAACCGCCTGTTAAAACAAAGTGCAGAAGAGAAGAAAATGAAAAAGCAACGAAAAAAAGACTGGACAATAAGTGTAGCAGAGCAGGCTGTCACTTATACATCGCTTCCACTAATATTGCCGTCCTCGTCGTCGCTATCTGTCAAGTCGACGGCAAGCTTTTGGGCCTCATGCTCCATCATCTCGCGGTAGGTGCTCCAGCTGAGGGCCAGGAAGGCGACGACAATCATGGAGCCGCCAAGCATGGCGGCGCCGCTGAGAGGTTGGCCGGTGAGAGCCCAGTCGGCGAGGGCGACGATGAAGATGGTGAGCAGGGCGGCGACGGAGGAGAGCACGGGAGAGGTAAGGGAGATGAGTACAAGGAAGGAGCCGCTGAAGATGGCGTTGCAGATGACAGCGAGCAGGACGAGACGGGCAGTGGCGGCGTCGGGCAGGGCAAACAACTCCCAGCCGAGGGAGTTGAGGATCGGCAGCGGGATCCACAGCACGGTGAGGGTGAAGAGGCCGATGAGGGAGCCAAAGGTATTGGCAAAGATCATGCCGCGGCCGGGGGAGACGCCATCGGGCGGGCAGGCGAAGCGCTTGTACATGACCTCGTAGAGGCCGTAGAGCACGGAGCCGAAGCCAATAATCATGTTGCCGAGGAAGCGGCTCTCGGCGCTGGCGTCGGGGCCGGAGGCGTTGGTGGAGGCGCCGGCGTCGGGACCGGAGTCACCGTAGGCGACGACGAGGACGCCGACAATGGCGATGAGGACGGCGACGGACTTGTCGAGGCGGAGAGGTTCGCGCAGGAGCGGCACGGAGAAGGCGTAGGCGAAGAAGGCGGAGCAGTTGTAGATGGCGGTGAGGTCTGAGGGGGTGGTCATGCTGACGGCGACGTACCAGCTGAGGCCGGCGACGGTGAGGGCGCTGGTGACGAGGGCGGTGATGCGGAGCATGTAGCGGACGGAGCGGGCGCTGTACTGGAGGGTGGTGCCGAAGACGTCGAGGGTCTGCATCTCGACCATGAGGGCCGTCGTCTTGAGCAGCTGCTTGTGGCGGCGCCAGAAGACGGGCCAGGGCTGGTCGAGCTTCTGGAGGCGCAGGGCGAGCAGCTGGGCGGGCCAGAGGACGATCCAGGAGCTGTGCGTAAAGTACATCATGCAGTAGGCCTTGTCCCAGCCGAGGTCGTGCTGGATGTACGCGCTCAGCTCCGTCTGCAGGCAAAAAGAGACGAGGGAGACGACGAGGAAGAAGGCGGCGTAGGTGTACTTTTTGCGGGCGGCCTGCTCGGCGGCGAAGCCGCGGGGGCTGCGCGAGCGCATGGCCGTCGAGCGCCGGGAGAGGGTCGGGCGGGCGGCGGCGGTGGTGGTGCCGACGGTGTTGATGGCGGGCACGGCACCGCGGCCGGGGCTGAGGGTGCCGTTGGAGCGGCCGCGCTCGGCGTCGTCGTCGGTGTTTTCGGGCTTGGAGAGCAGCGGCGTGCCGTAGATGCCCTCGTTGGGTCGCGGCATGGCTCGGATTCGGCTTGCGACGTGGGAGAAGGAGAAAACGAGTGTCGGAAGGAGTGGAGGGGAGGAGGAGGAGGAGGAGGCGGAGAGGGCGAAAAGAATAAGGTGCCCGGACAATTAGGGCATGAGGGCGCGAGAAGGAGAGGCTGACGATGGGTCTATCGCAGAGTCGGCCTTGACCAGCCTGTCGAAAGGGGGAATTGGAAAGAAAGGAGGTGTCGAAAAGGGAGCGCCCGTTTGCTGTCGAATGTGGAGGGAGCGGCGTCGCCCGCGCATGTATTGGTTTGTGAAGGGTGGAAACCGAGAGAGGATACGACCCTGTATCGGTTGAACCTGCTGTTGGGTGTGAGGTAGGTTCCTCGGTAGGGTAAGGTTTGATCGATGTCTTGGGTCCCAGATCGTGGGGGATATTGGTGATGTACTGAGTACGATGGCTGGGAATTGATGGGTGCACAAACGGGGGCGGAAATGTTCCAGTTGAGGATGAAGAGGACAGAGAGAGAGAGAAGGAGAGAAAGCCGAGAAAGCAAAAAGAAGAAAAAAAGATGGAAAGAGAGACGTTGGGCAATGTGGCTCGTATTGCTACCGGTTTAGGACGTTGGCCAGTGACGAGAGCGATAAAGCAGGCTGAGACTTTGCCGAGCCCACTGCGTCGTGACAAAGGGCAAAAAGCCACCTAAAAGCAGCCCAAGCCACTGTATGTGACCGTGTACATCACTAGGACCCAGGGCCGTCCGCTGAGCGGGCGGGTCTGGATGCGGACAGCGGGGAACGTTTTAGGTTTTTTTTTAGGGGTTCTTTAGAAGGGCCCTCAAGAGGAGAGGAGAGACACCCCAAGCCGGCCTCGGAACCTTTCCAACACGTCCAAACGCAGCCCGACGCTGTTGAGAGACAGTGGGTAAGTAGTGCCAGTAAGACACGTAAGACACTCCAAGACAGTGCACCGAACAGATTGCAAGACAATGTACGGAGTACGGAGGAAGAAATCCTACTTATGTTGTTGCGCGAAAAAAAAAGTCAAGAAAAAAAAAACTTCCCCTGATTATACCAGTAATAAGTATTGAAGCCCAGTTCTTTTACTCCGCTACAAACACTCCCTACCTCAAGTATTTGGTAGACATGGGTACTTACCTCCCTGTACCTGGTAGAGGCATGCATCGCCGCGGTTATCATGCCAGCTACCTTACCAGTACCTATACTCGCGTGCGCGTATTGCTGACACAGTGCATGTTACAGTGGTCACTGGTCATCATCAGCCCAAAGCGTCAGAAACAGACATTGGGTCACACGCGCGAGTCATCTGCACGACGCCCCTTTTCGATTAAGCATAATACCAGATGATGCCACTTTTTTATTCGCTTGCCTACATGTCTACAGAATCACGGAAACCAAACCACAGCAAAAAACAAAGCCACGCACGTACACACCTCCTGCAAGCTTCCGTGCGCGCGCCTTGGACAGCAGCAATAAGACCAGCAACATCCCGCATGTGCCCCCCCCAACCCAGCCTGCGCAAAGGTCAGTCGGGAGCAATGCATGGCTTCGTTTGCCATCACGCAGCCATGATTTGCCACGGCATGCCTCCCAACAGCAACAATGGCAACAACAATGACATCAAGACCGGCATTGGTTTTTTTCTTCCTTTTTTTTTTACTTGGCTCCCGGCGTGAACAGAGCTCGCTGCGTATCGTACGAGTACTCCAGCGTGCCGTGCCAGTACGGCGCCGCTTCCTGCTTCGCCGCTTCCCACGCCTTGTCCAGCGCCTGCACCACGTCCTCTGGCAGCGGACCCTTTTCGATATTGTCCAGGTTGCTCTCGAGCTGCTCGACGCTCGACACGCCGAGGATGATGCCGTCGTTGCCGTATCCGACACCGCCGCCGTCGCCACCGCCGGCGATGCGCAGACCCGAGTGGTGCACCGTCCACCGCAGCGCCGTCTCAATCAGCGTCAGCCCGTGCTTGTCGACGGCCTCCTCGGCAATCTGCAGCGCCCGGAACACGCCGTCCTTGAAGTACCGCGTGCGGTACCGGTCCCCCAGGGGGCCCGCCTCGTCCGAGAATCGCCCGCTCTCCGGCACCGCGTCCTTGGACCGGATCTTGCCCGACAGGAGCCCGCCCGCCAGCGGGTTGTACACGACCACGTCGAGCCCGTACCGCCGGCACGCCACAAACAGCTCCTGCTCAATGTGCCGCGTGATGCAGTTGTACATGCCCTGGTACACCGTCGGCCGCACCCACCCGTTGTACTTGCACGTCAGCGCCACCTCGGCCACCTCGTGCGCCGCAAAGTTGCTCAGGCCCAGCCGCACAAACTTGCCCGCCTGGTGCAGCCCGTTGAGCGCCTCGAGCGTCTCGGCGAAGGGCGTGCCGCGGTCGGGGCAGTGGAGGTAGAGGATCTGTGCGCGTTTTGGTTAGTGCATGGCCAGTTGGTGGAGAGCTCGTGGTAACGGTGGCTGCCACATTGACGACGACGATGATGATGATCGTAACGGTGAAGGTCACGGCAATGGACTGGCTCACTTACATCCACGCAGTCTGTGCCCAGCTCCTTCAGACTCTTTTCCACAGACTCGACCACCGCCTTGGCATTGTTGGCCCCCGGCTTGTGCGGGTACTCGACCTTGGTCGCCAGCGTGAAGCCTCGGTCCTTCCACTTGGCCTCGCGCGTAAAGGCCTCCTGCGCGCCGTCCACGTAGATGCGTGCCGTGTCAACCTCGTCGTAGCCCCGCGCCTGCAGCGTGTCCAGCGCCTTGCCCAGCGTCGCCGTGTCCGTGATGCGCGCCCCGGCCTCCTTGCTCGGGCCGAACGTCATGAGTCCCAGGATGACCCTGGGTTTGGTGCGAGCCGGAACGATGAGAGGCATTTTCTTTGGGGATTCTTTTTCTTTTTTTTTTTGCTGTTTGTCTCTGATTGCGCTGTTGCTGTGTCTTGTGTGTGTGCGTAGTTGCGGATGGCGAGCTGGCCAACGACTAGCTCCCCCCTCCGGTGCGGGGAGCTTTGGCTAGCTCGCGATGTCAGCATATCGGTGGCTGCCTCTGCCGTAACGGCGCCTGCTGCCCTCCACTTTCCGCCCGAGAAGTTGTGACGTAATTGTAGTGGTGGTGTCGATTTGGTCGGAGGACATCCCGCATGAATAAGTAAGTAGCTCTGATGGAAGGCCCGGGAGGAGGCGAACTGGGGCGAATTGACCGATGCACAGGATATATAAATGCTCCTTTCTATTCTCCGATCTGCCTGCTGCCCAAGTCACGGCAGTATGTTTCTTTCTTGCGTGGCCAGCTCACCTCCACATGATAGCCCAGTGCGCCGAACTTTTTTCACCGTTCTATTTTTCGATACTGCTTTGACTTATCAGGTCTAGCATAGGAGCCGCGTGTTGCTTGACCATCTTCGCCAGCCTCGGTGCTGTCTTGAATAGACAAAAAGTCACAAACAAGAAATGCGCTTCTACAATCATTGTTCAGTCATACCATGCATGCTTCAAAGCACCTGGGGACCTCGCTCTACCGCTGGCTATCGCGCCCTCAATGTAGATTCCCACCATCTAAATCAGGCGTGGTCGGATCAATATGCACAATTTCGCCTTTTGAAAGTTCGACTGTGAAGTCGACTCCTCTGATGCTAGACTTGCGATGTCCAATGACCAAGACGGTGCAATCTGCAAAGTATTCTCGCATGACACTTTGAGCGACCCTCTCCAGCTCTTGCTCCACGCTGCTCGTGGCCTCATCGATGAGGACGACCTTACTGCCCGTGTCCTCGCAGCGTAGGATGCCACGGGCTAGGCAAAATAGTTGCATTTGTCCGTAAGAGTAGCCTGCATCATCTAGCTTTGCATCTAGCCCTCCTCTGTCGTCGGAAACAAGGGGAGCCCAGATGCCAAGCCGAACCAGAAGATCTTTCAGTCTTGTGTCTTCTTTCTGGGCCTCTTGTGTCTTCTTTTCATGCGTGGCTTGGGGTAGGTTGAGGGTGAATGGAAGTAAATTCACCCGAACAGAAGCATCCAGCTTGATTTGGTCCTGCGAGACTGTTACCACCCGTGCTCGCAGTTGATCCAGAGGTACAGATGAGATATCTATGCCGTCGATCTTCATTACGCCCTGATAATGAAGGAAACCCAGCAAAGCTAGGAACGTGGAACTCTTTCCACTAGACGACGAGTTAGTCACGATTGCTTGTTTGGTGCGAGGAATTATGAATATCAACTTGCCTTCCAGAGCGGCCAACGATTCCTACTTTTTGACCTGCGTCGATTGAAAGTGAGATGTTTTTTAGTGCTGCTGGTCGTTCTAGATCGTCACTACAGATTCAGTCAGCCTTGACGTGCTCAATACTTCCCAAGAGTGTGCCACTTACCTGTACCTAGCAGTCACCCCAATCAGCTCAATATTACCCAGGGACGGCCAGTTGCCCGGCACATCCACATGTCCTTCACTGGACTCTTGTGGCGTGGTGTTCATAAATTCGCGCAGCCGATCAAGGGCCCCCATCGAAGTCTCCAGCTCAGTCCAGGAATTGATGAGCTGCTCCAGTGTCTTCGCGAACAAAATCAAGTTCAGAAATGAGAGGCCAATCGCCGTTTTCGAGGTAGTCTTGGAGGCAAATAGCGCCAAACTCATCAGTATAGCTGCAATAACCATACTCATAAGGCCTAGTACTAGGCCAAGCCACTGCTGAATGCAGAACATGTAGTAGAATCCTTTTTGGGAGTCGTCCAAGAGCCTGAACGCATGCTGAAGATTTTGATCTTGCCACCCGAGAGCTCTGATGTGGATCAAGCCTTCAGTCGTTTCTTGAAAATGTGTGTACAGTGGTGATTTTTTCTCCAGATCCAGAACTCGCACTTGACGAGAGGTACGCAGGTAAAAATACTGGATGAAAAAGACAGCAAGTGCAATGACAGGGAGAATAACGGCCATGTATGAAGCACCAGACGCGATGATGCCGGCTTGAATTGTCGCTGTGAAGAAGACTAGAGACATATCATTTTTAGACAAAATTTGTGGTAGATAGAGAGGCTCGATAGTGGCTTACCAGATGTTGTTCGAATAAAGGCAATCACAAGTGTGCGTGCCATCAAAGTCATATCCTGACTGAATCGGTTCAAGATAACACCATTATCAGTTGTACCCAAGAATCCAATGGTGGCTCGAAAAACAGTATCGAGAAGCTGCTGGTGCAGGCTCAGTGAAGCGCGAGGCATGAGATTCATCATAAGCACAGCAATTGCTGCAACAAAAAGAAGGCACGCAATCACCGCAATAGATGCGTACCCGATGAAGTAGAGGTCGTTTTCAGGATCTCGCTCGATCCACAACCGCATGTACACATCTGGGGCCATCTCGCCAACAGAAGCCAGAAGCATCACTAGAGCCCAGAAAGACACCTTGACTCTGCCCATAGGGTCAATAATTAGCCAGTAGAGGCTCACTTTTCCCTTTCGGCGACTTTTCATGTCTGGCCGTTGCAGGCAGTCATGAGCTCTTTTAGATTCATCCTGATCAAAGGACAACCGGATCTTCTCCTGTTCTTGGGCCTCTTCTTCTTCTGTTATTGGCACTTTGCCAGAATCTATAGATCTAATCATGGCCATGCGAGACTCCCTGTCATTTGCACTGACTTCAAGGCTCGCGTTGCCCTTGCCGTCAAGCACAATCAGCTGGTCAGCAACATCGTGGCACTCAGCTGTTTGGACGGTCAGCACTCCTCTGACTACAGTAAAAGGAGATCAATTCGGTGATGCACTCACGTAAATATGTACAAAATACAACCGCCGATCCAAACTCCCTGAGAATACCATCCTCGCCACACAGACGAAACAAGATGGATACCGCTGTTCGACGATCGAGCGAGCTGAAAACGTCATCCAACAACACTAACGCTTTGCGGGCGTACAGCGCTCGTGCAATACCCTATAAAACATGTTATTAGCTGTGAACTGGACGCAGACAAATGCCGAATACGGACCAGACGTTGCCGTTGGCCACCACTGAGGCGGTTTCCCCCACTACCAACTAGGTAGTCAACCCCGTCTGGAAGCAGCTGAAGATCTTGGTCCAGCATACAGCAGCACAGCACTTTCCAGAAAAGTTTCTCGTCATATGGTAAGGGTCCGATAACATTTTCCTTGATCGAGCCGTTCTGCAGCCAAACCGACTGTCCACACACCGCCGCTGTGGCTTCACTGACATAGATTCTTCCATCTATGAGCTCAGCTTCTCCCAAGATGCCTTCTAGCAGCGAGGTCTTTCCGGAGCCGTTCGCACCTACGACGCCTGTAATGGAGCCTGGCATGAGCACAAAATTGAGGTTACTGAGAATCGGTGTTTGAGCTCCGGCAAGCGCAATCGTCGCTCGAGAAAACTCCACGATCGGCACGGGCGGGTCGTTATACCCCAAGAGCTGACTATCGGGAGTTGGAGATGTCTCTCTCATGACCCTAGGATCTTTGCGTTCCTCCAAATCTAGGAAAGCCTGGATGCGACTGAAACAGCTGAACATGGCCCTCATTTTGGGATATCCGCCCAACAAAAGTGAAAGCGGATCTTTGATCAAGACCACGATAGAAAGACTTGGAAAAACCGTGGCGGCAGACATTTTGCCGTGGAATGTATTCCAAAATAACGCGGCAGCGATCACCACAACTGGTGTCAAATACTCGGCACAAAGCACGGCGATGACAGATATTGACTGTAGACCACGATACTTATTTGAGGACGCCATTTCGTCTTCGCGTTGGCTTTGCAAATATTTGCTGATGGTAGGACCCAAACCGAACATTTTGAGCGCCTTGAGCTGCCCGATAACTCGAGACGTTTTGGAAACTCGTATTTCGATGCTCTTGTTCCAGACTGCAAATGCCGAAGCCATCCAATTCCCGAGAAAGTAGGTCGCGATAGCCGATGCAACAAGTGGTCCTAGAACGGTAAAGCATGATTCTCCAACAAACAGAGACAAGAAGTAGACCCCTAGCCCAAGCTCTAAAAGTGTCATGATGAGTTCATACAACTTTGGCAAACCGTCAGCAATTCCCTCTATATCAGCGCTCATAAGCGTGATGGCAGCTGATTTTCTAGCCTCTGATTGAGAAATCCGCAGGCTCTTATCGAACATTTGAGCAATAAGCGCGCCACGAATGCGAGTGTTTAAGCGGCTGTTCAGATGGGCCGTGCCCGCCTTGGCGATGGTGGAACCTCCGAATGATAGGACTGTCGCCAGTAGATACAAGCCTCTTTCCAGATTCCCTATAGTTTCGTCTCCAAGAATGACAATTACTCGGTATAGAATAAAGGGCTGGGACAGATTACACACGCTCTGTGCCAGCCGGGGGAGAACAATAGTGGCAAATAGAACCCTCCACGTGCTAAGGCAGGACAAGAAGAGAGCATTACAGGAATTCCGACGTGATTTCATCCAGTAGTGCTTGAACTGGGGGTAAAGCATCTCGGCAGCAAATTCTGGCCCCAAGTTTCCCAGATCAGACAAGGTAAGGACACTGCGGAAACCGGTAAAGAGCAGCGGATATAAGTAGACGAAGAATGATCGATTCCAGTAGCCGCTGAGAGCTTCGGGGCCCAACATTCTTCGCAGCTGGAGATCTAAGAGAAGGCCCCCTTTTGGTATCTCTTGGAGAACTAGTAGAATGGCACGCAGGGCCCCCGATGTGGCAGCAAGAGCACCCATTGGGGCCAAGCCTGGACGGTTGAAGAGAGAGTAACTCTTGACGGCATCAGTCAATATGCCGAAGCAGAGGTAGAGGCCAACAAGCGCTGATGCGCGAATAGCATGACGATGCTCGAGATGGACTACGACGGCAATGGTGATGACAGCAACGAGATCCAGTGAAGCTGCGGGAAGGGCCGTCTTGGGCCGAAATCTGCCAACGCAAGCACGAAATGCGAGAGTTGCAATCTCTGTACCAACAAGTGCGGCGGCGACAATCTAATAGAAAAGCCATGTTATTTAGTATGGTATTGTCATTGTGCGCGCAGTGAGAGTGAGACGTACCGCCTTGATCCACAAGAGAGGGCTTCGACGAACATGGACAGGGTTTCTCGCATAATGAAGAAGAAGCAGAGGAGAAAGAACTATCACGGCACCGGACGGAACGAGGCCAAAGAAGACATTCTCAAAAGTCAGGGTAAGGTCTGGAACTGCTGTCTGCGGCGGCCAGACTGCCTGGTCGGCATTTTCGGTTGCCATTGCGGCAGCAGCAGCAGCAGCAGCTCTTCACAAGAGCACGTCAACGGAGGGAACGAAATTACGTCTGATTCAGCCCAGGACACTGCCCTGTGAGTGCGGCCTAGAGAAAGACGCGACAAAGTTAACAAAAGCTGGGCCGTGGCAATGTTGGCGATTTGCTGGGAGCTGTGGCGTTGGGCGGTGCCAGCCGACGACTCCGTTTTTGAAGATGAGATCACTTACCAGTATTACCCAGTAAGACATCCACCCCCGCAGTGGAGGAGATGAACCCGAACGTACTCAGTACCTATCGAGGTGGGTGCCCCAGCCACCTAGTTGCAACTTGGCTTGTTACCCCTAATAGTATTTTATCACGTGATGGGTCAAAGGTACTTCAATTTGGCTGGGGTCTGCACCTATAAATAGGTATCTTTTCCCTTTGTTAGAATTCTCTTTTGTAATCCCTTAAGGAACAGTAATTTAATCCTGTTGTGCCATTTTGTCTCTCTGATTCGGCTGCGCATTTGAGCCTATCAATCATCACTGGTATGCTCAAGCCCACCTACGTTGTGACAGTACCAGTACTTTGTACGAACTAGGGCGGGTGGGTGGATGGATAGCCCCGAATATCGAAGCTAAAATAATTAACGGCGAGCCGTCCTGGCCAACAATGTACAAAAGTCCCACCCATCCCAGGGTCCATGATTGGTCTCCCCTCAGCGGGACATCGGATGGCGTTGCAGTGGCTCCATCAGGAGAACGAGGCTTGCATAGTACCAATACTTTCAAGTCATCACCTACAAAAGTCCCTGTCCAGACCGGCTTTCGGCCTCGAACTACTGATACCAGTACTTGCCTTGCCGGTAGGACTTATGAGCCCAGCCAGGCGTCGACGTCTACGATCTCGGATTTGGGGGTCTTTCCCATCCCCTCTACGAAAAGGCTGTGACCGTGTGCCAGGCACGATTGCCCCCCAGAGCTAGAACCCGCTAGACGGGTGTTAATTCTCACATATGTCACTACACGTCGATTATGATTCAATGTTGACATCGTAGGTAGAGTTCCGCACTAACAATCATGGCATATCGCGACAGGGCGGGACGACGTTCTGCTCCTTTCGACCACCTGAAGTTGAATCCTGCCGGAAAAGCCCCAGAGCTACAAACCGAAGACTAGGGAAGGCTCGAGACGGAGTCAGACTCAAATCGTTGCTATTCATTCCATTGTGGAACTATACACTTGTAAGAGGCCAAGTATTTACAGCCGAGACACGAAAGAAGACAAAAAGTAAAATGTACATGGCCATCCTCAAGTCCTGGCACCCAGTACTTCGTCCGGAACGGCAGCCTTCAGTTGGCCACTGTATGCCGCCGTGTCTGCGAGTCCATTGTTATAGGCAACCTGTAGTGCCGCTGCAATTGCAATGTCATGAGTCAATTTACCAAGTTGGAAGCAAAAAATAAAAAATGGTGATGGAACGTACGGACACGGGCTTGCACGCAGCTGCTAAGAGCACATAGAAGGAGGCTCGCGGCCCAACCCTTTCCTGGGAGCATTGTGTTTGGGAAGAAGATTGGTGATGATGAGATTGCGAAATGTTTGCGAGGGCCAAAGTCGGGATTCTCCAGCCCGGCTTCGACGAGACACACCTGCCCAACAGAAGATATAGACTGGCCCACTGGCAAATCCACGTGATGGCCGCGTTTCCGCTGTATTCCACAGATCTCGTTGAGCTAATGAGTCCAGGCAACCCTGTTGGAGTCAATGTCATGCGAACACGGCGGTGTTTCACTCCAAGCTTACAAGCCCCGGGCAAGCGCGATCGATGCCCACTGCCAAGTAGAACTTGTGACTGGATGGCAGGGCGAGAAAAGTACAAGTACATGGCTACTGGCGGGGGGGCTCGGTCTAACAAATCCTTTCATGCAACAACCAGGGGTGTTGGGCGCATGGCCTTCCCCATGTGGTGTGAAAACCGTAAATTGGACCCGTTGGGGCGCAGGCAGTGGGCGGTTCGATTCGGCCACCGTATCAGGAGTACTGATTCGACATTTTGTTGCCCAATTTACATGTGGCTCTGGTGTTGAGAAGTAGATAGAAATAGCCTCGATTTGATGTGGCTGCAAGAGCACAAAGGGGGAAGTAGATCTTGGGAGCCGGGAGCCCAACTGAGCGAAACAGGCAACAGAGATTCCTTGGACTGCCCCCTGCGGTAGTTACTCCTTGATATATCTTTGAAGGGGGTCTGTATCGAAGAATTCAAAGGCAATAACCGCTTTTAATGTGTCATTGATAAAAAACAAAGGCCGGTGTACCGGTGTAAAGTGGCTGCCGGTTGTGTGGAAAGGACGGTTTGCTAAAGAAGTATGCGACAGTCCCGTTGAAAGTATGCGACAGTCCCGTTGAAAGTATGCGACAGTCCCGTTGAAAGTATGTGACAGTCCCGTTGAAAGTATGCGACAGTCCCGTTGAAAGTATGCGACAGTCCCGTTGTGACTGGATGACAGATGACTGTCAAATCCCACCTCTCTGCTGAGTACAGTCTGTAAGAGATGGCTCTCGTCGCCGTCCAGGTTGCATCACCAGCCCGGACCAACGCAGGGCAGAAGAATGCGCAGTTGCCAGAGTATCAATGAATCCTTCCATTCAGTGGGGGCGGGCTGATCACTTACTTGTGCATGGGGTGGTGCTGTTGTTGGTACCAACAGCAGTTCGTCTCAGTGCGTTCTCGCTACTTTGCACCTCGACTCGTTCTGAAATATTCAATCTAGACATCACCGTGTTTAAATACCCGTTTTCAAAACTCGAATCTCATACATCTCTACCCTCGTTGCATAGCGCTCTCAGGCCATATCTATGTCGAGAGGGACAGCCCCAACCATGGCGCTTATTACAGCGGACCTTTCCAGGGAGTCTCTTCTTTCCTCTGCCACCAGACTCATGATTCGGCACAAAAGTGCCATGCTGAATAGCCTTCCTTACCTTTTGCTACTTGTCATCTTTGCTTCCAGCGCATGCCATTGTCTTTCGCGGTCTGTCAGTCGCTCTCCGATATTGAGATCGCGACCGATCCCGGTAAGATCCGCCCCAGGCCATTTCATTCCTCCGTTTGTTCATACTGGTTGGCAGTATGCTGCGTACTTCTTGACTGGTCTTGAATTAACAGTTCTGGCGTTACCTGCCATGCTCATTTCAACCGGACTCAATGAAGCACGCGCTGTCATATCACTCAATTTTCTCGCGACAATCACGGCACTGACGGTAGCCCTTGTATCGCACCGCCACCATATACTAGCACCGAATCATTTCAATCTTTTTTTAATCGCTGGACCTCTCATTGGTGGCACTCAAAGCATCCTCCTCTTCTATATTCATGAACTCTCTTGG
Source organism: Cordyceps javanica (assembly GCF_051103115.1). Classification (NCBI taxonomy): domain Eukaryota; kingdom Fungi; phylum Ascomycota; class Sordariomycetes; order Hypocreales; family Cordycipitaceae; genus Cordyceps; species Cordyceps javanica. The sequence goes on along the minus strand of NC_139301.1, from coordinate 1,307,668 downwards.
GCGGGCGGACTTGCCGCGGCGTCTTGCATTGTTCGACTTTTGCTACTCATTCTGAACGACGCTTTTCAGTCATGGTATTCCGACAATAGTCCTGGCGTATGCCCTTCTGAAGAACTAGACATTAACGTGAGCCCGACACTGTCTTTCTTTGCATGTCTCAACCCTGCGTTTCTCAGTCGACTCCGGAGCAGCTCCAGCTTGCAAGATCTTCCGAATCTGGGCTCGACATTCTCATCCAGACTGTTACATGCGCAGCTGCTTCGAAAATGGCGGACCGCAATTCAGTTGAGAACGAATAGCCTTGCTATTGTGTGCGCAAAAACCTGGAAAGGTTCTGTCATGGTTGCTTTGCTGCTGCGTGGAGCATTGTCCGGCTTCTCGTTCGCTCACGCTTTCCTCCTACATAGAGTCATATGTGCGCTACTTCAAGCCGAATTGGATACCCACGGGAAGCTAAAACTGTTCATTCTCTTTGTTCTCACAAGTCTCGGACGAACCATGTCCAAGGTCGCGTCAAGTAACGCAGCAAACCGCTTGACAACCCGAGTACGGGGAGGTCTAATCGTTTTGCTATTTGAAAAACAACAAAACCTCACAAAGGCTAATGGTGAAAACCCACCCTCACTTTACATTATTCGCTCCGATATCGAAGTCATTTCAGCAGGTATCCCGGGCCTGATCAAGTCTCTGTTCACTGTTATCGATACTGGTCTTGGAGTCTACTTTCTGTCTTTTTTCATTGACAAATCCGCCGTTGCTTTGCTTCTTCCTCTGGCTACATCAAGTGTCTTTTCAATTTTCTTTGGAGACCGCTTGTCAGCATCAAAGCGACTCTGGGACGAGAGTTTCGCTGCTCGAAGGGATAAAACCTCATTCATGCTCTCGCAGCTTCCGGCGACCAGGATGATTGGGTTGGCGCGTACAGCTACCGAATACATCAGCCGTCTTCACAGGGCGGAACTAAAGCAATATAAAGCATTCCAGATCATCAAATGCGCAGCAAATTTCTCGGTTGCTTTCTCAAGTATCATGACGCCAGTTGTGCTCTTTGTCTCGGCGTGGTTTTCACACTCGCTCACTGCCGAAACTGCAATTGCAGTCTTTTTCCCGGTTCTGAATATTGTCTCCCTTCACTCGAATTCTGTTGCAGCAATTCTCCATGAGGACCCCAATATGACGGCAATTTTGGCTTCATTCTCTCGAATTCAACAATTTTTATTCCTTGAAGAAAGAGAGGATCCGCGAATCATCTCGGCGCATGCCAATAACGCTCAGCATACCACTGCAGTTGCTTCCTCATCACAGACTGCTACACAAAAAGCTCGAGATAGGCCGCCTAATTTTCTTCATTTCTCTTTAGCCTCTATCATACCTTTTGGAGCCAGCTCACCCATTTACACCAACATTAACTTTTCGCTCCACCCCGGTAGTATTACCGCCGTTGTCGGCACTAGAGGCTCAGGCAAATCAACTTTATTGGAAGCGATGCTTGGCGAAACGAAGATAAGAGATGGCAGCGTTTATGTCGGCGATGATGTCATCGGGTTCAGCGGCCAGTGCGTTTGGTTACAAAGCCTATCAGTACGCGACAATGTCATTGGCCCCCATCCGTTCGATATTAGGCGCTTCAAGCTGGTAATTCGTTGCTGTCTGCTTCAGGAAGACCTCAAGAAGTTTCCGGGTGGTGACTCTTTTATAGTCGGAGTTGGGGGGTCAAAGCTAAGCAATGGCCAACGCCAGCGACTAGCACTGGCGCGCGCTGTTTATCCCGACCCTTCTATGCTGTTATTAGATGATGCTTTCTCTTCGCTGGATCGAAGAACTGCTGCTTCCATCATCTTCCGGCTGTGTGGAAAGGACGGTTTGCTAAAGGTGTCAGGGTGCACGGTTGTGTTTGCTACCTCCCTTGCCGAAATTGCTGATCTTGCGGATCAATTCCTGCTTCTCAATGAGAAGGAGCATGTGATACGCTTCCAGCCAAACGATGGCAAGCTGAAGATCGCTGAGTTCCTGCGGCTGCAGCACGTCAGTGCATCGGAAGCGGTGGAAGAGAAACAGCGCCACACTATCCACAGGGTTTCGAAAGACGCAACAGCAGGACGAGCAGCGGCAGCGGCAGTCATCGCCTCGACCAATAGCGGAAACTGTGCCCTTCTAGCACATGTTTTCCGCTCTATGGGGCCTTTCAACTTGATCTTTATTTGCTTCTTGGTCTCGTTTTTCTCCTGCGGGGTGATGCTTCCTGGTAAATATGATCGCAAGGTGCCTTTGAACGTGTATTAATAACTGGGTCAGAAATCCATATCAGCAGATCGCTTGAAGAGAAGCGCAATGATATCGAGTACATCAGAAGTTACTCTGCTATCAGTGGCTTGATTTGCGTGCTTAGTCCGCTCCTTTTTTGGTAAGCCTCTCCTTTGAAACGCTTTCGAAAGCGCATCCTGACATTCTATAGGATCCTTTTTGTACGACTATCGTCCAAGGCATCTGCTCGTCTTCATGAGCGACTCTTAGATACTCTAGTTCGGTTTGTTCCTTCTTTTCTTCTCCTTGTTGATTCTTTTCTCTTGGACTGCGACTGCCCACCTCCCCATCTCTATTTTGCACTTTCACTATACGACAACGCTGACTCCAACCAGGTCAACGCTGGGTTATCTTGGTACCGTAGATCCCGAGTCCCTTTTAGACCGGTATGTCGTATCAAAAGCTAATCAGACTCACGAAACCGATGCTGACCTACCCGAGGCTCGGCGAGTCGTTACATAAACTCACACATGTAGTGCCGACTTGCATATTTGGGATATTCTACTGTCAGCTTCATACCCAATACAGCTGACTGAAGACTAAACTGATCCTCTATAGGCGGAACTGCTCTTGTAGTGCACTGTTGCATTCTTGCCAATGGCTCGAAGTATTTAACTCTGGTCTTTTTATTTGTTGCTTACCGTGTTTGCCAGACTTTTATTCGCAAATCGCGCCGAATACACGAGTTGTATTCCACTCAAGCGAAGCTCCTCCAACTGCTATTCCGGGAATCTGCTGATGGGTTGATGCATGCCAGGGCACTTGGCTGGCAGAGTTTCCACTTCCAGCAAGGACTGCGTCTGATGGACGACTCACTGAAAGCATTCTTCTACATGAAGTTTACTGAAGTCTGGGCCGAAAGTATCACGTCTGCTATTGCGTCTCTCATCACTACTTCCCTTGCGGGAATAGCTCTGTTTTCTGGCATCAACAAGTCGGTCTCAGCAGTGGCTCTGTCTCTACACTGCGCCAGTCGTTTCGACGAGACTGTATGGAGAGTCGGCGAGACTGCAATACTTTCGGATGAGGCAAAATCTACCCTGTCAGAATTGCTTTCCTGGATTCAGAAAACGCCTCAGGAAAATGACCCGCCCGCGCTTGACCTACCTGAGAGCTGGCCTCACGAAGGCCACATAGAGCTCAGAAATGTGACAGCAAGATATGGGTATATTCGATCATCTCACTATTGTATTCACGAATGAGGAACTGACCCTATTTTATACCATAGTCCTGATACACCAGACGTTCTTCACAATATATCATTGACAGTGAATCCGTCCGACAAAGTCTGCGTTTTTGGGAGAACCGGAAGGTTGGCGCACGATGAGTATTTTAATTCTGAGCATTTGATTTTGACTAATTGATTACCAGTGGAAAGTCAACCCTTCTCCTGGCCATCCTCGGGTTTCTCGAGTACAGCGGTTCGATAATAATTGATGGCGTAGATATCGCCACTGTTCCTCGTCATATTCTTCGGTCTCGTATCATTTCCATCTCTCAGGAGCAAGTCGAACTGGATGGAACAATTCGATCAAACCTTTTGCCATACGAGCCCGCAGTCCCTGAAGGTGACACGGAGGCCGAAAGAACAGCTGCGGTTGCAGATATCGATGCTCACTTGCAAGAGTTCTTGACCGACATAGGCATTTGGCCCGAGATACAGGACAACGGCGGCATATATGCAACGCTTCGAACTGCTGATCTATCTAGGGCTACGATCAAGACGATTTGTTTTTCTCGGACTGTTCTACGATACCTTCGATCGGATGGAAGACTCGTGTTGTTGGACGAAGCAACAAATGGTATCGATCTCGACCAGGACACAGCTGTTCAGAAGTCTATTTGGGAGTTCTTTGAAGGTTGTTCGATTATACAAATTGCACACCTCAAGGAAAGCACGGAAGACTCGGAATTAAGTGTCGAGTTGTCGGAGGGGAAGTTTGTTCATGTTCAGCGAGGTCCAGCGCTGCTTCCGGGTGTGCAGCCTCGTAGTCGTCCACTACCATCTCCGGACAGTATTATCATGTCTGCTGGTAGCAATTTTACGACACCTGAGCGTATTTTGTCGCCAGAAGATGGACTGATACCGGCAACTGGCGGCACGCCGCTGTGGGACAACCAGATGGCGCCGCGAATCTCTGCGCCGGAGCCCTTGGATGATGACATGGTCCCCCCCAACGAGCTCATGCTCGGTTTCCACAATCCGATTATGTCGCCAAGACTTGTGGCTCCATGGAATAGTGGAATAAATTCTCTCGGCAGTCGTGTGGTTCCATCTGTGTATAGGTCAACACCGTCTGTAAGCCGAGCGTCGTCAAATGTAGCACCAACCCAGAGGCAGTCAACTAGCTACGGTCAACTTTGGGTCTCTTCGGCTGCATTTTCCAGACAGCTGCAGTATCACGTTCAAGCTCCTGGTGACCAAGATGGTAACAATTCGGATCACAGCCACGACTCGGTATTGAATTTGGAATCGACACTCGACTACGACAGCCCAGGAGCTTTTGATCAAAGGTACCAGCCAGTGCCAGATTGCATACAAACCACACCAATTCAAGACTTGTCGGTCAGACACCAGCCAGTACCGGACCGAGGGCCATTGACAAACTTCAATTGCGTTTTGAATTATGGCATCCGGCTCAGATCAGATGTCGAAGTGAATTCTGACGGCACCTCTACTAGCTACGATAGTTCCTCTTATCAAGGTCCCTCCAGCTATGATGACAGCTCCGCATGAGATGTTGACTGAGTAGACTGCATGATTTTGGGCGGGATGGATGCCTTTACTTTCTTCAGCGCACAGTTGCCCACTTTCAGTTGTACCCTATGTGTGAGCGTCCTCAGGGTAGCATTGAATCAGAATTACAGTAAATAGCAATAGCTTATCGGGTTAATTCTCGATCGTTATTCCAAGTGTGGCTCTGATGGAAGCCGTTTTCGCGGATTTTTCGCGGATTGGTTGGTGCCAGGGCATGATCCACCAAGTATGCCATGGTGAAACAGCGAAAGTGCGGTGAGAAGCAGCTGTTCCAAATTGTTTACTTTCCGTACAGGATAAACCCTGCTATGGCAGGGAAATAAACTGCTGTTCCATTTGCTGCGTTGCCGGGAAAGTCACTTTGACCAAAATAGAGGAAACTGCAGAGACTCCATGCATGCATGCATGCACTGTGCCTAATAGAAGCTACCACTCATACCAGTACTCGTTGTACGTGGAGAACAAAGGCGAGTTGCAGTGGCCGCATACGCATAGGTGTACGCATGTCCCGGACAAGGAGCCTCGTCAACTAGTCCAAGCACATACGCCGCCGGTAAGAAGAAAAACCCCTCAAGAGAAGCTAGCATTGCAAATATATTGGTCACCGTCAGGTGTAACCGGCTCAGGGTAAGATGACAAAAACTTCCCTGCGCGTGCGGGACGCCTGGAGTTAGCGGCAGGCGCCCGCCCACCCGAGTCAAGCGCCACAGCGTCGCATAAGTTGAAAAGGATACTGTGTGCGAATCCTACTGGAGGATCGAAGCCTTGGTGGTTTTGAGGTGGGCACACCAATTTGCTCACTGCACAAGCAGGGGTCAGACGGCTGAAAGACTCCTCATCGGCAAACTCACTGCCACTGCGGGTGCCTGTCAAGCCGCGTGAGAAGCAAGGCCAAAGTGAGGACCAGCGAGAATTGGCCCAGTGTCCCTTTCCTTGGTACGATTAGGCGCCTAGGATTTACTCGTCGGTTTCTCGCGGGAGCGACGGAGGCGGGTGGCCATTGGTGCTGGTAGAGTAGATAAGAGTGCGGGCCACCTTGGCCAAGCCTGTTTGCCCGTCTGCCCGTCAGCAGGCTCTGAGTTGTCTGCGCCTGTGTGAGCTGTGTGAGTGGGCAAGGCCAAGGATGCTCGGCGTCATTCTGTCCAACCATGAATCCATGATACATATCCTAGCAGGGAACTGCGTGGTTGTGTGGCACACCTGAGATTGGCTCCAATCCCGCGCAGACGGGTGACGGGTGACGCGCTGAGCCGGGGCCGGACCAGAGTTGGGCCGTGGTGCATGCAGCATCCTCAGTACCAGTAAGTGCAAACGAGCGGAACCGAGTCTCGATCTAGCTAGCTCCCAGTTCTATCCCGCTGTCTCGAGGGAGGCCAGATGATGGCCCGGCGGGGTCTCGCGCCAACTGTAGGATATTTGTAAAAGGAAGAGGGTCGGCCGGGGCCGGCGTAGAGGGTAGAGAGGAACGAGTGACGCGCCTCAGCGACTGTCGCCGAGCCTTGTCTCAAGGTGTAAGCTGCGAGAGTAAAGGAGCGCGAAACGAGGACGAGTAAAGTTGAAATCGATCATGAGATGGGGGAGTCTGTAAACGGTTGCAAAGCGCTTGTCTGTGTCGCTGGACAGGTGGACAGGTGGACAGGTGGACAGCCGCTACCCGCGTCCAGGAGCAGGCCGGTGTATCCATCGACTGATGGTGACGAGATCATACGAGCGCATAACGACTTGCGACCCCAGCGAGCGGAAGCGGTCGATGATGAAAACTGGGCTCGGCATGGGGGAGGGAGGCTTGTTGGCGCCCGCTCGCTCGGGTTAGTTAGATGGTGGGATGGATCATGGCATGGTTAGCTACCCATCCATCCGCCTATCTGCCATGCCGTCCCCGACCGCATCACTCGCCAACTACTGATAACTAGTTAGTGTCCGCCCACCCACCCCGACTCTTGCAGCTAACCAATAATTATTATCAAGCTTTGGCCCGGCGCGGCCTGGGGCGATGGAGTTGGGCGTACTGGCAACTGGGTAGCAAATCTGCCCACGTAAACTGGGCGGAAACTTGCTACCCCACTAGTTAGTTACCTCTCGGCTCAATGCTGCAGGGCCGCCGCTGCTCTCTCGTCGAAGCACCACCCGTCGTCGTCTCTCCTCCACCCTTCAAACACACATGCTTGTCAAGAGGCGGCCGTCCTTGCGCACCGGGGTTCTGATCCTTTTCGATGCCGCACGAGTCCGCGAGCTTGCTCATTGTGACACGAGCCGCTGCACCTCGGCGACCGCAATTGGCTGACCAACATGGCCTCGAGTGACGCGGACGGCAACGCGCGCGAGGCGTTGTTCTGGTGGGAGGGCCTCTTCGGCAAGGCAGCCGCCGCCGTCCATGCGACCTTTACGTATGAAGAATTGGTTCTTCAAATCTTGCCGCTGAGCCTGGTACTGGCGCTGTCGCCCTTTTTTCTGCGTCACTATTCCCAGACGCCGGTATACTTGCGCCGTCTCCCATTTCCTCGCTGGAAACTGGTAAGTCGGCTGCTGCTCGCCGTTGTCCGCTGTGCTTCTAACCTGCATCTGTCTACTCAGTTCGCCGCCGGCTCTCTCATATGCCTCGAATTCTCAAATGTGCTTCTCCGCCGTATGCGACTCGATCCGCAAGCCGATGCCATGGTCGCTGCAGCACTCATCGATCTCGTTGCCGCGCTAACCATAGGCATCATCCTCTATATTGAGCAAGGCCATGGAATCCGTGCGTCATCGATGCTTTCCATGTACCTATTCCTGGGTTGCATGATTGCTGCTGCCAAATGCCACATTTTTTATTTGGATCAAGGGTTGTCGTCTGCTTCAGCCATTGCTGCTTCAGCTGGTTTTTTTCGACTCCTGCTTCTACTTCTCGAGGTGTTCCCAAAGAAGCAGCTCGTGGTCGACCAAGACGCTTCCCTATCACCGGAGGACCAAGCTCTCCTGGAAGAGAGAAGGCGCCGTGCCTGCTTTGTGTTCCCCGAGCTCTCCATTTCCAGGCAACTTCGCATCTCCATCGAAAACGGTAATCTCATGCCCATTGCGTTCGAGTTCGCATCCGATCGCTTGTATGACAAGCTAAAGAGCTACTGGCAGCTGAGTGATGAGATCACGGAGAAGATGGAGAAAATACGACGAACAGCACAGATCGAAGGCAAAGCAGCACCACACCTTGAGCTCGAGAGTCTGTCGTCAACGTGTTATAGGGTCTGGGACACTGAGTTCCGTCGGATGCTGGTGCCGCGACTCGTTTTTGCCATCTGCACATTCAGCCAGCCCTTCATTCTAAAAGCCGTCATCGATGTTGTCGGCCAAGATCAGGTTTCCCTCTTGCGCAAAGCATGCCTCATCACTGCCACACTCGCAGCCTTTGTTGGCATGACAATTGGCAAATCATCGTACGCACATATGAACTATCTCATGGTTACACGCTTACGCGGAGGCTTCATCACACAAATCATCGAAAAGACTCACCGCATCTCATACAAGCACGCACGTGAATCTGCCACGGTCTCTCTCATGAGTACTGCTATCGATGGCATTGCTGTCGCACTGCCCAGAGTCGTGGAGCTCCCAATCATATGTTTGGAAACTTGCTTTGGCATATACGCGCTTTCCACCTTCATCGGAAACTCGAGCTTCCTGGTGGTTGTCCCGATCCTCATCTCGAACACTATTTCGTGGTTTTGGGGCTTTGCAACCGAACCCGCACTCGTCGCATGCAACGAGAGTGCTGCGGCTCGGGTATCGAAGACTGCATCCGTTCTGCATCAGCTGGGTGCAATCAAGATGATGGGGCTCGGACCTGCCATTGTTCATCATCTTCAACACCTACGACAAGGAGAGGTGAACTTGTCCAAGAAATATCGACGTCTTGAGACGGTGACCGTACCACTGGTTCAGTTTGCAAGCGTCATGACTCCTGTTTGGGTGGTCAGCAAAGCGCTCTCACGAGAGGAATATTCACAAGGCATTCCAGCGAATGTCATTTTCCCTATTCTCGCTCTTGTTGCGGTGATACAAGGACCTCTCGGCCGGCTTCTGGACATATACTCTACCCTATCATCTCTGGGCAGCCGTTTTGAAGGAATTGAGAAGTTCTTGTGCCTGCCTGAAAGAGACGAATACCGATTTATCAAGAACAAGCACGCCCCCAAGCATCGGCGCATTCCGCCAAGACACGAACAGTTTGTCCAGCCTGTTGAAATGGTCGACGTAGACATTGCACCTCCTGGTGTACGGCAGCCAGTCCTTTTTCGCGTCGACTTCTCTCTAGTGCAAGGCTCAATCACGGCAATAGTCGGTTCGCCAGGGACAGGAAAGAGCACACTTCTGCATGGTATGCTCGGGGAAGCTTCGCTTGTGGAAGGCGCAATTTGTGTCCAAAACGAAGAGATGGCGATTTGCGGCCAGGTGACCTGGCTGCAGGATGTGTCCATCTTGGACAACATCATCGGGCCTCTTCCATACAACGCTGACTTCTTCCAGAGGGTGGTCAATTGTTGCCTACTTGAGCATGACCTGAGTTGCCTTCCGGGCGGTGCCGACTATCTTGTCGGCCCTGGCGGTAAAAATTTGAGTACCGGCCAGCGCCAGAGAATTGGAATTGCAAGGACGGTTTACGCACGCACCGCAGTCATGCTGTTTGATGATCCTTTCGGCTCGCTTGACCGAAAAACAGCTGTGTCTATCATATTTCATTTATTTGGCGCAAGTGGTCTTTTAAGAGAAATGGGCATCACAGTTGCTTTGGTCTCTTATTTGCGTGAGAGCCTTGATGTCTCTGATAGAGTTCTCCTTCTCGATGGTCGTGGCTACGCCTCTCTAGAGGACCAGCCCTTCCAGACTCCCGCATTCGCTGCTTCAGTGAAGGCCGTTTTCAATTCTGCGCCAGATGGGCCTTCCGAAGAAGTAGAAGATGCCGAAAAGGAGGCGATTCATCGGTCTTTAGAGTTTGAAAGACAGTCAGCTCGTGCTCTCGTTGGAGCAGCAGTCGCTGTTCAATCAACGCCAACACGACTCCCTAATCTCTATATCAAGCCCATCGGATACGTCTCTGTTGGTTTATACGTATTGCTCGTATCCTTTCTCTCCATTGGAGAGCACTTTCCAAGTAAGCCACAAACCGCGCCATTTCTTTTTCATCATGTACGAGCTAACGGTTGGCCCAGACATCTACGTTCGAAACTGGTTGAACTCGGAATCAAGTGGCAACGGCTTTTTCACGGGCTATGCCACCATGGCTGGTGCAACGTGCTTGATTGGCGCATTTTCGTACTGGGTGCTGCACGTGAAGCTTGCGCCACGGCCATCGCTTGAACTTCACGAAAAGCTTGTGAATACCATCGCTGGCTCGACACTCACCTATTTAGGGGTTGTTAATATGGAGTCGGTCTTGACTTTGTTTGACCAAGATGCAGTCGTGCTTTTGCGGCAATTGCCTTTCTATTCTATGCGAACCGCGTATACTGGTTTCTCCCTGTTGATCAAAACGTCAATCATTGTGTCTGGCGCCTCCTATTTTGCTGCCATCCTGCCGCTCATTATGTTTGCGCTGTATCGCCTGCAGCGCTTCTACTTCAAAACGTCCCGTCTGCTAAGAAACCTGGATGTTGAAGCGAAAACGCCCTTATTCAAGCGTTTTGAAGAAACCGCAGATGGCATCTTGTACATGCGCGCTTTTCGCTGGCTCAAGGCCGACACCAGAATCAGCTTCGGACTGCTAAACATCAGTCAGAGGGCGTTTTACTACCTCTACTACTTCCAGCAGTGGCTGGTAGTGGTAATTGGTCTGTTGACGAGCAGCGTTGCTGTCTGCTTCGTCTCATACGTTGTGTTCTTCCCCAACAACACCACAGAAGCAGCCGTTGGCCTGTCACTTTTCACTCTGGCTCAGTTCGGCTGGACCCTTGAAAGACTTTTTGAGGTTACCACGCTTCTCAAATCGTCCACCGGTGCGCTTGAAAGGTTACGTGCTTTTCTACAGCGGACCCCTCAGGAATCGTATCGTGAAGTCACGACCGCGCCGCCGCTGTGGCCCTCGGCGGGCGAAATCGAGTTTGTGGACGTCACGGGCACGTATGAGCCCAATTCGGACAAGCCACCCGCCTTGAGGAATCTGTCTCTCTACGTTGAGCCCGGGCAGCGGGCCGGCTTGATTGGCTCTACGGGCAGTGGCAAGACGTCTGTTCTCAATGCTATCCTCGGATTTCTCGAGTACACCGGGACCATCAAGATTGATGGCGTGAACCTAGCCACCCTTTCGAGAGACGAGATTCGATCACGTCTAGTTACCATCTCAGAAGACCAAGTCCGCCTTGACGCATCAATCCGAGTCAACCTGCTACCGTTCCGCATGAACAAGAAGGCGAGCACGGATCCTGTGCAGCTCCAGATCGAACAAGAGGATGCGAAGCAGCAAGACGAGATACTCGAGGACATGCTGCGACGTTTCGGCATCTGGCAGCAGCTGGCCAGGAAAGACGGCCTCGATACTCTGCTCAGCGAGGCGGGCTACTCGCCGGCCGAGACGCAACTCGTGTGCATCGCCAGGGCAATTTTACGGCAGCGCGAGACGCGCAGCAAGGTTGTTCTCGTGGACGAGGTGACGAGCAGCGTCGACTTTTGGAGACAGGGCTTCGTGCAGGACATTATGCGGGAGTCGTTCATTGGCTGTACAATGCTGGTGGCGGCTCGCAGGGAGGAGTCGATCCTGGATGTCAGTGTGATTCTGGAAATGTCGCAAGGCGTCATCATGCATGCTGCGCGCAGAGAAGTTGAATAAGTAGCCGCCGAGTTGTTCAATAGAGATTCGAGTAAATCAGGGTGTAGTGCTGCCCACACATTAACTGTTTACCCACACAGATCCAAGTTTCCGCTTCAGCGCCTGTGAAAAAAAACATATGGAGCTAGACTGCCTCATGTCTAGTTGGTTGCATCTGAAAGTTGGTTCTGTATACTTGTGTTAAGTCCAGAGAAGGGGTTGAATTGTGTAGCCCATCCTCAGAGTCTGCGTTGTGAGCCTGTTTTGTTTTCTTCACGGTTGTCGTGTATACGTGTCATCCATCATCGGCTCCAATCTCATTTCCATTGGTGGTCAAGTAGGGTAGAGAATGTTAAAATTGTCCACCCCGATTTCACCTATGAGGCCTTGTTCAAGATCGCAACAACATCTGCGCCCCATTTCGGGTACTTGAGGCTCAAATCTATGTTTAGCTGTGTGCAGGAGACCGACCCCCCTTTGTAAAATCAAACGTTGGTTGCATGACACACAGATGCTTTGTTTACCGACACTCTTCTTGGAAAAACAAACGCACGCCTGCAGATTTCTCTCCGGCAAAAAGAAGATGGCGTCAGCAGCAGCAGAAGCAGTGTTTATATCTGCTGCAGGTCATACAGACCAAGAGACGCTTGCCGTCGACGGGTTAAAAAAAATTACAGCGAGAGGCGCGCACCAGTCTGGGCATGCTGCCGCGCCGCGACGCATCGTTCACCTGCACTTCCTGTAACGCTACGTTCTTTAGCAGTCCGCGGAATCTCAACAGAATTCGTCTACGCTATGCAGTGCGTATCCTATCTTTACTTTTAAGGATATATGTACATGTGATATACAGCTCCGCCTCCTTGCCCTGTGCTCTTCGTATCGATTTCACAAGTATGATAAAAATGGCTGTTCCACACCTTCTCAGACAAAAACAGACAAAGTTATGCTGCTTCTTGCCCTCCATGCCGTCTCAAGCCGGCATCTGGACCTCTGCTCGCATGTTGCGATCGACTTTGAATTGGCACAGCGAATACTCATTCATCCTGCGGCCGACCTTGGCAATCTCCTCCCACTGCTCCTTGTATCGCAGCTTGGCCCAGGCCTGAAACTCGTTCTGAAGTTCCCGCCCGGGAAGGGCATTGTATGCAATGGCAAGCCTGCCAGATTGCTAGTTAGTCGACCAGTTTCTTTGCACGTTTCGGGGTCAGGGCTTGGATAGGTATACTCACGTCATTGGCTCAGGTTCGACCCCGACCACAGAGGGCATCTTCATGATCAGCGCGCGGATCTCTTTTTCGGATCCAGAGCCCGCGACCGCGCCTATATAAGCATTGTACACCCGCGCCGAAACCTCGAGATCCATTCTCTCCATGCGGTCCCAAATCTCACGCGCCATCTTGTAGCCGCCTGGTTTGCGCTCCAGCGTCCAGAAGACAGCCTCGAGCGTCGCGTACGACGGCCCTTCTTGCGACTGCGTGATCTGCGTCCAAAAGTCCAATGCTTTCAGCGGCCTGTCGCACGCCGCAAAGGCCAGCATCAAGGCAGTCTGCAGCGTGGTATTCGTCTGCATGGACGTGTCCATCTTGAGCATGTTGTGCACCATCTCCAGGCCGGCAAGGTCGGGGTAGCGTGCGAAGCCCTCTAGACAGGCAATGTACGTTTCCATTCGCGGGTGAAGGGACTTGCTGCGGTGCTGGCGCATGTGGCCAAAGACGTGAGCCGCCATGTCGGGTCGCTTCCGTGCAAAGAACGCCTCCATGAGCTGTGTGCGTCGCTCAAAGCTCAGATCCTGAAAGAATTGTTGCAGCAGCTGGTAGCCACCCCATGCGCGGGACGTGCTCGTTTTGGAGTCCAAGCAGAACTGGATGAAAGCAGACTGTACGAGTTCGCGCTGAGCTTCGCTGAAAAGAAAGGTGTTTATGGAGAGTATGTCCATGACATCAAAGTGCTGGTCGTTCTCGAGGAACCGCAGGCACAGAGCTGACACGGTAGCCGGCTCGAGACGAAGGCCGAGCTCCTCGACTGAATCAAGGATAGAGAGTATGAGGGGGAAGCTGGGAGGGTTTTGCTTCGCAAGTGTGACGAGGTAGTGGTTTACGAGCCGTCCGAATTGAGGCTGCAAGTCGGATTTGAAGTCGCTGCCCCAGGGCTCGAGATACTTGACTTGCTCATAGGCGTGTTGTGCGCGGTCAAAGTCCTTGGCTTCGATACATAAGCGGAGCATATGCATGTAGCTTTCTCCGTTTATCTTGATACCCTTGTCATCGCCTAGCTGCAGCACGGCTTGGCCGAGCTTGTAGTCTTTGAGTTCAACAGCCACGTAGAGGAGGCCGTTGATTGTGTTAATGGTGGGCTGGATATCACCGCTACGGTCGACCATGTGGTTCATCATGCTGCCAACCTGAGAGAGGCTGCGGCCCATCAGCAGAATCGACTGAAGCAAGACATCCCAGTATTGCTTCTTTGGAGTGGACTCGCCCAATTCTATAAAAAAGGGCATTGCCCATTCTTGTAGTTTATTACGCCGTGCGAAGGAGGCAACAGCGCGATACGTGTCTCGGTGGCACTGTGGTTGTTCAATGCGCTTGGTGAACCACGCTTTTGTTTCCTCGATTCGGTCGCGGCTGGCAAAGTATTGCACGAGGACTGATTGTAGGTTGGCATTGAGAGCAATGCCGCGGGCTTGCGCATGGCTGACCAGGTCCAGAAGCTCAGCTTCCTTGCCCTCTCTCGCAAGGGCCCGCGCAACGACCTCTAGCAACTGGTCGTCTTGTGTAAGGTAGACGGCGTACTCATTCATATCCCACTTCTCATACAGCATCTCCTTGGCCTCAATTCCACCGCCGTACAGCGAAAGCGCTTTGACAAGATATGTCCATTGCAACTCCGTCGCACGAGGCTTTTGTGCAAAGTCGCCATCCATCCACGTCTTGTACAAAGCGTGCGCAAAGTCGACATGATGTTGCGTCGTTTCGCTCGGCTCGATCTCGAGGAGCACCTGCCGCGCCATTGCAAGATCGGCCGCGGACAAGGGTTTGACGTTGTAGTCCTCCTGGAGGCTCACGCGCTGGTCGGAGAGGTAGTCGAGCAGGCGTCGGCACTGCAGAGCTTGTGTGCTGTTGAGCGGCACGCGAGACTTGAGTTTGGCCTGCATGAGACGGCGCCAAGCTTCCATAAGCTCGCGCCGGGGCTGGGGCCGCAGGTTATCGAGCATGCGGCTGCGCCAGACCATGATTTGCATCCATCCGGGTTCGTACTCGGGCTGTCGAATGTCGCGGGGTGGCTTCTTGAAAAGGACGTTGAAGAAGGTGCGCTCGAATCGCGGGCATACTGTCGATACAGCTTGTAGCGGTCTTCTTGTTGAGTGTGAAGCACTCAAGAGAGAGCACGATGGTACTCGGGTACGATAGACCAGGAGGCGCCGCCCATGGCGGGCGAAGTTAGCCCTCATCATCTACTGCTTGTGAGTTTTTATAACGCGTCGGGAGTCATTCTCTGGTTGAATTGGTAATTAGATTCGGTTTCGGCAATTCGGCCGAATATGAACTGCATTCTCTTACAATTGCATTGTAAGAATAAGGGCCAATGGCAAGATTCGTGAGAAAGTAAGACAACTCCCAAGGCCGAAAGCTGCTACTCGGACATCACCACAATTTTGGTGGAGTTACAGGGGCCTGTCGCGATTATCCGTGGTTTCGCCGGCGCCGGCCTCGACATATAATTTGTCCCCAGGCTCCTATTCATGCTACAACTGTTTATATCCAAGAAAAAAAAGTACCTTGAAAACTTTGGTTCTTCTCTAATGTTCTCTGAACTACCGCATTATCTGAGGGTAGAGGGTGAAGCCTGGAGGCAGAACTTGAACACCCAAGAATTACAACTGGGACCTGTATCGACTTTGATCAGAATATTGTGTCATTTGACGAGCTTTTTATGAAGCTCAGAAATTCTATAGTACATGAGATGCTAGATTCAATGACGTAGAGAAATTGGTAATTGGTCCTCCTGCTTTAATATACAGCCCCATCGCCTGAGCCCAGCTCCCAGAAGATTATTCCAGAGCGACAGCGGTTAGCTTCTGCGCTGCTCGGAAGGGTAAAACTCCGAACGAATGAGTTCGGGGTGGTCGTGGATTGTTGGGTACAGACCCATGCCTTGAATTCTGCGGATCATTTTGGCAACTTTCCGTTGGTTGACCGGTCGTAAAGCAGTCTCCTTTGAGTGCTTGATCTGTCCCGAGCTAGTCGTGAACTCTTGGATAAGAGAAAAGTTCTGCGTGTCTGTTAGTTTTCATTGTCGACTTACACTGTCCTCATTGTGCCGTCGTCTTCATACCTTGTACATGTCCAATGGGCGCAGTCCGAGAATGTCCACGACGTCGGCCTCACGCTGATTTCTTCTGCGCCACTTGTCCATTTCGCGGGGGCTCAGATCGTGAGGCGAGTAGACATCGCCTGGCACCCATCTACGTGGCATTTGCCGGAGGTAGTCACTGGACATCTTGCGATTCTTAAGGAAGTCGACTTGCTCCTGTTTCATGAGGAGACCGGCAGCAGCACGGTCCCTGTAGGCCTGGCCGATGCGGTGCATAGAGCTGGCGCCAGGACTTCTGCCACTGGCTCCGCCGACGGACATGCGGTCCTTGTTGATGGATTGAAGTCGGCTCGTCGAGGACGGCGTCTGTTGTCGGGCTGGTGGGTGAATCTCGCGCGGCGGCTGAGCGACAGCCGCGGTGGACGAAAACGGCCGAAGAAAGGACAGATGATGATTCGAGGGAGCGCGCACGGCGCTCAGCCCTGGTAGTCGCATTGGCATCGCGTTGTGCCGCTGAATGCAGTCGAAGTTGGGATTGAAGGAACGAGTCGCGCGGCCTGGAGCTCTACTTGGCATGGAGCATTGAGGATTTTCGGTTCGAAATTCCAAGGAGAGAGGCTGGCCAACCAGATCTTAGCATGAGACCCACAGCGCCTTGTACAGCAACGTCAAGCAGTGATCGCGGCAACGTGAGTACGAATAAAATAAAGAGAATAATATGGTAACGTCAAGAATAGCAGAGGGATAAGTCGTTTGTCCAACGCGATAATGAGATTCACGAAGTACACTACATAGAAGAATTTCATGTGTTCCACCAGTATCATTTTTTTCCCAAAAAGGGCAGGCTCAAAGGCAATGCACCATCACATTGACTAGTTCTTGAAGAATCCAGAGTCAAGTTCCAAAAAATATAACAACTTCATCTGACAATAAACCTCTATGTTGCGAGCGTGCCGGAAAACTTGCTCAACTGTCGGCGCTATCACCAGCACCTTGGCGCACTTTGGCGGGTCGGCAGCCGGTCCTCCGCGCCCGTGAGTGAAGCCCCACAAAACTTTTTTCAGCAACTTTCTCTTGGAGATTTTGAGGCGGCCGATACTGACAATTCATTCTTGCAGCGAGCCACCACGACACATTCCGCAGACTCGCCAAGATGGTGCGCAAACTCAAGTATCACGAGCAAAAGCTCCTGCGCAAGACGGACTTTATCACCTACAAGCAGGACAATGGACACCGTGACAAGGAAGTCGTTCGCCGGTACAACATCCAAAAGCCGGAAGACTACCAAAAATACAATCGCATCTGTGGCGTACGTATACTCTCCCCACGCGCGAAAAAAAGAAAAACAAAAGGAGAAAGAAATGGAAAAAGAGATTATGCGCAGCCTCCAGGAACCATGTAGGATGACATGTCTGCTAACAAAGATGCGCGCAGTCGCTCCGCCAACTTGCCCACCGCCTCTCGCTCCTCCCGCCCGACAACGCCGTCCGCCGCAAGCACGAGGAGCTGCTGCTCAACAAGCTCTACGACATGGGCATCCTGTCGTCGGCGTCGAAGCTGTCGGCCGTGGAGCACGGCGCGACCGTCAGCGCGTTTGCGCGGCGGCGCCTGCCCGTCGTCATGACGCGGCTGCGCATGGCCGAGACGGTGCAGGCCGCGACCAAGATGATTGAGCAGGGCCACGTGCGCGTCGGCGTCGAGACCATCACGGACCCGGCGTACCTGGTGACGCGATCGACCGAGGACTTTGTGACGTGGTCGGTCGGTAGCAAGATCAAGCGCAACATTATGAAGTACCGCGACCAGCTGGACGACTTTGAGCTGCTGTGAGCAGGGCGGCCAGGAGGGGGCGGAGGTCGGACTGTGTGAGATTGGGAACGAAAAATGGGGCGGTGCCTATGGATCTCTCGCATTGGCGTCTGGAATCTCAAAGTTATTTCATGTTTCGGTCTGCGTTTGTTTGGGGGTTCGAGCATTTCCAAGGCGTTATGATGTCAATCAGGACTTTGATCACTAGTGGAGACAGGGAGGGCACTGCTGAAAAAAACTATGCAATAGTCGGAGAATGGATCTTGTATGGAGCTTTTGTTTCGATCTCGATTGGTCAAAAGATGACGGCATTCCATGAAAAGGAAAAGAGTGTTCGTGCACAGCTCTTGGAAGGGTGGCAGGTCAGAGTATCCGAGTGTGAAGCTCTGGCAAGCAAAAGCAGCCTAGGTGTAGGGAAGTGGGCATAAAAATACAATGTCGCGCTCAGAGAGATCAAATTTGCGTGTATGAGCATCCAATTGGAAAGCTCACATGTGGAAATGTGCGGCTATGCGTGCGTCGGAGTAGTTCCGCTTGGGTGTGGGCGTGTCAGCCGGGCTTGTCAACACACACCACGCCCGGATGCCACCATGAGGATTTCAGGGCTTGTGCCCATGAGTCGGATCGAATTTACCAAGAAACCTTGCCACGTATCTGCCATCATGTGCTTTTTTCCGTTACCTAACCTTTGTCCCTTTTTCTTCAGCAGCTGGTGCGGGTGAACCTGGTGGAGGACGAGGAGGACGTGGCCATGGGGGGGGAGGGAGCTTCCAGAAGATTTATAAAGACGGCACGCTGGCCGATAATTGACTGGATGTCGTCCCTGGCTGTATACACTTACCCCGAGGACGAGATTGGTTGTCATAAATTCCTGCACAGACCGTGGCTTGTGTGCTTCCTTTCCAGGACGTGAGCATAAGGTAGCTTGGAGGGGTGTGAGTTGCAACGGAGGCGCGGCCCACTAGACCGGGGTACCCACTTTAACTCGCCCCAAAGCACTTTCAACGCTGAACGCCTCCGTACCAGTCTGCCAGTACAGATTATTGCACTAACCTAACAGCTTTCCCTCCCCCCCCCCCCCGCCCCCACAGGCCCCGAGGCTGTCGCCGCCCAGCTCCGGGCTTGTTGTCTCGTCAAGCCTTTTTCTCTGCCCGCGCCCTCCTTCATCCGGTATGCTAGCCACACACCCAGTCTGCCAATGATATAAAAGGGAGCCGGTTGCCCTCTTGCGCCTCTCCCACATCTCCGCGATTCATTTCCCATACCTCTTCTCTTTTTCGCAGTAACTCAGTCTCCCTGCTCCTAGTCTTGCTCATGTAAGTCATACATATACCACCGCCTTTCATAAGTGCCTTGTACTTGTGCCTCTGACACTCGTCACAGCAAAACATATCTACCTCACTATCCTCCTCTTCATCGTCACTTTTTTACCCGTCGCAGACTTTCTCTTTTGTTTTCTGCCCGCGGCCTCTGTGTCATTTCCCACAATGGGCCTTAGAGAGGATGTGGGCGACTTCGCCATGAAGATGATTGGTCCTTGGATGTTTGTCGGCATGGCAGTGGCTCATTTTCCCCAGACGTTTGCCTCCATCGTCGCCTCTGGCCAGTATTCCAAGCTCTTCTCCCCCTCCGAGTTCCTCGCCGTCAACTTTGGCAAGTTTTGGGGCACCGTAGGTCCCAACATCAGGGAGGACTTCAAGCCCCGCGTTATCCCTGTCCTCCAGGGCCGCGTGCGCGACGGCAAGATTGTCGAGGAGCCCGTCTATGAGCCCGTGTCTGGTGTCGTTATGGAGATCGGCGCCGGCAGCGGCATGTGGATGGACGTCCTGGCCGGCTTTACCGCCGCCGGCTCCTCCAACGCTGGCGGCGACGGCCCCGCCTCCAATTTGCGCAAGCGCAAGACGGATAATGCGGGCGGCGGCGGCGGCGGCGTCACCAAGATTTATGGCGTTGAGCCCAATGAGATTTCTGCGGCCTCACTTCGAAAGCGCGTCACCGAGACCGGGCTCGATGGCATTTACCAAGTCGTGCCTGTGGGCATTGAGCAGGTAACCGACCCCACCGCCTGGGACGGCGTGATCCCAGAGGGCAGCCTCGACTGTATTGTTTGCATTTGCTGTCTCTGTAGTATTCCCGATCAGGAAAAGAACATCCAATACCTCTATAAGCTTCTCAAGCCGGGTGGCCGCTGGTATATCCATGAGCACGTCAAAGTCACCCGTGGTGGCATTCTGCTGCGTCTTTATCAGGGTAAGTGCTTCTCCGTGCCTCGAATTTTCTTTGCAATAGTCATACATACTGACAATTCCCCGTCCTCGCAGCGTATGTTGGATTCTTTCACGGTATGGTGATGGGTGGCTGCACGCTCTGTCGCTCTACCCTTCAGAACATCCTGGCTGCGGGGCAATTTTCAGAGGTCAACGTTGCCCAGCCTGAAGGTGAGGATGGATTTGAGGTGATTCCCTGGGTCATGGGTGTCCTTAAGAAGTAATGAGAGAATTGTTGATAAAAAATTGTATGAGGAACGGCGTTTGGGTGTCGGAGTGGCTATGTCGGGTGAGGCAATAACGTCTTTTAGTAGTACAAGCTGTAGTAAATTACCGTTACACTGAAGTACAACATCTCACAACTCGAGTGGGCTGTGTTCACTGCACGAGTTTATATCCACCGTGCTTTCCAAGATAGCTCGAAAATTCAAGATGCGCCCAAGTTTCCGAAGGAATGCTTGGCTGCTTCTATGTTGACCTAGTCCCTTAAGAAGCCCCTCCTCTTGTTCCGCCCTAGCTCGGAGCTGAACGCATCTAGGCTCACTGCCTCCATTGCACACTCAAGATTACTCTTTCCGTGCGTGCTGCGCTGAATTCGAAGTCTCCACTGCCCTCGTTTGATGGTCCAGCTACTCCCTTCGTGGCCCTCGCCCGAGGCGGCGGCTTCTGTACGCCGGCGTTTGCGCGAGTTTGCGCCCGCAGAATCTGCATTCTCAGCCGATTGCCCATGAGAATGTGCGTGTTCTTCTCCGTCCAGCGTCACAGAAGCTTCGGGTCCGAGCTTGACGATAACAAGATCCTCACTCAACGACGTGTTACCCGGCACCGCTGGCAGTGATCGGGCCCCGCCAGAGGCCATAAGCAGGCCTAGGGGCTGAGTCGTCGGGGGGAGGCCGAGCTTCGTCGCAATGACTTCGAACAGCTTGGCAATTCTGGTGCGTGTGTCGCCAAAGAATTCGGCCCGTGGTCCGTCGTCCATGAAGTGAATACGGGTTGTTTCGCCTCCAATTTCGAGTACAAGCTCCGCGGAAACGTCGTCTACATACGGCCGTGCGTAGTTGATCCAGCCCGTCATGGTCTCTTCGAATCCACCTTCCTCGAGATCCTCTTCCGCCCGGTCGTGAATAACATGGATTCCACTTTTCTGTATATTCTCCAGCCGTAAGACGATTTCATTGCGCTGCCTTGACGAGTTGAAGCTGATGGAGTGAGGGATCAGCTTCTGTTCGAGACCTTTGAAATGGAAGTAGCGTGCGTCACGCAGCAACTCATCGCGGTGAGTCTCGTCTCGGATGTTCACGGGGTAGCCGTGCAGCAGGTGCAGCAGTTCTGCGAAAGTATCGGCACTTCGGTTTGGAACGCTTGGCGGGAGGATAGATGGCGGTCGTATAAGCCCTTCGCGGTCGAGACCAGGAAATACTTCGTCGCGTCGGGCAAACAAAAGACCAAAGCCTAAAGAAAAGTAATTGGGAGAGTTCCCCGGGTCGGTAAGAACGTCGCGCGGAATCTGGAACTCGCGATGGCCGATCGAGATAAAGATGCTCTCTTCATAGAGCTGGGACATGAGCTTGGGCACTGGCATGCTAGGTCAGCTAACCGTACTCGTTGCAACTCTACTAGGCGACCTACAGTTGTAAAATTGTGCGTCGGCAAAGAGGCGCACAAAATGAGTGCCGTCGCGGGGCTGTATGTGATAGCCTTGCAAATGAAGCGCTATATCACCAAATGTGACAGGATCGCGGTCGATGTATAGTGTGCGGATGCTGGAGGAAACATCTTGGCCGTTTTGCTCCGCCGTCTTTATTTGGCACAAGAAGTACTGCGAAAAGTAGGATGGCGCTGTCATCCCAGGTTCTTATTAGTCGCATGTTGCGAACAAGAATTGATCGCCAAAGCGCTTCGACTCCTGCTCACCGTCGGATGAGATGGATGCTCCAGAGAGCTTAAAGAGCTCGCCGCCTATTTGAATAGGAAACACACGCTCGCGGGGAAGGATATCCGGTATCTTGTGAATGGTCTGCTCGGTGTGGCTTCCGTCGCTCGCGGCTGCTGGGGTCGAGGAGGCCATTACGGTTGCGCGTGACGGCGCGGCGCGATTTGGAGGGTATCAGCAGGATAAGAAAGTTAATCAGACTGAAAAATAAAAGATTGAGAGTCGCAGTGTGTGTTGACAAATTATTTATCGCCGGAAGAGCATTGTGTTGATTGTCGCAAGCTGCATTTTGTTAAGTAGAAAGGCTTCTCGAAGCGGCTCGCAACGGCAGCGTGGAGCTGGCGTATCATGGTGGGCCAACGACGTGATCCGGAGGCCATCGGCCTGGGGTACGCCGCTGCGCCGCACTGTAAAACTCGTTAAAAAGACTGGTTAACCAAACCTGTCAACAATATCTCCCTACAAATTTTATAACGGAGGGCTACACTGCTGGAGCCAAGGCAATTTCAGTATAGACACCTAACCGACCTAAGACTGCATGCTAATGGCGAGCACCAACGCATTGCACCTAGCTCAAGTAGTCATATGGAATCAAAGAGGCACGAAAATTGATTTTATCACTTTTGACCGATGTGAAAAAATAGTATTCACTCGCACATAAAATTGAGTGCGATGCTGCCTAAAAGTTGTATCACGTGGTGACGCTCCTCAACTTTTCCACTCAACGCGCTCTAGGGCGCGTCCGCTCCCAATCCCAGCAGAAGTCCGCAAATGATGCAGGTCAGCGACAATGGCCTCGGCCGACGGTACACTACCAATTGTCATATTGGACAGCGATGATGACAACTTGGGAGATTATGTGAAATCTGACGTAAAATGCAAGGGACAAGAGAAAAAAAGAAAGGCTGAACCCACATTCTCGGAAAAGGTGGAATGGACAGATGAATCCGACTCTGTGCCCGTCACAAAACCTAAAAAGAAGCGCGCAAAGAGAAAATCGGCACCCAAAAGGAGAAGCACGGGGTCCAGTGGTTCAACAAGGGATGCCGACGGCGTTGTGCCTGAAGACGACTGGCAACCCGGGTTGCCCGACTATGTGACTGAGCGGCGACAGCACTTTGATACGGACAGGAAGAAGCACCATGAAGCTGCGCTTATGCTACCGCCGGACTACACTGGCATAGATATTGACGGCAGCGATGGTATCGAAAATCTCGCTGAACGCCCAGTTTTCCCTCATGGTAGTGGTATTCGCCCGGTGAGGGGGTACGAAGACGTCGAGCTACCACAATCTGCCGGCCTCATCCCAGCATCAATCGCCCAGTATCTACGCGACTACCAAATTGATGGCGTCAAGTTTCTCCATCGCAAATTTGTCTACCAAGAGGGTGGCATTCTCGGTGACGACATGGGCCTCGGCAAAACGGTGCAGGTCGTCGCGTTCTTGACCGCTGCTTTTGGAAAAACGGGCGATGAGAGAGATCAACGAAGGCTACGACAAATGCGCTGGTACAGCACTGATCGGTGGTATCCGCGCATCCTAATCATATGCCCCGGGTCGCTCCTGGTGAACTGGAAGAATGAATTGGATCGTTGGGGCTGGTGGCACGCGGAAATTTACCATGGGCCGAACAAAGACGACATTCTCGGTACAATGAGGGCAGGCATGTCGGAAATCATGATCACCACCTACGACACATACAAGAATAGTCGCAGTGCTGTCAACATGGTTCAATGGGATGCCGTTATCGCCGATGAATGCCACAGACTCAAGGGACACAACTCAGAAACGACCAAGGCCATGAACGAGATCAACGCGCTCTGTCGCATCGGGCTAACTGGCACAGCTATCCAGAACAAATACGAGGAGCTATGGACACTACTTGACTGGACCAACCCAGGCAACTTTGGTACCAGAACAGAATGGAGCCAGACAATCAGCAAGCCACTCACCGTCGGCCAATCCCACGAGGCCACCTTGGCTCAGCTGAGCCTGGCAAGGCAGACGGCCCAGAAGCTTGTGAACAATTTACTTCCTCGCTACTTTTTACGGCGAATGAAGAGTCTCATTGCTGACCAGCTGCCCAAAAAAACCGATCGCGTCGTTTTCTGCCCGCTGACTGATCTGCAGACGCAGGCTTACGACAACTTTCTCGACAGCGACGACGTCTCTGTCATACGAAACATTTCAGATACGTGTGAGCACGACAAGAAGCAGGGCTGGTGCTGTGGGAGATATCTTGGCAACGGTCGAGCCTGGCAAAGCGCCGTGTTCCCCAGCATGATGTCTCTGCAAAAGCTCTCCAACCACATGACCCTTCTCGTGCCATCAGCGACTGACCTGGACGGCAAGCAGAGCTCGGAGCTTAACACGCTCCAGATTTGCGTGCCTGATCAATGGCAGAGCCTGTATGCGCAGCGCGACCAGATTGGCAACCTCGTTAACCCCGAATTTTGCGGGAAATGGAAGGTCATGAAGAAGTTGCTCAAGTTTTGGCACAGCAATGGTGACAAAGTGCTCGTCTTTTCTCACAGCGTCCGTCTGTTGCGGATTCTGCAGCATCTCTTTACCAACACGAGCTATACGGTAAGCTATCTAGATGGCAGCCTGAGCTACGAGCAACGACAGGAAGTCGTCGATACCTTCAACTCCGACCCGACGCAGTTTGTTTTTCTCATCTCAACCAGAGCTGGCGGTGTCGGCCTCAACATTACATCGGCCAACAAGGTTGTCATTGTTGATCCGCATTGGAATCCTTCCTACGACCTTCAGGCACAGGACAGAGCCTACCGTATCGGTCAGACTCGAGATGTTGAAGTGTTTCGGCTGATTTCGCTTGGTACCGTCGAAGAAATTGTTTATGCACGACAAGTCTACAAACAGCAACAGGCCAACATTGGCTACACTGCGTCATCGGAGCGTCGCTACTTTCGTGGGGTCCAGCAGGATGCCGATCGCAAGGGCGAGATCTTTGGCCTGTCCAACATTTTCACGTTTCACAGTGATAGCGGCCTGCTGCGGGACATTGTCAACAAGACCAATATTGCGGAAGCCAAAGTTGGCGTGACCCTCGCAGAAGTGAACATGGACCAGACGTCAAAGGAAGAGGACGATGTTGTCGTCGTAAAATCCGAGCATGGCGATGACGACAATGGCGTCGGTCAGCTAGCTGCACTCCTCACAGCGGAAAACCAGAGACCGAATCCACATGCCCGGAAAGCGACACCGCGTAAGAGCGATGCCATACAGGCCATCCTCGCTTCGGCAGGGGTGGAGTACACGCATGACAATGCCGAAGTCGTCGGCACCTCAAAGATCGAGGAGCAGCTCTCGCGCCGCGCCGCTATGGCTTCGTGGGCCGGTGACGTGCGCGGCCAGAGCGCTCTGTTCGCCGGCAGCCAGGACAACGGGATCCAGGACCTGGATGCGCTGCACAGCGTGTACAACCCCCCCGAGGACGTCCGGCTGCGTCAGTTTTGCGAAATGGGGCGCGAGTTTGGCTTCGCCAACGCGCAAGACTTTGCGCTCGTCGTGGAGGGGTGGACGCAGGAGGAGCGGCGGGACTGCCTGGACACCTTTTACAGGAGACGTCAGGAAAAGATGGCGCGCGAGGCGGAGCGGAGGATGGACGAGGAAGATGCCGACATCAAGAAGCGGGAGCTCCATGACGGCTTTATCCTGCAGAGCGTCGAGGTGAAGAACGAGGACGTCAAAGCAGAGTCAGGCATCAAGCAAGAGTCCGCGAGACATGAGACCAAGAGCGAAGTCAAGGACGAGGTCAAAAACGAGGTCAAAAACGAAGTCAAGGGCGAAGTCAAGGGCGAAGTCAAGGACGAAGTTAAGAACGAGGTCAAGAATGAAGTCAAGAATGAGGTCAGGAATGCGTTCAAGGATGAGGCCGAGAATGAGATCAAAAACGAGGTCAAAAACGAAATCAAGGGCGAAGTCAAAGATCCAATCAAAGACGAGGTGAAGCTGGAGCCTGGTGGCGTCAAGCATGAATCTCGTGCAAAAGCAGAGCCCGAAGATGTCAAGATGATAGATGTCAAGAACGAGAGCGAGGGCAAGAGGGTGTCCATCTTTTTGATCGGCGACGATGACGATGACGATGAGCTTTGAAGTAACCTTTATGATACCCCCAACTACCAGGAAATGCTTGTTTTTAACTTTTTGCAATATACGCACGGCCCGTGAAATGACCTTTTTTTGCTTTAGGTGTCATTAAATTGAATTCATTTCATGCTTATTCTTTTGTTTTATACAAATTTTTTTCCATCCCCATCTCATCTCAACGACTCATCAGCTCCACGCCATTCCTCACGACGCCAACGACGGCGCCCGTCTGAAGGACCTCGCTGCCGCCGCCCGCGACGCGGTGCTCAATCTCGGCGAGGCCGTCCAGCCACGTAATCAAGACCTCGGGTCCGACGTCGAGCCTGGCGAGCTCCTCGGACAGCGCCGTGATGACGTCGGCCAGCGCCAGCCCCTGCAGGCGCTTGATCGAGTTGACCGTGTTGAGGCAGCTCGTGACGTCGGCGGTGCTGAGCAGCGTCGACATGATCTGCTTGATGGCGTCGGGCGCGGGGGCGGCGATGCAGTTGTAAATGGTCTCCGTGGTGATGTTTTCGCGCTGAATCTCGTTTTCGGGGATTTTAGGCGCGCCGGGCGCTCGTAATGGCGTGCCTGGATCCATGTGCGTTAGACAAGGCCGTCAAGAAGAAACTTCTTCAAAGACAAATAACTTACTAGACGCGTGACACGCTTGCAGCACATTCAGCGCTCGTCGCATGTCGCCCTTGCTGAGCTTGACCAGCGCATCCACGGCCTCGGCGCCGATGCGCACGCCCTCCTCGTCGACAATCTTGACGACCAGCTGACGGATGTCGCCCTCCTTGAGGGGGCTGAAACGGAAGCGCGTGCAGCGGCTCAGCAGCGCGGGGCTGAGCTTGTGGGCGTAGTTGGCGATGATGCAGAAGCGCGCGTTGGCCGTGTACTTTTCCATGATGCGGCGCAGCGCCATCTGCGCCGTGTTGGTCATGGCGTCGGCCTCGTCGAGGATGATGAGCTTGTAGCCCGCCATGGGTGCGGACGACGACGATGACCCGCCTGCGGCCGCCGCCCGGCCGCCGCCGCCGCTGCCCATGCCGAATATCTGCTTGGTGCTCGCAAACGTCTTGATCTGCTCGCGCACCACGTCGATGCCGCGGTCGTCCGAGGCGTTGAGCTCCAGCACCATCTGGCGCACCTGGGCGGCGCCGTAGATGCGCCGCGCGAGCGCCAGGATCGTCGACGTCTTTCCCGTGCCGGGCGGGCCGTAGAGTAGCAGGTGCGGCAGGCGGTTCGAGTCGACAAACTTGTTGATGGTGGCGAGGATATCCTGGTGGCCCTCGACGTCGTCGAGCGACTCTGGTCTGTATTTCTCGATCCTGTGAAACTTTTGCGTTGGTGATCAGGCGGATTATGGAAGAGGAGAGGAGGGGAGGGGGGGTAAGCAGGTCGTCATTTTCCCTATATGGGGTATTTTCGTACCATGGAAGGGTATCTTCAGCCTCGACGGGCAGGTTTGCTGTGCTTCGCTTGCCTTTGCTGGCATCGGCCGAAAAGACGACATCCTTGTTCTGGGCGGGCGCAGAGTCCACGTCCATCTCGTCCTCAAAGTCGGACATTTTGGCGACGAATTTTGTCCGTGGCGTTTGTTCTGTTGGCCAAGTTGACGTGCCGTGCAGCAATTGGGTGGCGTCTGGGGGGTGATGGATCGGTTTACACGGTTGTGCAGGAAATCGCCCGTCAAGAATTGAGGTTGGGGAGACGCGCCGCCACGCGCCGGCGACGTGAATCCATTAAACCGCCTCCACCCTGTGGCCTGGCAAGAACCACTACATACCCTATATGGCTTCACGGATGTTTTAAGGCTGCGTTCTCTTTCGACTCGCTTTGGATTTTATCTGTGTATTCTTTACTGTTTTATGTCGGGTTCTATTTGACATGTCTGAATCTGAACGACACATCGCCGAGTTTTGTGGTGTGACGCCAATAGTATCTCGCTGTACACCGCTATATACCGGGTTTATGCGGCGTCGCAGATAATCTCACCTTTCAACAATGGAAAGAATGGCGAAATTTTTTGTCAAAGAACATAAAGACTGATCATTCAAAAAGGAAACCAGAATGATATTAGAGCAGGGAAACAGAAGCAGCAGTGAAAAAAAAAGCGCGGTTCATTGTGGAAGGACGACGACTTCCAAAGTGAGTGGCGCTATAGGTCCGGCTGTTACCTGCTTCCTCTGGCTTCACATGTTGGTCAAATGCCCGAAAGACGAAGAAAAAATCGGTTCGCGCTCCAGGTAGACGTTGCAGTCGGTGGGTATACGCAATGAGTAGTGCTTTCATTATTGCGCGCTTCGATCGCGCATGCTACTCAACATTCATCATCATAACGCCGTGATCAATCCCATATGTACCGCATAATATCTAATGCTGTGGAAAGGGGTTTGGTCCCTGCCCCATCCATATCTTATTTAATGCGTTCGTAAATGATTTGTCCCGAGCCCAACCACCTCAAAAATGATCGGGATCAATGCAACAGCGAACCATGCAATTCCTGCAACAGATTAGTGCCCATTTTACGTCGCCGTGCGTTCAGAACTGATCAAGACATACCAGTATAGACAATCAATTTTGTTACAACTTCGACATCGTACCTTACACGCGGTTTGACAAGTAATGCAAAAACTTCCTTCTCATCGACCGCTCGACTCTGCTGCTCAGTGGGCTCATCGGCAGGTGTCAGCACGGCTTCATTACCGGCAATGATCTGCTCGTAATCTGCCGAGGGGGGCTTCTGGGCGCCTGATGCCAGGGCTTTGCCGGCCTGGTCCTCGGACTTTCCGAGCACATCAAGGTTACTAGACTTGCTCTTCAGGCTGTGGTTGCTGCTGATGCTCTCCCGGCGCTGACGCTCGCGGTAGGCCAGCGTCTCGTACGCATCCGCGGCACTTTGCGGACCAATGGACACGGAGCGACCACGCGTAGTTGGGTGGCGAATACCAGCGACCATGCGAGGAAAGTCGGACGCGGTAGGGAACAGGGTATCGATACGAGAATCAGGCGGCACAGACTTGTACTCGCTGGCGGGGGTAAAGAAGCGACGGGGCAGAGTAAATCCACAGGACTCGATGAGACGGAACAGGTGAGGCAAGCCCTTCAGAAGAAGGGGTTTCATAGTCTCGCGCCATGCAAAGACAATGAGCACACCAAATATGATCCGAACGATATTCAGGCCCCAGCCGAGAGGAGTAACGTCGACAGTGCCGTTCCCAGAGTAAGCGTTGGACACCCAAGGGTCCCAGGGGATCTTGCCGTAGGTCCATGACCCGAATTCAAGTCCAATAACGACGCCCGCGAACGCGACACTGTCATCGAAGCATGGACAATCATCAGCAGGCTCCGGATGAATGCGCACAAGAACGACAATGACCAAGCAGGCAACCACAGGCGCAACCCAGGAGCTCGAGTGCATATACGCGTCAAACGCGGGACCATAGTAAAACTCCAGCATACCAATGGCGACACCGATGATGGAGCCAATGATGACATCAAGAAACCCATGCATGCCGCAGTACAAACGTCCAAAGACGATGGACACGGCGTAAAAATAAGACAGGCATTCCAGAAACAGCTTCATGGTGGGTGGCAGGGTATTCTCCGGGCTCTTCAGAAGCAGGATACCGTACACGGCCACAGATACCGCATTCGCGCTATGCGTTGAGGGAAAGCCGTACTCGAGCGCCGCCGACCCGGACATGGTGATGCGATGCAGCGGAGGGGAGAGCGGCCGTGGCAGCGAGTAAAAGTCCTTGATGAAGCCGGTCCAGAAGACGCCGAGGGCAAGAATGTGCACGAGGCTGCGTATCATGTCAGCATCTTCATCTCCGAGGACCCCTTCGCACGGGGCAAGCAGCAGCAGCCAGTCCTTACCCTTTCCCGAACCAAGCCTGGCCGCACCAGAAGCACATGGGCAGGAAGACCATGAAGAAGGTGTGTGTGCCCAGGTTCGCCGTAATGGCAAAGTAGCTGTCGAGCGCGGGCGTGCGCAGCTTCTCCTGCATCCACGCGAGGTACGGCGTCTCCCATCGGATCAATGGCAGCGCCTGCTGTCGGAGTCGGTATCGCCACGGCGGGAGAGCTCTCTTGTCTAGGCAGGTAAGTTTGCGACGTCAGTCTCGAATCGAGCAGACATGCGGAGAGGGATGGGGGGAAATGAGGAATTTCGGGAACCGGTGCCACTTACAATGATCCAAACTTCTCAGTCCCGCGTCAGGAACATTGCCATTCTCGTGCGACGCACCATTGCTTCGCGTGTTTCCACCCATGGCGCCGAGGTGTGCAATCGTTGCCGGTACGGTGCGGCGCGGCGCGTGCTGCTGCTGCTGCTGGGGATCAGAAAAACGTGCCGGGCGGTAGAGAGGGGGCTCCTTGGCGATGACAGAGCCCCGACTGACGATGGTCTGAGCAGAGAGCAGAGGGCCGGGCTGGGCGCAATGGGTACAATGGGCGAGAAAAAAAACAAAAGCAAAGACGCTCAAAGGAGTGGATGCCCAAAGCCTTGCGCCGTGGGCGACGAATGAACTACTTATGGATTGACGACGGGAGCGTGGAGAGATTGCGTGGAGAACCTCGGGTTCTTGTGCCTGGCATAATGTGGCATTTGCCCGGTGGGGACGGTTTCCGGGGCGGCGGCTGGCGACTCTCAACTGCATGCAGCAGGGACGCTACCGTACGAACAGCCCCATCCATAGGTAGGTAGGTAGGGACATTCGAGTCTCACGGGTCACACCATGATACACACAATTTAATAAACGATAATCATGGTGAAATGGCATCCAAATCAGTATTAATATTATCCAATGCGAGAAAGAAAAAAAGAGAGAAAATAACTCCCACAGTGGCCCAACAACAAAAATCAGAACTTCCTTTTCGCGCCTGTCATGGTCCGCAAACAGAGCAGCACCAATCTCCATTGTGCAAATGTACAATACAGCCTCCCAAGCTCAAACATATATACATAATGTGTCTCCAGATGCAGTCATTACTGGAGTCTCCCCGAAATAAATGCTCCAGGCTTCAATGCTAAAGCAAACAAAAATCAAAACATCAAAAGTGGTACTCGCTCATGGCTATAACTCCCGGTCATGCTTTTATCGTGTCCTGCTAGTAGTGCGGCTGGTGTTGGTGGTGGTGGTGGTGGTGGAGGTAGTTCGACTGGGAGCCCTACTGGCTGTTCTGCTCGCCGCTCTGCTTGTCGGCCTGCTGACGGGCTTTGTTGCGGGCTTTGTTGCGGGCCTGGTCCGGTTCGCAGTCGTTGTATTCGTCTTGGAGATAGTCTTTGGAGTTGTCTTGCTGAGAGGTGCCTTTGTTGATGACGTACTGATATCACGCCTTGCGCTGGTCGGCGCCAGCTTCTTAGGTGGCACCGCAGTCGCTTGGACAATGCTTCGCGCACGTCCTCTCCTCTCTCGAATCTTGGCGAGCGCTTCTTCGCGCGTCATGGTTGGCGTCAGAGCCGGGTCCGTAAGATCAAAGCTGGCGCTACTGCTGGCAGAGGGTGTTCGAAGTTTTTCGTGAAAAGAAGAGCTGTGCTGGGAGGATTCATCGCGCACCGGCACAGTAGTCGTCGTGACTTTGAACCGACTTGTAGAAGAATACAGAGTAGGTGTGGGCGACCCAGCAGCCCGGTGACTGACGTCAATATCATCAGCAGCAACAGCATCGCTAACGGCAAACTCTAGAGCATCCTCGAGAGCATCCCCGAAAGCAATGTCAGTCCTGGGTTCGGAATCCTCCACAGTCGGAATGTTGAAAGTCTGGGGAATCGCGGGCTCTTCCTCGCTATGAGGCGCGCTCAGCAGAGACTGAAGAGAGGTGCGGTCTCTGCCGATGCGCTCTCTCGACATGATGGCGCATGCAGGGGGTTCCACTGATGGGGTCCTAGCATACATCCGGGAGCTTCTCGGCTCTTCGATCGCATCGGGGAGGATGATGTCAATATTATCCTCCACCTCGTCAGCAATAGACTCTGCTTCAAATCGCTCTTCCAATGCCGCAGCTTCAGCTTCTTGCTCCGAGACTGTACGGAACACTCCTTCTTTAGGGCAGAAGATGGTGCTGGTTCGTTCCTTCTTCGACTTGACGATCATCATCTCATGTTCACCAATCGACTCAGGCTCAGGAAGCGACTCGCGGCGCTCTTCAATGTCGGACTCGTGATGGCCCTCACTATGCTGGTCAACGGGAAATTCCGGCTCGAGCTCGGGAACAGCATCAGCCGGCGGCGCAGTGACCTCGTTCACGGCTTCTTCATCTTCCACTTCAGGCCCTTCGATCGTTGGCGTAGACTCTTCAGCTGGCCTAGGTTCTTCAATGGACTCTACAGCAGGTTCGGGTTGCTGCTGGAACTCTTCCACAGTCGGAATTTCAACCGTTGGCTCATGGTACTCGACGGCGAGGATATCTCCTGGTAGTATCTCAGCCTCGATCTCTGACTCTTCGCCAGGTTGATTCTCCTCCACTGTTTCCTCCATTGCTTCGTGTGCTTCTTCGATATCAGGGCTAGGGCTTAAGTGCTGAATCTCTTGTCTTTCGGGCGTCATCTGAACGCCACTCATCGGTTCGGGCCCGTCGTTGGTGGATTTATGGAGGCCAACTGGATCGGTCTCATATTCCTCGTTTGCTGGTTCCTCAGCGGTGGTGGTAGCATCTGCGGAAGCATTCGAGACAGCCATATCGATGGCCTGTGCAGGCGTGGTCGACTCTTCTGGCTCGATGCTCTGTCGCGGAGTGGCTCGAGTCATTTGGCGAGTTTCTTTCGCGCCGGGGCAAGAATGCATTCGGCACTCAGCTTGTAGAAATTCAACCATTTCTAGAGCTCTTTCAGCTCTATGCTTCTCCCAAGCAACTTGCAGTGCAAGTTCCTCTACTTCTATCTCAGTGGCAGCAGAGCCGACCAAGTCCATGCTGGATAGAGAAACACGACCGCTTTCCTTGGCGGAAGCACGCTTACGTTTCTTCTGGAACTTGTTGGGGGATGACAATTCGTCAGTTTCATCACCAAAGGGAAGAGGCAGTCGGCCTTCGGCAGCTATGCGCGCAACTTCCTCGTTCTTGGCGGCAGTTTTGTAGGCATCGCGCTCCTGTTCGACTACCTTGACGCGTTCAAGCGCCTTGTCGAGTTGTTCCTGTACGCCTACTATTTGGTAGCGCGCAGTAAAGGCTTCTTGTTCTCGTACTTGGCTGCGTTCCTTTTCCCGTTGCAGACACTCTTCATTGATTTTGGCAGCTGTGCGAGCTGTTTTGACCTCCTCTTGCAGCTTGACCATGGTTGACTGTGACTTGAAGTTTTCCTTTCTCGCTCGTCGAATTTCTTTCTCCCAAAGGGCTTGAGTATGTGCGTGCGTTTCCTTTGCACGGCCGTAGCTATCCTGCAGGGCTGTTAGTTGTGTTGTGTATCCTGCCTCTGTCTGGCGGCTTACCATGACGGTTTCTAGACGCTCGCCAACTTTTCTTTCCCGGTCTTTGCCTTGCTCAATGGCAATTTGAAGCTGCTTGATCTGATCTCTCATCCGTTTCATCTCCATTTCCGCCTCCTCTCGCCCGAGAACAGCTCTCTTCAGCGCGTCGTTCGTTCTGCGCTCCAGCTGCCTGGATTGCCCAGACATGTTGTTGAACTGGCTGATTTTTTCTAGTACCGGGCTGTCATAGCCATCGGTCCTGAATGGCGTCATCTGGGATTCGCGGCGTTGGTTGACGCGGTCTGGCGTTGACGTCTGAAGCGGGCTCAGCGGCCCCGTCGGTGTCAAACTCAAGCTCTCGTCCATCGTGAACATGTATCTTCTATGTGCTGGTTGCGCGGGCGTATAACAGCAACTCTTCAACTAAAGACGACCCCACATCTATCTCACCAAGGGTTAGTGGTCGTAGGTGCGTCGCAAAATTCCTGGGTAAGTCGCGATCTTTTGTGCGTTGATATTCACGAAAGTCTGTTTACTGTAGCACTAGCCCAAAGAATTGGTAGCGCAAACTGGGGCCAAGTTGGGCTGCCGTTGCTGTAGCGACCGAGTGCGTCATGTGACAGCGGCAGGATCGCAGGTTCGGTGGCGCGGGCCCAGCGTCACTTCCCGACTTCCCGCTGTCCCGCTTTGCTGCAAGGGACATTAGCTCGTGTGAATTACCTGTTTTGGACAGTGATTGGAGACTCAGACCTGCGTTTCAGCTGATTAATTTGGTCTGTCCCGTTGCTCAGGCTGCTAACTTAGGGGGCACGTATTGCGTATTTATTCATACTTACCTGGCCCGCTCGCTCCGGTGAACCCACATCATCCCATCATGGCTGACATGGCTGACACCGAGCTCCGCCAGCGCAAGGCCAAGGCCAACGACGATGGCAAAGCGAAGGAGAGCGCAAAGCTGCGCAACAAAGCCCGGGAAGATGACGAGTCCAGCTCAATTGGTCTAGATATCCTACGAGTCTTGACCTTTTTGTTTGTTGCTTCATGCGGACTGAGCTATGTCATCAGCTCCGGTGAGAGCTTCTTTTGGGGCATGCAAAATAGGCCGGATTACCTGAGGCCAGAGTGGTGGAAGTCCAAGTTTGTATGTAACTGCCCCAGAAGTCGCGCATGCTCGGAGCCTCTGTACTGTAGCTGACTTGTTTTTCTGCTCGCAGGCTGGTCCAATTTATCTTACTCCGGACGAGCTCTCCGAATACAATGGTTACGAAAAGGGCAAACCGCTTTACCTAGCTGTCAATGGCACCATTTTCGACGTCTCGAATGGCTTGCATATGTATGGCATTGGTGGTTCCTACCACTTTTTCGTCGGCCGTGATGCGTCGCGCGCCTATGTGAGCGGCTGCTTCGAGGAAGACTTGACCCCTGACATGCGCGGCCTCGAAGAGATGTACCTGCCGATTGACGATCCCGAGATAGATTCCAAGTGGACCACTGCTGAGATGAAGGAGCTAAAAAGACAGGAGTTGGAAGAAGCCAAAGAAAGGGTGTACAAAGGCCTGAAACACTGGGTTGATTTCTTCACCAACAGCCCCAAGTACCACAAGATCGGCTACGTTAAACGAGAGGAAGGCTGGCTGGAAGAACTTCCGATCCCTGCGCTCTGTCAATCTGCCCAGAAAAAGCGCAAGAAGAGAACCCCACGCAATCAATAGTAGAGTAATAAAGATGCATTTTCACTACATTTACCCTTCATGCTTTATAAAACTTTGTGGAGAATAACACACACGAGGGTGAACGAACTCGGCGTTACGTGCGAAGAAAAAAAAAACCCTGACCATTACCAAATTTCCTGTTCTTGTGGCCTCCGTCTGACTTCATTAACCCATACATATACAGCACTATTAAACACAGCATCCATTCCTTTACAGGAGTACGAAAACAGCACCCAAAGCAAGAAGCATCGAGCTGGAGACGCTAGAAATGGAAGCGCCCGCCGTTCGGGTCTCCGAAGCACTCGCAGGGGGTGCGCCAGACTCGGCGGAGGGAGGGGTAGCCTCCGTCGAGCCGCCCGAAGTCCCGGCGGCAAGCTTCTTGTACTCCTCAATGGATCTTGAGGAGTTGGCGCTGGTGCTACAGGAGATTAATGGTAAGCACTTTTCCACACTGTGATATGGCAGGCAGACTTACTTCTCGTTAATGACCATAGCCATGCCCTTTTCGCAGTGAGGGCCTTGACTGCAGAAGAACCACATCGGCTTCGTGTCGTTCACCATGATGGTAAAGACTGGGATCTCCTTTTTGGCGGCACTGGCGGCGACGGGCTGGTATGCTGAGAAGATGCCGAGGGCGCTGGGATTGACCTCCTTGATGGGCATGCATGGGTGATCGAAATCGGACTGGGTAACGGTGTGGTTACCAGCGAGGAACTGGAACTGAACCATGGAGCCGGGCGCGGCCTTGATCTTCTCCGGCCAGAACTTGAGGCCAGTGGCATTGTTAACTGGGTTGCGGCCGACAGAGACGACCTGGACGCTGATGGCTGCGCGTGTTTGTTAGCATCGAGTAATGCCAGTCCGATGGAACTCCAACACCCACCTTGGACAGCGCCGACCAGGGCCGCAACGGTAGCAAGAGTGAACTTCATGGTGACTGGGAAATTTGTCGAGGTAGTACTGCGTGAATGCGACGTATCAAGATCGGACGGTGAATGGGCAGAGCTACCAGAGCTGCCGAGCGAGAAGCGAGCGAAAGCGAGATACTGAGGTCCTCCCCCAAAAAAGACGTATACGCGATTAAAAGACCAGCAAGAAAAGGAACAAGAGCACTCAACAAAGGAACTAGCCTCTGGGAGTGATAGAACAAGAGAATGTACTGAGAAAGAAAGAGAGAAATAATGAAACAAGGGAAAGGAAAAAGAGGAAGAGGAAGAGGAAGAGAGATGGCTAGAATAAATGGAAAATTTCAGAAACAGCAAGGAGGGGGGCACCGATTCCAGAGGGCTCCGGGAGGCACAGTAGCGAGCTGTAACGAACTAGATTAACCATCGGGCGTACCGGGCGAAGGCAATGTGTTAGTCGAAACAGGAGTGATCAGCCACCGCATCTTGTCCCCTTGGCACTTTGGCGCATCTCGTTGTTTCCCAACAGTGCTCTTTGTGTTGGGTACTAATAATTAAGCAGAGGGAAACTTTTCAGTAATGCAGTGCATGCCGTCTTGCCGAGTTCCCTCCCTCTTCATCTGACACTTACTGGCTTAGCACTCTGGGCGTGTATCGGAGAGGGGGGGGGGGGGGGGGGCACGAGTGCCGTCTCACCCATCTTGCGCGGCACGTACTAGATCTGTACTTCCAAAACGGGTTGACTGGGTACCCGAAACCAGACTGACGTCCTAGTCTGCCCATAGGCGTGGTGGGATTTCTACGTCCCGAAATTGGCAGTGTTAGAAGACTTGTCGGAGGTGCTGCTCAAACGTGGCGAGCATCTCCTCCAATGTAGATCCGTCATCGCCCAGCTATTCTATCGTCAGATAGATTACATATTTTCAGCCTGGCCTATACTCAATTGAAAAAAAAAACAATTATCCTCCATTTGTTCTCTTCTTATTCTTCTATGAGAGCAGAATTGGAGTTACTCAACGGCGAACCTTGGTGTAGGTAGTGTCCGGCGTTGGTCCGGCATCAACCAGAACGGCTAGCAAAATGTGACCGGCGCAGCACATTTGCTGGCAGCAGGCTGCACCAATAAAAGCCAGAGGCTCCTTGGACAGGCTCTCTTTTTTTTCTTTTTCTCTTTCCACAGTGAACGCTACCATTTTACGGACTGCGCCTCTGCACCCATAAGTCTGGCACCGGCAGCGCCGCACCTTGGCCATTCTACGACGCCAACGAGACAAGGCCCGTTTCAGACCCGGCCCCACAGCTCCGTACTGGCAGCCGGCTCAAATACGGCCGACGAGCACAGGGTCGCTTGCTCGCATCGTCACAGTGCTGACCGCATCGAAGCCAGTATTTTTTGGGCGGTGAATAGTTCGTAGTAACTAGCTGTCGACTTGCTTACTGGCTACCCATCATCTCATATCATACTCGTGTATATTTAGTGACTACAAGTCACGCATCAGTAGTTGCAAGCACCACACCACGGGAATCCGTGACAACAAGTATAAATCCAAAGGTTTGGCACTGACATAGTGTTTATAGTTCTGTTTTGGCCATGCATCTATTACTGTACATCAAATGACCCGTATCTATCAGTTTCTGGATGAAACCATGAGCTTGCATGGTGACAAGGCTACACCGTCCACAGTGCCGTCGCATTCCCGCCTCTCCTGTTTCTGCTACAATCGGCACTTTCACGCGCCCTTTCATTCATAATTAACCAATGGAGCGTCATGAATGAAGATCGTCTGCAAGGACAAGCTCTCGACGACCTGATCGAACCAGCCTATCGAACCAGTCTCCTGCGCGACATGAAAGCCACTTGTCCACTGAATGGTCAACGTCAAACAAGGCCACTCGTTATTTCAATGAATAGTGCCCAAAGACTGTCCAAGTGGTGCATATTGAGAGGCCAAGGTTCTGAGTAGATGCTGTGGTGCTGGCTATATGTCGCAGGCTCCCGAGTCAAGCCCAAGCTCACAAAGGGCTTTTGCTGCGCTGAGCTGTGTCCCCGACTGCCTTTGACAAAAGATGCGATATCAACTGTCGTGAGGTGTTTTTCATGCACAACGACATCGTAGCGTCGTGTGTTCAAAAACACCAACTTAAAGATCCAGCAGGAGCTGCGGCGCAATCTTTTCCAGATCCTCCACCTGTTGGAGCCATTCGCGTCAGCCATCAAACAACATTCTCTTCCCCGCCCGGTCGAGGGCCAGAAGGGCGGCACATACCTCGAGAAACCCGGCTCGCTTCTCCACTGCCGTGCGCGCGATGGCCTCGCGCACAAAGACATCGACGTACTTGCCCACGGCGGCGTTGGCGTCGCGCGAGACCCGCGTCACGTCCTTCTCAAACAGGTCGTGCAGAATTCGCGTGAGCAAGTCCTTTGGGATCGACTTGTCGACGGCTGAATCCCCTCCAGTATGGTCTCCGTCGCGGTTCGCGGCCTGCGGGCGGCGCCGGGGAGGCGAGTCGTCGCCCGAGTCGAACGGGTCGCTGGAGGCGGCGGCGGCATCGCTCGATTCCTCCGCGGCAGCAGCGGCCTGCCTGCTACTGCCAGCCTGGGGCCGGCCTCGCGCGCCGCCAGCTTGCTTGGGAGGCATTTTTATGCTGTCTTGATGCTTTGGCCAGCGAGCGCGTCTATGTGAGAGTGTATACGAGGATGGTAGAGACGCGCTTCACACCGCGTCCTGGTGGAGAGGTGAGGTTAGTCATCCGGCGAGCAACAAACGCAGCCTCTACGACAAGAAGTCACAAGTAGCACAGAAATGACAAGACGAGACAGGTCACAAAAGAGAAAACAGACGAGTATTAAGAACCAAAGTTCGGTAATCTAACAACAAGGGAAATTGCGTAGGTGTATAAATTACAGCGACTAGAAAGTCTTTGGCAGAGCCATAAAAGAGAAATGCGCCATGCCAATGCCATTCTAATCCGCGCATCAGCTGTTGCACATGACAGAGTGTCAGGGTATCTACCCCAACTTCCCTCACTGTCAAACTTCCCATCTCTCCATTTTTGAATCCCCCTGAGTAATCCTTTCCCAACTAAAAACAGTGTCTATACAGTGATTATAGGGAGCATGGCATTTAGCCGGAGCCGCCCTTGAAGGCCTTGCCGAACATGAGGACCTGGAGCTTGTCGTAGATGGACAGGACACCAGCACCGGCAACACCACGGAGAATGTTGGCACCGGCACCGTTGAAGAGGGACTTGACACCGTTGGCAGCAATGATCTGGCGGGCAGCGTCGAAGGAGTTCTTGTACTTGACGGCCTCACCAGAAGTCATCATCATGCGACGACGGATGGTGTCAAGAGGGTAAGCAGCAATACCGGCACCGGTGGTGACACCCCAACCGAGGAGGAAGGAGGCAAGGAAGTTGTCCTCGAGGGAACCAGTGAGAAGGACGGGCTTGAGGGAGTCGTACATGCCGAAGTAGAGACCACGGTAGACGACAATACCAGCGACGGAGGGCATGAAACCACGGTAGAGACCGGCAATACCGTCGGAAGCGAGGGTCTTGCGGTAGACGTCAATGAGACCGTTGAACTGACGCTCGCCACCCTTGGAGGCGTTCTTGGCATCGTTGGCAAGACGGGTACGGGCGTAGTCAAGGGAGTAGACGAAAAGCATAGAAGTGGCACCAGCAGCACCACCGGAGGCAAGGTTACCAGCCATCCACCAGGCGTAGCCATCACGGTCCTTCTTGAAGCCGAACATCTTCTTGAACTTGTCACGGAAAGCGAAGTTCAGGGCCTGGGTAGGGAAGTAACGGATGACGTTGGCGGTGTTACCACGCCACAGGGAGAGAACACCCTCATCAGCAGCGGTACGGCGGAAGCACTCGACGATACCGTTGTAGCGGCGGTCGAGACGGCCAGACTTGATCATCTCATCCTGTTTGAACTGTTAGGGATGTGCACTGGGTTCGGATCTATGGACGCAACTGACCTGGTTCTGGATGAGAAGCTTGACACGCTCGATGGGAGCAGCAGCAGTCTTCGAGACGGCGGCGGAAACACCACCCACTGGAGAGCATATTAGTATTCAATTCAGAAAACTTGAAATGTTGCTTCGATTGATGGCGACTGTCGAGCTACGGTTGACAGTGGATGAAACGTACTCAGGAAGTCGGCAACGAAGGGCTATCACGTTGGTTAGCAGGTGTGTCCAGGGGTAACTGAGCGTGTAGCCGTAGGCCATGAAAATTTTGTCGCGTTACGCCTGTCGTGCAAAGGGAGAGATTGAGGCGGATAGAGAAAGCGCAGCATTCCACGAAAGGCATTGGCGATGCATCGCGGCTCAATTGGCCCCCAACGCAGATGCAGCTTCAATGGCCGACTTTTCCCCCTTTGTTCCGAACGACGACGGCATAACGCGGCATTTCCGGCAACGTAGCGAAAAGAGCTGTAAAGACTTACGGGCATGCCCAGGACCTTAGGCTTCTCTTGAGACATGATGACGGTTGTTCAGGTGCTTTCCCGGAAAAAAACAAGAAAGGACTGAGGGGAGAGTTGGGGATGGAGAAGAAAGGAAGAGAAGTGTGTCTGGGGAAGTCGAGTGAAATAAATTCTGCTCGATGGCCGGGTGGCAGGGTTGGGGGGAGCGAAAAAAAATTACTGCGGGTCTAGCCAAAGGGACAAGTTTTCTTAGAGCGAGTCTTTCCGGGCCTGCGCTAGAGCCAGTTACTAACTGAGCGCCTCCCAGGGACTTTTTCCATGGCAACAGTGGAGTTTGCGCCTGAGGCCAGAAGGAGGTCTGAGGCCAACAAGCTCTGGTGTCCAAATATCCCGCCGTAGAGCCCCCCTACAAAGGAGGTCCCGGCTTCCCCCCCATTCTGTCACGGGGCGGCCATGGCAAGGCCCACGCCGTCACCTGGTACCTCACTAGGACAGCAAAGTTACCGGTTCGCCCCGATGTTCCTTTTGGCTGGCTGGACTGCTACGCGGTACCTGCAAAGCCACCAACTGACTCTCACAGCAACCTGGGTAGGTAGGTTGGTAAGTACTTGTAGGTACTAGTAAGATAGGTAATCTGTACCTATGTAGGCAAGGTACTCAGTAGTTGCCTCGTATCTGGGACCTCTATCAAGTACTCAATCCCCCCATACCGCAATAGAATTTCCACGGAGATTTCCCCTCCTCTGCCTGCTATCAACGACTGTTGTCCGATGCTGCGCTCTCAGATACCCGTTCCTATCACCCAGGAAGGTAGTCGGCTCCGTTGCCAGTCTCCCACCTCACCACCCGCTACAGTAATAACTGGGCACCTATGTGGCCACAGCTGACACATAGGTAAGCCAATAGTGAGCCTCGGTCAGTCCCTGCTTCACCCTTGGAGATCTCGAGACATTGTACCACTATTGTACCTGAATATTGCTATTGAGACGGCTTAACAAATAGATCACCATGCGCCCCGAACCACTGAATCTCAATTGCCACTCAATCTTTTTTATCATTTCCCTGACAACAGCTCCTCACCATCCTTGGATAATCTAACTCGAATCCACTCCATGGGCCTTGGATTGGAAACAAGATGTCATTTTGTTCAATATCTGCAAACGAACCATATTTCTTTTCACGGGTCTTCTCATCCCTATTTTTCATAATTCTATCATCATTTCTTTTTTACCCAACTACATCCTCCTGCACCACATCCTAGCCTCTAGGTACATGAAGCTACTTACATGCCTCAGCCTAATCGCTGGCATTCTATTTTTTTTCCCGGGGATCCACCAAACAGCGGTTGCGCCGAGCCAGCCTGCCGGCCCCTGTCTTGCGCCATGCCCCTTGCAACCCCTTTCACCCGGAAAAGCCGCTAATCGAATTCCAGAAGGACAAGCGCAGTTGTCCTACTTCGTCGAGTGACGGCGTAGAGAAATAATAAGAGGACACGGAGGAAAGTATTGCAGGAGCATGTGGCGCTGTCATCTGGTACGGCCACAGCCGTCATCAGATGTCGGAACACCAATTGCAACGTAGCGCTTTCATATAGGTTGGTTCGTATCGCCCTCGCCCACAATTTGGGCAGTTGTTTCAATCCCGCCAAAATCCCGGCTAGCCGACCGCCCACCTTGCTGGGTCTTTGCTGATTGCTGGTGTCGCATGAAACCGCGAGCTTTGACCGTAGCCAGATGTACGCCCAAAAGCCACAAGCTATTTAAGCATGCAAAGAGCTCTCCTATTCTACTCGTATGCTGAAAGGCTTCATTTGTATTATCATACAACATGCCAATAGTGGAAACTAGGAACTCCTGGCAAAGTAGACATGTACCACTTCGGATTACCGGTTAGTATGCGTGGCGGCGGCCAGTCTCCAGCGATCACATGCTTAAGTGCGCAACAGGGATATTGTTTCTCGCTTCCTTGCTCATATTTTCTGGATAAGAACAAAATATGTCAACGACGGGATTACATTTCCAATCCCAGACTGACGGCGTAATTATCTGCAAGGCTGCAGGCCTTTGATATGGCTTGTCTGCGATCCCGTGATGTGTCACGTGATCTTCTGTACATGCTCCGGCCGCTGCCACGAACGTATTGCATCATGCGTGAACGTTGGTCTTGTGAATCGATTTCAATTGTGTTGGAGAATTAAATAGAGCATAATTCCGCGCCGTACTAATAGAGAGGCGTCAGTACAAATATACAAGAGTCATGGTCGATGAACATGACCGTGGGAATACCGACGTTTGTGGTGTTTCACCAGTAGGTATCGTCCCCCCAACAATTACCAGACTTGCCCAACTGCCTGCTACGGCTTGTCTCACTAGAATCATCCTTGAAGGTCGAAGCAGTCACGGTGTACCACAGCGATTGTCATGAAGAGTTTTTTTTATTTCATTCCGTTGCCGTTTGCTCATGCAAATT
The DNA here is from genome assembly GCF_051103115.1 of Cordyceps javanica. Taxonomy (NCBI): domain Eukaryota; kingdom Fungi; phylum Ascomycota; class Sordariomycetes; order Hypocreales; family Cordycipitaceae; genus Cordyceps; species Cordyceps javanica. Next base: position 1,264,476 of record NC_139301.1, on the reverse strand, counting down.
CGGTTTCTAGGTATGCTTAACCGAGTATGAAAAGCGTCCCAACCAGGCAGTTGTTTGCCTTGTATCTTTTCCCCATCCCTCGGCCATATATCATTCAGGCCATAATGACTCCAAACTTCCAGAAAACATCTTGATTGAAATTCGCTTAAGCAGCAATGGCGCGGGCTGTGAGAGAATGTTAGCGTTGCGTTCTAGTCGCCGAGCAAGTTTATAGGGGCGGTCGCATACTGTAGATCTTCATCTTGCTGTGTGTAGTGACAGGCTTGATCATGCCCTTCTCCTCGAGGTCGGCGATGCACTTGCGGGCCAGAGAGCCGTTGATCTTCATGCGGTCGACGAGAACAGCGACGGTGACGAGGCGGTAGGACTGGACATCCTTGTAGAGCTTCTCAGAGGTGCTCTTGTCGAGGATGACGGCGTGCTGGGCCTTGTCCTTGACCTTGCCCTTCGACCACTTCTTCTTTTGCTTCTTAGCTCCAGCAGCAGGCGCCTACAGCGAGAAAAAAAAATCGAATGTTAGTTCAATGCTCTCTGTATGTTCAGATCGTTCAGGCGAGCGAATTCGTCGTCGTAGGCGGGTGAGAGCGTACCATTTTGATGTGATGTGATTTGACGTTGACGGAGTGTGGAGGAACACGATTTTTCGCCAACGCCGTAGAGTTGACTTACCACTTTGGCGATGGGTCCCGCACCACCGGCGGGCGGTGGCAGGGCAGGCTTGCCCTAACATTGGCGGCGTGTAGGGTACGCACCCAATTCTTCTCCGCATCTGATTGGCCTGTACGGCACCCACCAAAATTTACCAAACCCTCCTCTGCCGAGCCAGACCTCCAACTTTATGAAAAATACTATCACGACAACCCGAGCATACTAACCGCAGTCCCCCGCCATCCACGGAAACATCGACTGCTTATATTCAAAATGTCTGAGGGCGGTGATATCGACGTTCTCCCCAGCGTCCTTCCCAAGGATGTTGCCAAGGAGGTTGGCAACGTAAAGCTGTTCAACAAGTGGGACTACGATGTCGAGGTTCGCGACATCTCTCTGACGTACGTTTTGACCCTGAACTGCTGCGTATGCGCGAGCGGCCAAGCGAGAGAGAGAAGGGGGGGAAGGAAACGATAGCCGATGCGAAGGAACTTCTCTCCTCGCCTGCGCCGTGGAGCCGGAACTGCAACGAGTATTCTGACGGATTGATTCATATAGCGACTACATCTACCTGAGCAAGCCCGTCTATGTCACGCACTCCGCCGGCAAGTATGCCGCCAAGCGCTTCCGCAAGGCCAGCTGCCCCATCATTGAGCGTCTCACCAACTCTCTGATGATGCACGGCCGCAACAACGGCAAGAAGCTCATGGCTGTCCGCATTGTCGACCACGCCTTCGAGATCGTGAGTGACGACCTACCTCCCCAACCGGACCTGATTCCCCGTGAGGAAAACTCGCATCACGCCAATGACAGGCACGCAAACCGACGAAGCCGTCAGGCACGCTGAAGCGAATTGGACACGCTGTGGAAGCAGCGGACAGCACGAACGCATCGGACGGCTCGCTAACCCAAAGAAATCTTCTAGATCCACCTCATGACCGACCAGAACCCCATCCAGGTCGCCGTTGACGCCATTGTCAACTGCGGTCCCCGCGAAGACTCTACCCGTATCGGTTCCGCCGGTACCGTCCGTCGCCAGGCCGTCGATGTTTCCCCCCTCCGCAGAGTCAACCAGGCCATTGCCCTTCTCACCACCGGTGCCCGTGAGGCCGCCTTCCGCAACGTCAAGTCCATTGCCGAGTGCCTTGCCGAGGAGCTGATCAACGCCGCCAAGGGCAGCAGCAACTCGTACGCTATCAAGAAGAAGGATGAGCTGGAGCGTGTGGCCAAGAGCAACCGATAGAGGGTTTCACAAAAATGGATTTTCATGGCTGGATGGAGTGCGGCTTTTGCGTGGTTCTGGGATATTACAGAATTGCATTTTTGCGTTTCGGGTCTGGGAACGCGGCTATGGATTGTTATAAAAAATGTCTCTAGTCTCAATAAAACTAGGCTCTGATGAAGCCTATTGACCTAACGATTGTCAAATTGTTAACTTAGTGTGGGTTGAATATTGTGACTTGGGCGTGTGTACGAAGCTGGTTATCGTTGAAGGGCGATGTTGACCTATTGGCATTGATTGGTTCCATGCGTCAAGGTTGTAGTTTCTGCTCGTGACAAGGCGATTGGCTGAATATACGCTTCTGTCACACACGATGTATCCTAGCGTGTTCTGTCCACCTAGCAATGTATTAAGTAGATTCCAATGCGTTACTCCATAATGCCACAGAGTGAACACTCTTCTGTTAGCTCGTTTGGGTAGCAAGGCAAATGTTGATCGACTCCAGCAGAATCGTATATGTGCATTCATTCGGGTCACGTAAAGTCATAAGCTCTATAAAATTCCACAGGGTGGCCGCCTCGGCTATGTATCAATAAAGTCGTAGCTTCTTCTCTCCGATAGACAGGCGCTGGAACATGCCCACGTGAAGTATGCCCTCTTCATACCAAGTCCCCATGCCTTCGTCGAGGTTGAAGCCGCAACGCTCCCAGAATGGCTGGACTCGCTTCTGCGCGTGGACACAGACCAGGCCGCCCCAAGAGGGGATCTCGGTCTCGCGTCTGGCGCCCATCTGCTCGAGGCCCAGCTCGGTGATGCTGGGGTCAAAGTATGCGGGGTTCTCCTTGAGCCACTGCAGGACGGTGCTGACGAGCAAACCGGCAATCCTGTTGCCGCGAAAGCCTTTCTGGACGGCGAGCCGACCGAGCTTGACGTAGGACTCTCGGCCGTCGTGGAAGGTGGTGGGCCGGTCGGCGGCAAAGGCGGGCGGCTGTCCGGACGGGTCGGGTTCCTCGCCCTCGAGCACGTTGTTCCAGTAGCGGCCACCGCGAACGGGATGGGGGCTGTGAGGGAAGGGCACGAGGCGGACGGTGCCAATCGGGGTGCTGCGCGTGGAGCTCTTGCGCGGTTGGATGACGGCGCCAGTGTCGTCGCGGACCTCGGGCTCCTGGGTGGTGTGGACGCTGGCGTAAGCGACCCAGTGGCAGCAGCGAGGGTCGTCGACGTCGAACTCGTTCTCGACGGCGACGTTCTGCTCCTCGACAAAGACGTCCTCGCGCACCTCCATGGCGTCGAGAAAAGTGGAAGGTATGCCGGCGGGCTGGTCTTTGCGCGGGGAACCCGGCTTGTAGCCCTCGAGCTTGCTAGGCTCGACGAGCGAGATGAATGGCGTTCCCATGGTGTCTTCGTTTGGCAAGAGTTTGGTGTTCTCTGGTGAGGCGGGGGGGGAGCTGTCAAGGCGGGGAGGCAGCTCCGGGGACCTGGGGAAGTGCGAGGGCAGCTTTTTCTGAAACACTTTATTATATGCCCGATGTTGATGGACAATGACTGCTATTGGGGGGGGTAATGAGGTAAGAGGTGGTGTGTGGTCGTCGACAGGAAGAGCAATGAGTATCTTGATATGACGTTGAGTCAGAGACCCGCCAAGCGCCAGTGCAACAGAGCGGCCAATTCGCGGCGGACCAGAGCGGCCAGGTGGTTCGGCTTGGAACTTTCTTCTGTCTTTGCGGAGGGAGGCGGTGAGGGTCGCGGGCGTCTTGCAGTGCGGGATGGATGTCAATAGACCAACTACATTGAAACAAGTGTCTGTCGTCTCCGTACGGGGGCTCGGGGGCAGCTGCTGTCAAGACAGCCTGTCCAATGCTGTGTGGACTGTGGAGTGATCTATCTTCCATGGCAAGATGACAAGCCTGGTCGTCTGTCTGGCTGCATGCCGGTTGTCCTAGCTACCCTATAACATGTTGATCGATGTGGAAAAGCGTCTGCGGTCGCAGATGCTGTCTTGATTTTGAAACAAGACTCGCGCGCAAAATAGGTCATATTGGTCGTGTGGGCTCTCGGCGAGGAAAAAAGAAACATGCATTGCATAGCGTGGGTAAGGGCTTGGGTGATGTGTAGGCGATGGAGTGTAGGACAGATGAGGCTTGCAATTTACCAGTTTTCCACAGTGCATCTTCCACGCCCCTTCCTCCCCGTGCAGCTAGGTACCTACGTCGTTGGGCAATAACCTGACGATGAGCCGGAGGCAAGTATCCGACATACCACCTCCGTTATCGAGCGCAGGTATCGGGTCGGAAGCTCATTGGCTATGCATACTACTCAGTAACCAAGGCAGCTTCATCAATGCGACAAATATACCGTTATACATAGAACATTGGATATTGGATGGAACTGATGATGAAAGCCCGTTCTGCACGGACCCGGACCCAGTACCTAGGAAGGTACCCAGAGCGCACCGTGCTAAAGTCGCTGGTGGGCGGCAGACGGCAGTTCTGACAGCACTAAGTACTTCACCGAGTACTTGAGTAGTACGGAGGACGGATTAGATAAGGGGGCTCGAAGGACCGCTTAGACTTGTCTTTCGCTGTTGCGATTGCAAGAACAAACCATATCGCTCTTCGATTTCTGTAGAAATCGATGTCTTTCCTCTGATGTATTGTCTAGTCTGTTTGAGAAATCAGCACACAGGTAGGGAGTAGGGTGTAAGGATCTCGGAATCTGGGAGGCTGGCTCTGGCATTGCCTCTTCCATGCCCCGTCGTCGTTGCCCCCTGATTTGAGCGTGGATCACTCGATACCGAGTTGCCTCATGCCTGCCAACTGCATGGCAGATGGCTGAGCCGGGGCCAACCACTCACTTTATTCCTTGTGAAAAAAGCCTAAGGCGCCGTTGGTCCCAGATTAACCCCCCGTCTGCCCCCCCCCACAGGCGATGAGCTAGTGCCACCGTGCACGCCCAAAGAAGGAAAAAACGAAGAAGGTGCATTGATTAGCGGGATTCGATTTTCAGACTGTCTCGTCAAAGGCATGCGGCAAGTTTTCGATATGTAGTGGTAGTGACTGATGTGCAGTTGGGCACACTGTAATACGTAGCCCTGGGGTCATTGTTCAATAGCTGATATCTGTCATCTACCAAGTACCTATGTAGGTAGGTACGTTGGTACCTGGATATGTATCTTGACACTTGAAATGCAACTTACTTAGTCCTGAGGTAAGTACCTAGGTAAATAGGTACTGAATGGCCATCCGAGTAAGTACCCACGTAGTCGCTGTCTGTCCATGTCTCGTAGCAAACTAGTAATGTTTTCTGCAGCACAAGCTTGGGATGCCAATGTCTTCACTCATCCTGTGCAGAGGCGCCGAGACATATTACCATGATTTTATCCGCGCTCTCTTTTTTTTGTGGCATTATGCAAGCATGGTCGGCCTGGAGTCAGGTACCAAGCACTTTACGAACCATCACCAGCCACCATTTGCCAAATCTGCCATGCATAATCCGTACTCCGTAATCCGTACATCCACTCGCCTTTAGCGTGCCCCGGTACCGCTAAGGCACCTGCCAGGTAGGTAGGTAAGTAGCCGCACTACTAACTTACCTTAGTACTACTTACAGGTAACTAACACCACCGCATGATGTACTTTCCGGCCAAGACAAAGGTAGGCTAGTAAACATGTACCTACATACGCAGGTAGCTTCCCCATTTTCTCGCCTCTTGTTCAGGGGTCTGCGCAAGAACCCCCCAACCTCAAGGGCTTTTTGCCCACCCACGTTTCCCACCCCCCGAGCGTTGAATGCTTCTCGGTAGCTGCTCTTTTCTTTTTATCCCCCTCTCTGCAGTCTCGTCTCGAAATTCTCCTTCACCAACCTCCAACAGGATACGTACCGTTTTGGCTTTTCCTTACCTATCGGAGCTTCATGTTGTTGCTAGCGTTGCTCCCCGGCCGCCAGCAACCTCAGTCTCCGCCGGCTGGCCACCTGTATATATAGCCTCTTATTAGGCCCAATCGCATCCCGACCTGTACAGCAATTGGATCCAGGCTGCTTCTGCTAGACTTGTCGGGCCGTCGACGCTCGCTGCCAACGCATCTGCCATGCCTTGGCACCCGCTCCCGCGCATCGCCTTTGCCGTTGCAACTTTTCCCTTCACCGCCCAACGACCTGCCGACCTCCCCCTCGAGATTGGCGATGAGTTGTACATTATCGAAGAGACTGCCGACGGCAACTGGCTGAGAGGCTACCTCGTTGCCCCTCCCAGCCTGCTTGCCGGCCTCACCTCTGTCCAGGGCCAGACCCTCGAGGCCAGAGTCTTTAGCGGCATCTTTCCTCGCAGCTGCGTCCAAGTTCGCGAGATGCTGGGCGAGTCCGAGGACGGAGACAACGAGACGGCCCAAGCTGACCGAGATGTCCAATACGATGAGAACGTGTCCGAGGATTCGGCCAAAGGCGGCCTTGAAAGTGATGTAGAGAACACGCACCAACAAACCAAGACAAGGTCCACACGCAAACGCCGGACGCCTCTGCAAGAACTCTCCCAAGGCGCCGGTACGAAGCTCTCGGTGCCCATCAAGCGCGATCCGAAAATGCCACGACCGCCAGCCCCTGTACCAATGCTTAAGATTGGCGACGAAACACCCACATCCGCCTCCGAACCCTTAATAGACGAAATTTCTTCCTGCCTGCGCGAATGGCACTCCAAGAACCTCCACCAGCTTCTTCTCGACAGGGAATACGCCAAGCTCGACAAGCTCTCCCAGCTCATCACCAAGCTGAACCTGCACCGCCAGCAGTTTCTGTATAATGTTCTCACTGCCAGCGAATACGAGATCCTTCGAGAGAAGACGGTATGGGACCTGGTCCAAGTCAACAAGCTCTGCGGTGGTGAGGTCATTGTGCGTGATCCCGCCGCTCGTGGTCGCATCTTGACTGGCGAGGACTCTGCTGTGGCTCTTACAGAACTCCAGTCTAGCATGAGTGTTCTTGACGAGCCCCCAAAACCAATCATCGAGCTCGCCAGTTTACACCATCTGCTTCTAGACATGAAAGGCTTTGCTGGCACATCTACAGAGGAAACCTGCCTCACTGCCCACCTGGTCAGCAAACCGCACCATGGCAAGCCCATCAGTCTCTCAGAAGCCTTCAGCATCGACGTCCCGGCAGGTCGCACTATGGGTAGCCTCATGCAGGATGGTGCTACGCGAACACTCTTCACCGACCTGTCCAGTATCGATATAGGTGACGTCCCTGCCGCCGAATCGGATCTTTACCTAGTCGTCAAAGTTCTGTCCCCTCAACGAATCGAAATGCTGCCTTCCCAGACGAGGTTAGGCAGCTTAGGTGACAACTACTACACACGGGAACACACCAAATCGCTACCAATTGGTGGTGGCAAAGGCACCAGAAGAAGCTTCATGTGGGCCGCTAAATCCACGAGATCTACGTTCTCACGAGGCTCTCATTTTTCCAAAATGGATGCTGTCAATGAGCAGCAAGGCGGAGATCGACCTTACTCCAACCGGACAGCAAGCCGAGATGAGCATGGCCCGCCAAGCACTGCTGGCTCGCAAGTCAGTATGGCGGTTGACGAAGTTCAAACGGCCCAACGCACCGTTGGTGTTGGCGTTATGAAACTCAACGCCATTATGAAACAAGACGAAGAGATCGAGCACGTTATTAGTATCTGGGCACCTTCCACAAGACCCACAGCCGAAAAAGAAATGGGGGAAGAGTGGGATCCTCTAATTCGAGAAATCATGGGGAGCTCGTCTGAATCGTTCGAGAGAGCGAGACGTGGCGAACGACTCCAAGTGTCTCTCAAGGCTTTTGACCACCCAGACCCTGATGCCCTCATTAAAGCCACACCGACAATCCTGTCTGGAGTGTCTAAAACGAGCAGAATTGGGTTTGCTGGCGCACCAACGCGACCTAGATCCGACATTTACTTGACAGTTAACACGGCAGCTCTTGCGAAGCAAAATCTCCTCTCTAGATACGGGGGAAGTGCTACCAGTATGCCGCCTGGAATGCAGGCGTCGAATTTGCAAGTGACGCTGGAGGTTCGACATCGATCCGGAACAAAGATTGAAAATTGCATCTTCCCATCCTCAAATAGCAGTGGCATGACTACCTTCAAATCTGTCGCTACCGAGCGTGGTGAGGCGTGGAACCAGACACTTCGTCTATCGCTACCCGCAGACGATGTTGCTGGTGCCCATGTTGTCATGTTTGTGAGCGACATGCCAAGCCCCCCATTCGCTGTCGCACACATACCCCTTTGGGACCGAGAAGCGTTCATTCGTGACGGACCTCACGGGTTGCTGCTCTATAAGATAGATGAGCATACCTCAACAGCACAGGCCGGTCCGACCGGCAAAGGCGGCTATCTTTCCACTGTCTGGGCACCAAGAGGCAAGGACGAGCGCTCTGTTGAAGTGACCGGCCCGCTTGCATTACTGCTCATTGATACATTCTTGTGCAGCACGCGTTTCTCCCAAGACCGCGTAGTCCTTGGTCTGCTGAAGTGGAGAGAACTTTCTCAGGAGGATCTCACCGCTGTTCTGCGCCAAATCAATTTCGTACCAGAAATCGAGGTCGTTAAGCTACTTGGCGACATTCTCGACGGGTTATTTGGTATCTTGGTTGAACATTCCGGCAACAACGAGTACGAGGATCTTGTCTTCACGGCTCTGGTTAGGGTACTGGGTATTGTTCACGACAGACGTTTCAACCTGGTTCCCCTGGTTGATCAGTATGCCGAGAAGCAATTTAAATATCCCTTTGCGGCGTCTTGTCTTGTTCGCGCTCTTGCACGATTGCTTCAACATCCAACAGAGACTGAGACTGCTCGCAAGCTAAGGTCTACTTTCAAGATTGTCAGGCATATTCTCAAGTTCATTACACAAGCGCGCAGTCAACAGCGAGCGAAGGAGGCAGGAATTGGTATCAAGACTTCGGCACAGGGCTTCACGAAGCAGCTACGATCCATTTTCAAGGCTCTTGAAGAAATGATGCGAAACCCGGCCCCTGTACTGGTTGGTAGCCAGACCCTGGTTGTGCAGCACTTCCATACATGGCTCCCTGAGCTTAGGGACATGCTTACAGCTGAAGAAATTCTTCATATCGCCATTGATTTTATGGACTCTTGCACCGACGTCAAAGGCAAGCTGACTTTGTATAAGCTCGTTCTCATTATCAACTACTCCAAGCTGGATATTTTTAGCCACCCTGACCAGAGATCAGCTCTCAGCGCCAATACAGTTCGGTGGATTAGCCCTCATTGGGGTCATTGCCCAGACATGACGGATCAGTGGAGAAACCAAATTCGACTATGCTGCTCTATTCTTGCCAACCAGCTCGACTACATTGGTCCTGAAATTCCGGACCATGCCCCCCGCGTCATTGACTCCTATTTATCAATCTTGGCATCACCCCCGCCAGCACGAAAGAAACTGTCGCTTCTGTTTCCTTCCTCCTACCCGTTTCCATCGAAAGCGACTGTACAGACTGTGGACTTTGACGAGTCTTTGGCTGAACTATCCGCCATCCTGTCGGCCATCTCGAGTTCGTCCGTGGGGATGCAATTGGAATTGGCCGACAGCAACATTCAGACCATATTGGAGAATGTGCTCCGAGTGCAAATGAGCATTTTGAAGGGAGAGGCATTCCCAGAGGGCTGGTTAAGTGTACACATTTATCATCACAAATCTGCCATGCGCACTCTCCAGTACTTGGCTACAATTCTTTTGGAGTCTTTCCTCCCCCACCCGGATGATGCCGAAACTTTCAATACCGACCTGTGGAGAATGTTCTTTGAGGCGTTGCTCAAACTTGTTGGAAGTCCTTCACTTGCTTTGGAGACTTTCCCAGAGCAGAAGAGAAGGGCTGTTTGGAAGATTGCTGGCGATGTGCGTGAGGATGGTGCTGCCCTTCTACGTAGGACGTGGGAGGCAATTGGATGGGAAGCAAGCAATGAAGAACGCACTAGATACGGACTGGCCAAGATGGGCGGTTACCAAGTCCAGTATGTTCCTGGTCTTGTTGGGCCAATTGTAGAGCTGTGCCTGAGTGTGCATGAGGGCTTGAGAAGAATGGCTGTCGAAGTCTTGCAAACTATGATTGTCAGCGAGTGGACTTTGAGCGAGGATCTCTCTGTCATCCAAACAGAAATGGTCGACTGTCTTGACGCTTACTTCAAAACAAAGCCTTTGACGGAGAGCGTTTTGCAAAAGCTTTTTCTCGGGGAATTGATGGAAAGATTCATTGCCCTCGCTGGAGATAACGATGAGTCCTTGACAGAAGCTCTCGAGGACCTTACCGGAACTCTGGATGAGTTCCTGGATCTGTTAGTCGCTGTACACAGCGGTGACAGCGGAAGTGGAGCGTCGGATATTATCAATCGACTTCGCCTTATGGAGTTCCTTCGGGATATGCAAAAGGAGGAAATTTTCGTGCGATATGTTCACCAGTTGGCAACTCTGCAGGCCGAATCACGTAACCACGCCGAGGCTGGTTTGGCACTGCGCCTGCACGCTGAACTCTATGATTGGGATCCGAACCGAGAGGCTGGGGCAATGGTTGATCCGGCATACCCAGCCCAAACACATTTCGAGCGCAAAGAAAGGATATATTTTGACATGATCAAGCATTTCGAAGAAGGCGAGTCTTGGAGTAATGCCTTGACTGCCTACAAGGAGCTTCAGGCTCAGTATGAAACGAACATATATGACTTTGCCAAGCTCGCGCGAGCCGAGCGCGCGATTGCCACCATCTACGAAACCATCTCCAAGAGCGAGAAACTCGTCCCCAAATACTTCAAGGTTATTTATCGTGGCCTTGGCTTCCCGACTACCCTTCGAGACAAGCAATACATCTATGAAGGTTCTCCAGGCGAACGTGCTGCATCGTTTACGGACAGGATGCAGGCGCAGTATCCGTCCGCGAAGATTATCACGACAGAGGATGGCGAGGAAGTTGAAGGACAGTTCCTGGTCATCTCTGTAGTGACTCCACACCGGGATCTGTCTCATCAAATCTATCAGCGAACCCGCGTCCCGCAGGTTATTCGCGACTTCTTGCTTTCTTCTCATCCGCAATTATTCTCCATCACCGCTAAACGTAGCACCTCTGGACCTGTCGAAGAGCATTACTCCCAGAAATTAGTTTTCACAGCGGCGGAACCCTTTCCGACAATTCTTCGCCGAAGTGAAATTATTGATGTCAACGAACTTCATTTGTCTGCGCATGAGACTGCACTGGAGCGCATCGTGCGCAAGACGCAGGAGATGGCTTCTTTGGAGCGTCGCATAGCGGAAGGCGAGGAACAAAACATGCAGCTGCTTCTAGACGCTGTAGCAGTTTCGGTTAACCCCAATTCTGATCAAAGTGTGGCTTGCTACCGCAAGCTTCTGCCCGAACCAAAGAGCGACGATGAAGAGGACGACGATGATGACGATGAGGAGAACGGGGACGAAGTAGAGCTCAGTCCTAGCAACGCAGCTATCAAGACGGGCCTCATCGACCATGCCATGCTGCTCAAGAGGTGCTTGGCGCTGTTTGCGCGAACCAAACCTGACCCTTTTGCTGCCAGCAGGTATGATGAACTGATTCGACACTTTGAGAGCACTTTTGCCCCCGAGATTCTCACCTTTGCTCCCCCGCCACCGGTCAAAGAATTAGTATCTACGCCGTCGACTACTTTCAGAGGCACGTCGCCTTCTATTGAACAGAGCCCTCGGTGGCAAACTGTTGTCTCCCCGAATGGCGGTACAAAACTGGAGGAAGCCTCGGTTGTTCGTCGCGTCTCTCTACAGCAGCCGCGAGGTACACGCTTGAGCTTTCTAGGCAAGAAGAATAGTATCGATCACCAAGCCGACTTGAACGGTATCAATGAATCACCAAAGAGCCACAGCCACAAACGAAGTCTCAGCAAAGAAAATTCCATGCGACAGGCCATCTTTCGATCCCACTCGAGCGACGCTAGCAATGGAGAGCGACGAGGCAGTTCCACAAGCACCGAAAGACGCCAGTCGCAGGATGATCAAGACACCTCCACGAGAGGGTCTGCCTTAATGAAGCGCGGCAGTAGCGTGCGGAAGAGGTTTAGCATGCTCAAGCTCGGCATAAAAAACAAGAACAATGCGGTCATGGGCAGTGTCGATGAAGAATAAGAACAAGAACAAAGCGATAATTCCCGATTTCATTTCAGTTCTGTTTTACATCTTTTTTGTTTCGGCTTGCTAGCGAACTTTGCATTCGTTGTTTCCTCATCGATTTCTCCCTATGGCAAATACTATATAACAGAGCGTCGCCCGAATTTCTTTCTTGATTTCTCTTTTTCTTTCTCGGCTCTCGAACTTCTACATACATGTACTTATTTTCTGGCTCTTTACAGCTAGGTGTTCTGGATACCACTGGTCACTAGGGGTCTGCCACAAGGATTTTTGTGTCATATACCGCGGGTCGAACTCCTGTTTCCTTTTTTCTCTTCTCATCTGCAATTAGCATTTCGTTATTATATCCAAAAAGAATTCACATAGTTGCCGCATCGTTCATGCAGTATATTGCGCTTGACGCCTAATTTATAAAGTTGGTGACACAGAAGAGAGCAAAACTTGACGCGCTTGAAAATTTCCATCATACACACTACTATGTAGGTATGTACATATATATATACATAGAAAGTAAGATTGCTCATATGCATTTAGTTTCCCGGTCCCCGTCAGCATCCCATGAATTTACAAGTCCCGTAACGTGTCATTTGAAAGTTTAGACATATGGGTTGTCGTTGAAGGCAATCAAGTTCGTGGTGTCCTGAACCTGGTTATTGATGGGGGCGTTTTTCATGGCCAACTGCTGGATAGATTTGCAGAGCTCGGATCCGGAGGTACCATCCTTGGCGGCGAGGTAAGCTGCTAGACCAGCGATGTGAGGACTGGCCATGGACGTGCCGGTCATGCCGCCCTAGATATTGGCGTGCACGTTAGCTCGTCATCTCCGGCGAGAAACATGCGTATTCACATATATATATGCCAGGGAAAAAAAGTAAAAAAATAAAAAACAAGGAGAGCGTTTAAGCACTTACCCAGCCGCCTCCGGGGAGGGTCGAGGCAATGTTGACGGCGGGTGCGGAAATGTCGACGCTGGAGCCCCAGTTGGACTGGATGTAGCGGTTGTCGTAGTAGTCGCTGCCGCCGACGTTGCAGGCGCCGCCGGCCGAGGCCGGGGAGATGTCGGACGCGGTCCTGTTGGCGTTGCCGGCGGCGACGGCGACGAAGATGCCGCGGCGGACGAGGTTGTCGACGGCGTCGTTGAGGGCCCGCGAGTAGGGGCAGCCGAGGCTCATGTTGACGACGACGCCCTTGGGGCAGTCCCGGCCGGCGGCGTCGCGGGCGACGACGTTGACGGCCTTGACCATGTCGGCGCTGGAGCCGACGCACGAGCCGTTGCGGTACATGTCGCTGAGCACCTTGATGCCGTACAGGTGCGTCTTCTTGGCCACGCCAAAGGTGCGGCTGCCGACGGTGCCGGCGACGTGCGTGCCGTGCTGGCAGTCGTCGTAGTCGGGGCCGGGGCCGAAGCGGCCGAGGTAGGTGGCGCGGCCTTCAAAGTCCTGGGGGGGAGGGCGGAACAGGGTTAGGACAGAACCGGAAGGAGAGAGGGAGGGAGAGAGAGATATGGGGGGGGGGGAGGGAGGGGGAAAGAACTTACAGGGTGATTGGTGTCGATCCCAGAGTCAATAATGTAGCTACAGGTGCCTTCGCCGCTGCTCTCATCGAAAACATAGTCAGGATTGCCCGGCCCGCGGGCAGAGATGCGGCCGAGGCCCCACGGTGCCTGGCCCTCGGAGAGATACCCCTGGACCGACCCCATTGAGACTTGCTCAATGTACTCGACCTGACCAGGGACGATATTGTTAGCGAGTGTTTTGAGGAGCGGAAGGGGGAATGTAAGAGCGGATGTACCTCTGGGTGGTTGCGGATCGCATCGAGGCTATCGCTGCTCATCTCGCCGGCGAAGCCCGTGAAGACGCCATCCGAGTAGACGCTGGAGGGGTCATGTTCGAGCATCTTGTAGGCCTCCTCGAGGTCCGTCAGCACGGTGCCGTCCTTGAACTTGACAATGTAGCTGCCTTCGACGAGGTCCTGGGGCTCGCCGCGGGGGGCCAGTATGGGAGCGGGCACGGCACGCTTGCGGACGGCCGGAACGGCAGCGACCAGCGGCAAAAGAGAGACAAGGAATGAGAAACGCATGATTGTGGTGGGAAAAAGAGTGTCTTGAAACGAAAGAATAAGAGAAGTAAAAAGAGAAAAAGAAAGACTGGTTGTGTATGCTGGGGGTGATTCGACCACTGGCGATCAACGCTGAACCATCCAAAGAAAACAAGCGGCGAACTCGAGCATTTTATCTTGCTCTCGTAGATGGGAGTCTTGATACGACTTGAACGTGAATTGTTGCCGAGATCCATCCATTCGACTGGTTCCCGGGTGGAGAGTATATTACTCTACATCCGACTTTGTTCGTGGCTGAAGATGGGGAAATTTAAGGGCACTGGGGAGTCTACAGGCTGTGATGCTCGGGACTGACTCGAGCTCTGTAGGGCCACACAGTGACGAGCCGAAGCATTGACAAGTTCGCCATTGGCGTTTCTTGGCTCCTGTGGATGTGGTAATATCGAGAAGGCGACTGTTTTGTCACGCAGCACAGGCCATTATTGCCCGCCGTATTATGTTCTTTCTGTTCGAATACAGGGAGCGACAAAATGGGAGGGATGGGCCAAGATGCAGCGGGCCTCTGGTTCTCCTGAGCAATATTCTGCGAGACTTGGGGTATACCATCATCCCTGAGAGCCGCTCCGCTGACAAGCCATTGGTTCTTGCAATGAGTGATGGGCATGTTGCCGTGAGAGCCCCATGAACGGTTCGGTCGAGATGAAAAGCGGCTGAGAAGCGGCATCCTGAAGGGAACTCTCTTCGGTCGCGCAGCCGAATGATTGAAACGCGCGAAGCCTGTCCGATTGAGTGTCCCAGACCGAGCCCGCCCGATTGCCGGATCAGCGCAAAAGATGGCCAGCCGGGCGGCCGCCCAGCATGCGTCATGACACTGCCCTATCCGAAGGCCCTATCCGAAGGCATAAGAGAGTACTCAGTATACGCAGGGCGTCATCGACCTCCTGCATTGCCTCCTGAAAGGTGACTTGGACCCTTGCTGAAACATAGTCCGATGCTTGCTCGTGCAGAGCGAAAAATAGGAGTGGAGTTTTCCGGCGCGGCGGCGCGGCGCGCGGGCATGTATATAGAGGCACATGTATATACTATTACTGGTATCTATTATAGTGTTGTGAAGAAGCCACCTGCCTGATCGGGTAATATGGCAGTCTTGGCAAGCAAAGCCAACAGCCAAAGTGCCCGCCTTGTTGAAACCCGTCTCGTCTCAACATCCATGGCACAGCACGGGCGTCCCGGGATGCCGGGCCATGAGCGCGCGGTGAGGGATGTTTCGGGGAAAGATCCGCGCATGGCTCTTGGTTTAAGCTTGTTATCGCGAAGAGAGAGAGGACCTTTGCAACCCTTCCTTGCCCCGCTCACGCACCCAGCAATAAATTGACTGGGTGAAACGGACAAGGGCCCTGACTCATCTTTCTTATTGATTAATCGGCTCGCTGCCACGGAGATGCCCGCATCTAAATGCCACCAAATTGTGGCTGAATATTGACGTTGGTTACTATAAGGCAGGAAGATAGAGTACGGCCAAGACATCCTCTATGGTGGGGTGGGTGGCTGAGGTGTTTGAGTCAAGACTATGCAAGCTGTGTGCCTCAGTCAACTCTACACCGCACCCGTCGGTAGAGGAGAGAAGAAAGTTGGCGCATAGAAGAACCCAAGGGGGTTGTTGATGCCATAGTTTGGTGATTGCCAGTGCACGCTTTTACGCTTTGTTCGAACTCGCTGATGGCAGAGCATTCTGCGAGACCGTTCGAGTGGCCAAGAAGATAAAAAATAAAAGTAAAGAAAAATTGAAAAGGTCGAGCCAAAGATTGAGAAATGAGAACTCAACTAAAGTTGATGCAATCAGAAAGAGTAACTATATAATGAGAGGAAGAAAAGGAGGGCCGTTGGTGATGAGCCACAACAGAAGGGAAGAAAAAAGTGAAGGGGGTTATTGCTCAACGCATAGATAGTTGCATTCTACCCTAAATATACACGATGACTCGAAAAGATAATTTGCGCCTCCTGCTTGCGCGACAAGTGCTGAGAGGAGCCCTAACGTGGCTGCTCATAGGAAACAGTGAACCGCAACCGGCATGATCCTCAACACTGCTCTTGCTACTCTACCACTGATAATCATCATTTGAACATTTCGGATTAGGTTGATATCCCATGCATTTCTTTGGTCATCTGTTCTTTTCTTCATGTCCTGTACCTGCAGATACGAACGTAGGGCATGACAGTGTATCAGACGACCGACTACACGCCGGCCGATCTCTCCACCGCTGACATACAACTTTGCAATGCGCGAAGCTAGAGCGACGCGTATTCCAATAAAGTTTGCATAAACGGACTTGAGAATCTGGAACGTGGCTAAGCGAAGGTGGGGAATAAAGGACAGAAGAGTCGAAAGGACAAAACGAACATTCGAACCACGTACCATGGCGTGTCCACGGCTCGTAGAAACGAAAACTCAAGTCATAATCGCATCGATGTGACCGTATTCGAGTGACTCGAAATATTGACCAAACAGGGGGATTTATCAAGTACTTGAGTTGGACTGAATCAAAAAAGTGCAGCTATGCCTGCCTAGCCTCGAATGGCCAAAGTCTCGGGCTGGGACGAACGTGGTACACCGTTTCGTACCGACAGTACCGAGTACGCGCCATTCAATTCTATTGATGAGATGAGCTGGTCCTGAAATTTCTTCTGCTGTCGGACCTGGGGCTCTTCACCGCTTAGGTATAGCTAACCTGACCCTTTGCATGTCCCAGGTCGCGCCTGTTCATCGGAGTGATGACAATCCCGATCGCACTGTGTGTCACATTCGAGCTGCGCTTGACTACCCAAAGCTACTGACTTTCATAAAAGTTTGCGAATGTATTTCAGCTCTTTCTCCAGTCCAATGCCGTTGGAGTTGCGATTTAGGAGCAAACAACACTGGGTTTACCATCCTCATAATGTACGTGAGAAACTAAAATCTTGCCTATATTGTGCCAACTTGAGGTCGGTCCGTTGTCTGCAAACGTCACAATCTCCGAAATTGTTTGCTCTTATCTATTAGATATCTCATCCAACCGATTCTTGTATTACATCGTATAGACTGCATGCCGGCTGCGCGGGACTGGCTCCGTGCCGTGTCTGAGCTTATCTACTGTTGCACTGGTCGTGTGATAGTCTGTAAACCAACGCATATAGTTCCTAGTTCCACTGCATATACGGACTATTTGTGTAAATGTTTGCTCTGCACTTCTGTAAATCTGTGCGAGTTTATGATGCGGGCTCGAGGAAGCTTGGCCCAGTATATAAGGACGACTCGGACGCGGAAAGAGCATCGACCATTCTTTCAACCAAACAAACCCTTACTGGTAGAGACAGCTGCAAAGAAAAAAAAAAGAAAGCACAACACACAAAACACAATGTGCAGCACTTCGAACTCTCTACAGGCCAACGGGAGACACTCTGGAAAGAGTCCAATGGCCTCCTCATCCACCCTTGCCCGGCAGTTTGTACGCTGCTACTGGCAACCCAGCCGGGGCTTCCCACTGCTCAAGAAGCACCCGCACCTCTGCGACGAGCAGACGCGGCTCCTCCTCGAGCGCGACGCCTGCCGGCTGCTGCTGCCGGCGTGCCCGGAGGAGCGCGACCAGTCCCGGGCCTTCAGCATCATCTGCGCGGCGGCCCTGCTCGAGATGTGCGCCGGCCGGCCGGCGCGCGAGGTGCGCCGGCGGGTGGCGGGCCTCGCGGGCACGTGCGAGAAGACGCGCGAGGAGCACCTGCGGCGCGCGGGGGACATTTTTGCCCGGATCATGCGGGTGTGCGCGGCGGAGCGGGCGCGGCGACACGGGCGGCGCGTCCGCGTCAAGTTTCACCGCGGAGGGGTCGCGCTCAACTATGAGCAGCAGCGCGACCTGGACAGGACGACGACGCCCCTCGAGACCATGTCGCTCGAGGAAGCGAGCGAGGCGCTGCGGGGCATGAGCCTGGAGGATCGCGAAGCAGCGCTGGACCGGATGACCCAGGTAAGACTGAAATGAAACTCCCCCATAAAACAACCGCCGGGCCTGCTACGGTGATGGGTTTCTTTGTGCTGACATGCAGGCGTGATTAGCCCGGCGGAGAGATCCGCATCATCCGTGAGCGGTTCGACCTCGCGGCTGGAGTCAGGGATGTTGTGGGAGGGATACACAGGTTGTATCTCTAGGAAGGACAAGGCATGGGGCGGCGGGATGGGATGGGGGGGGGGGATTGTAAAGGGTTCTTTCACTCTTCTTGTCTATTGTGTTTTCTTTATGGTGCATTAACAGATACCCAGTTGTGTTTGGCGTTTTGGTCTGCTGAAAAGAATTGAAAAGAACTTTACTCGCTCTGTTTCACCTGACCACCTGACTTCCGTGATACATCAGCACGCGGTAGAGGCCATTTCACGTAATGCGCAAAGCGGCAGTAGGTCTCCGTTGTATATGGCACAATCAAAGGATAGCAATGAATTGTAGCTAATCGCACTGCTCGGGCGCCAAGCTGCTGTCTTGCCATACGCATGTTGCATTGAACTTGACTGCAGTCTCTTGGCTCCGTCGCTCTTCCTTGAGATTCGCAAGAGTTATAATAAACTACACGGGTCGACCAAACAAAACTTGCAGGTTCTCGGCAAAAATTTCTCTTCTCCCTCTCAACAAAGTTCAAGAGTCAAACACTATGAACGACCCCAAGGTAGACTTCGCCGCCGACGCGGCTGCGCACGATTTCGCACGGGTTGTCAACGAAGCCTTCCATCGCGGCAGCGGGACGGAGGGATGCCTCTCCCTGCTCAGGGACAACCCGAGCCTGGCCACGGAGGAGACGTGCAGGGCGCTGCAGGAGGACGCCGTGCTGATCCTGAACCCGCCCTTTGACGACACGCCCGAGGCCGCCGACTGGGCCGACACGCTGGTCGTCGCCCAGTCGGTGCTGCTCGAGTGCATCGGCAAGGACGAGTTCGCCCGGAAGAAGGCGCTCGACGGCCTCGTGGCCGGGTACCGGGGCGAGGGGACGAGGAAGAAGAAGAAGCAGCCCGCGGAGCCGGACTGCGTCCTCAACAACTTGGAGCAGATTGTCGAGTACGCCAAGGTCTACGAGGCGTTTGCCCGCGTCCTCAACCCGGGCCCGTCTCTGCTGGCCGCGCAGACGCCGTCCGACGTCAGGTCGTGGGCCGTCAAGGCCGTCAAGAGGGCGGCGGCGGCGGCGGCGGCCGAGGGCAGCGGCGGCGGCGATGACGACATGACGGAGCTCAGCGAGTGGGAGCTGGCGAGGCTGCCGGCGAAGCTGCGGACGGCGCTCCAGACCGGCTCCGCCGAGGAGTGGCTCGAGGCCATGGGCCAAACGGACCCCCACGAAGCAGAACACGCCATTTCCGTGCTCAACGAGGTATGTTTGAAAGGAAAAAAAAAACGAAAAAAATTCGCACAAACTATGCTGGCTTGAACCTGTGGGCTAACTGGACCCCGGGCAGATGCGCGCTGAAGTGCGATTTAACCAAGACCACTCTGGTGGCTCAATCAATGACGAGGCCCCATGCTCTTTCAATTTTATATACCAGGTAATCTGAGCGAGACTGAAGAAGAGAGACAAAAAAGAAACCACAAGTATCTTTTTGACTGGAATATTGCAAGTATACGGCTGTCCCAAAAGACCAGCCCATCTTGAAAAAATGGAAGCACGAACCCTTTAGAAATTAGACATTCGAATAGTTATGATAGCGTACCAAGAAACAATTAATACATGGACATGGCAATGAAGACCTTGCTCGCGCGTGCTTGAACTCATCATAATACGCACCCAGCTTGTTACGAGAACTCGATTGAGCTGATCAACTGCAACAGCCTCCTCGAGGCGCGGACCTCGGGCTCAAGAGAGAAAAGTAAAAAAAAAACAACTTACGTGCATCCGAGCCACAAAAAAGAGGCAAGACCAGGGGAAAAGAAAGCTTCTCTCCCGGCAGACTTGGAAAAACAAAAAAGAAAAAGCGCGGGCGGGATCGTTTGCCCACATGCAGCGCGGACGGGCCTCCTCCGCAAGGACCGCGCCGCGGCTCCAGTTCGCCGCCCGTTTCTCTTTCACGACGGCGCGCGCGCTGGGATACGTTGTCCGTCGCTCGGGAAGCGCCCACCCCGTCCCTAACGAACAATGAATCGCTGAAGGCGCCTGCGCCGTTTCCCTTGCTTCTTTCTCTCTCTTTTTTTTTTGAAATTTCTTTTTTTAAAAAAGGGATTCCCTTTTCGAGTAAACCAATCAAGGCGCGGGCGGCCATGGTCGCCCAAATGAAATTTGTTGGGCTGACGTTGCACACGCAAACCTTCTGGGCGGCTGCCGCCCCTGCCTGCCTGCCTTGGACATGTGCGGCTAATCGCTCCTCGTTGCGGCGGCCCGCGGGCCAGATGAGGAGGATGAAAGAAGAAGAAGCAGAAGGAGAAGAAGGGAGAGGAGGAGCGTCGCCGGTGAGCGCGCCCGTCGCCGCCGGCTTGAAGAAAAATGCTGGCTCAAAACATTGCCCAATCCCGGCCCGTGGTGGGCCACCAAACGACCGGCGGGCCGGGCCGGGCCGGGCCGGGGCCAGCAGAGCCAAACCGGGAAACCGGAACCAAGTAGGGAGCTGCTGCGATCCGAACCGTTCGCGCACCTGGGCAGCAGACAGAAACATCGTCTGTCCCCTCTGCCTTGCCCTCTTGTCCAGATGTACATTGTTTCGCCGTCATTGACCAGGGGACGGCCAACCTGGAATCTTTGTTTTCCGTACAGCGACCAAAAGCGTGCGCCAGTCGTCGCCGATTACCAGATTCCCGAGGACGAATAGCCTATTTTTCTCCTTCATCTTCTTCGTTCTGTCAAAGGGTTGAAAGGCGAATTCCGTTTCAGGTTTGGGCTACCCAAGGGTCATATACCCATTCAGTTTCATTTGCTGCATTGTGTCGACTTTATAAAGATGCTTTGGTTTGTCTAGTCCAACTTCTACTCAGGTGTATGCCAGCCCCTCTCTCCGCCCCGGAAAACTCAGACATCATATCATACAAAGTGTGCGTTAAAAAGTGACACTAGCCTTCTCACCGTGCAATGTCGGGCTGTCGCCTATATACATGTTTAAAAAAAAAAGACAGTCCCGAGTTAGATGTGGCATCTTCCTACTGATATCCAAACATCACCATCCACCGCTTTTCCTTTTTTCTTCTTCTTCTTTCTTCTTTTTCGTATTCGAACCAAGTCCAAAACATCTCTAAGACGTCAGCTCCGCCATGCGCCTCTCCAGCTCCGGCACCTGTCGCAGCTTAATGTCCAGGTCCTCCTTCTCGTCCTCGAGCTTGAGGCGCTTGTCCGCGTCGAGCTTGGTGAAGACGTAGTGGCCCTGGCCGTCAAACTGCAGGATGTGGGTGTGGTACTTCCAGAGACTGCGCCGGTGGCTGACGGTCATGAGGGTGATCCCCAGGGCCTTGGCATTGTCGTACATGACCTTTTCCGTCTCGAGCGTGACGCTGCTGGTGCACTCGTCGAGGATGGCGTACTTGGGGCGGTGGTAAAAGAGGCGGGCCATGGCGACGCGCTGCTGCAGCCCGCCCGAGAGCACGTCGCGCCACTCCGCCTCGGCGTCCCAGCCCTCGTCGTACAGGTCCACGAGGTGAGCCAGGTCCAGCGTCTTGAGGATGCCGAGGAGGTCCGCGTCCGTCGCGCCGCGCTGTCGCATCTGCCGCAGCGAGTCTGGGTAGATGATCTGCTGCCGGAGCGATCCGCGCGACAGGTATGGCCGCTGTGGTAGGTAAAAGATGGAGGTAAAGGGCGGCTTGTACACGGTGCCGCCGTACACGGGCCACAGCCCGCCGAGGATGCGGAAGAGCGACGACTTGCCGCAGCCGTTGGGGCCGACAACGAGCAGATGGTCGCCGTGCTTGATGGAGAAGGACAGTGCCTTGACGAGGACATCGCCGTTTGGTGACACGATGGGCCTATACAAATTAGTCTCTGAATCATTAGAAAAACGTTCCTCTATAACATACACATCGATGAATGTTATGTCCTTGCTCTCGTGGATGGTGCCACGGCCCTTGAGGACAGCTTCGTTGTTCTCAGTCCCCGACGATGATACCAGGTTCTTCTCAAAGTGGCCCGACTGGATATCGTCCATGACGCTGAGCAGAGAGTCCACGCGAGAGGTATATCCGGCAAGCTCCATAATCTCGCGGTACGAAAACATGATGCGGCCAAAGGCGTCCGAGGCCGAGAGCAGCATGCGGCGGTTGGTGACAAAGGACTCGGTGCGGTCGCCCATGTTCATGCCGGGCTGGGCACCGGGGAGCTTGACGAAAACGGGGACAGAGCACAGGACGAGGCCGAGGGCGCCCCAAAAGTACTTGATGACAAAGTCCTCCATGAAGCCGTGGTAGAAGCGGCGGCGCAGGATGTAGTTGACGTGCTTGATGAGCGTAAAGTAACCCTTGTCGAGCGTGTCCTTCTCGGCCGTGTGACCATTGTAGAGGGCCACCTCTTCGGCGTAGTCAATCAGGCGCGAGTGTTGGAAGCGGAACTCACCCTCGAGGCGGGCCTCGTCGGCTACGTACTTGCCAAACGGCGGTGTTAGCACGCGCATCACGTTGGCGGAGAGTTGGACGAGCAGCGACATGAAGACGACGCCCTCGCCGCCGACGCTCTTGGAAAGGGAGTAGGTGTAGATGGTCTGCTTGAGTTAGCGCTGCAAATCAAAGGCCGGACGCGGCGAGAGCTGCTTACCATGTCGAGTATGGGCTTGGCCAGGTTGCTGTAGAGCTCGGCCAGGCTGTTGGAAAACTTGGACACATCGACGGCAATGAGCTGGTCGGGGTTCTTTATACGGTCGTCGAGAGCTGAGATGCCGTAGAATGTGAGATTGGAGAGATATTTGTCATGAATGTACTGGGTAAGCCGTGTCCTATAGTTGAGCGAGAGCTCCGCTTGGTGATATGAGAGCTGGTCGAGTTAGCGGCGCCCGGGTCGGCATCACACAGCGCAACCACCTCTGCCCACTTACCATGGAATTTGTAAACGTCGCAGGGACCGCAATCACCATCCACCACACGATCCTCGAGATAAACTCCTTGCCGTTGCCGCGCACGAGGGCCTTGACGATGGCGCCGTCCATCTCGGCGACCTTGAGGCTGATGAGCGTGCGCAGGACGAGGAAGAAGCTGTGGCTGATGAGCAGGCGCGCCTCCTTGCTGCGCCAGCCCGGCACGACGATGCGGATCAGGCGCATGAGGGAGCGGAAAAAGGCGCGGTCGAGGGCGACCTTTTTGCGCGGCGCATCCGGCCCGCCGGCGTCGACGGTGGCGCGGCGGGACGCGGCGCGCTGGGCCGACTCGCGGGCCGAGGCGGCCTTTTGCTCGGCAATGGCGTTGCGGATGCGGTGGACGAGGGCGACGAACAGCGTGAGCCAGACGGCACGCGAGATGCGCGACCGGTTGGCGAGGTACAGCTGCACGAGCTGCGTGGCGAGCGCGCGGACATTGACGCCGCCCGGGAGGGCAAACTTGGACTGCGTAGCCATGGCGCAGAGGCGTCCGGAGGTGCGGGCGGGGGGGGAAGTAAGGACGACGCGCGGGAAGGCTTGTGTGTGTTTAACAAACTAGGCAACTGTTGATGCTGGTGGAAGGAGTGAAGGAGGAAGAATGAAAGAATTGGTTTATGACGGTCAGACTACCCCAGGTGGAGTGGGCGCGGGCTTGCTTCGCTGGTATGGGGGGGCGGGCGGCGCGGCCTCGGCCGATCTATACGCGCAGGCTGTATCGAAGGAAGCAGATCAACACAAAAAGGTCGAGAGGAACAAGCGACAAGGAACAGGGACAAGAAAAAGATCCAGAACCCTCTCCGAGTCTAGAAAAGAATGATGGCAGAGCTAAAAGGAAAGCAAGGCAGAGAAGGAGATCACGAGGGGAGAGTGCTGACGATAGAATGCATGTGGTTGGATCCCTCGGCCTGTTCGAGAAACTGGGGAAGAGCTAGCGCTGCCACCAACGGCTGCGCCACGAGTTTGTCGCTGCGAGCAGCATGTGATTTTGAGTTTTAGCCACACGCGCCACAGTCGAAAGAGTAAGTTGGGACGAGCCAAAACGCAAATGGTTTCCGGTATCAACCTGTTTTGAAGCCCTACTGATGTTGTATATAGCTAAACTACACCAATATAACGTCTTTGCATGCTATATTTACTGTGGAACGAAAAGGGCTGGAACAAAGCGCCAAGGCGAATGGATGATGCGCCAGATTTTCCAATGTAAATATTCATTTGCTCGATTGAATTTCTATTTTGCTCGTCTCTCTCTCTTACCTCTCTCTCTCTCTTATGCTGTCTTTTTGATAGAATGCTATTGCTGAAGAGGCTTATGAATAAAGGCGTCGAGTTCCCCGTAGGCCGTCTCGAGGTCGTCGTTGACAATGATGAGATCGTGGACGCCGGGAGTCTGCGAGTACTCGAGCTCCTTGTTGGCCTGGGCGAGGCGCTTCTGGACGCTGGCCTCGGTCTCGGTGCCGCGTCCACGCAGGCGCTGCTCGAGCTGCTCGAGCGACGGCGGGGCGATGAAGACGTATCGGGCAGCGATGCTCGAGTTTTTGATTTGCTTGACGCCCTGCGCACTGTTTGTCAGCTACTACCCATCTCGCAGCTTGCTGTCATTCCGCTCGGACCAAGGAAGGGGGGGCCGAGTAAAAAAAAGAAAAGAAAAGAAAAAAAGGGTGAGACAAAAGTCTCTCGAGGGGTACGCACCTCCATTTCGATATCCAGGAGCACAATGCGGCCCTTTTTCGTCTGCTCCTCAATCGTCATCTTGCTGGTGCCGTAGCGGTTGCCGCTGAACTGGGCGTGCTCGACGAAGCCGTCCTTGGCGATCAGGTCCTCAAAGTCCTGCATGGAGACGAAGTGGTATTGCTTGCCGTCCTCCTCGCCGGGGCGCGGGGCCCGGGTGGTGTGCGAGACGGAGAGGCAGAAGGCGTCGGGGTAGCGCTCGAAGAGGAGGTTGAAGAGCGTGCCCTTGCCGACGCCCGAAGGGCCGGAGATGACGACGGGACGGCGATCTATTCCGCATTTTATTGCCTGGTCAGCAGCGTAAACCTCACATGGCGGGCGGCAAAAAAAAAAAAAAAAAAAAAAGAGCCAACGTCGTTTGTGTTGACCGTGGCGGTGACGATGTGGCGGGGTGTTTAAAGGAGGGAAGGGGCGCAGAGAATGGCGGGGCGGGTGAAATCAACGGCGCAAGGTCGAAATACTGTGATGATGATAGGTAAAAACGTACCAGTAGCCATTCTAGTCAAGCCGCGGAGAGGAATACGGGAGTATGAAACCGCGGAAAATGATCGAGTAAATGAATTCACAAGCAAGCGCGCCGGCATGGAAAAATGCAATGTAAAGCAAAAAAAAAAAAACAAGGTAACACTGGGAGGAGAATAGTCTAGAGGGGCAGGCTGATGTCTTGGGGGCATTTTGACTTGATAGAAGCCCAGGCACCAGTGGAGCCGGCTCATCCCCGGCGGCTGTTTGTAGTGGTGGCGACTCTATGGGATCTGTTTCTTGACATTTACCCCTCCAACTTTTTTTCTGGTTTGCGCTTTTGGCCTGTACTTGCCTATTTTTCTCCCCATTGTTCAGCAAAGGACTCCCGAGTCCGAGGCGCCAAGATGTCCGACGACGATAATCTGTCCATCTACGACGAGATCGAGATTGAAGACATGACGTTCGACGACGCCCTGCAGACGTACTTTTACCCGTGCCCGTGTGGCGACCGGTTCCAGATTGCGCTCGACGACCTGCGCGACGAGCAGGACGTGGCCGTGTGCCCGAGCTGTAGCCTGATGATTCGTGTCATTTTCGACTTGGTATGTTTTCTTCTTCTTCTTCTGCTTTCCTCGCTACGCTCGTCTTTTTTCCCCCTTGTTTGATGCGGCGGAAGAAGGTTTTTGCTAATATGGCCCGTGAGCAGGATGATTTGCCCAAGCCGCCGCCCGGACCCGCGAACCCGATTCCCGTCGCTGCGTAAATCAACGGCATCCAACCGCGGAAACGAGCTGGCACAATAATCTACACACAAATATAGTTACTATACAAAAAAAAAAGTGCAAGTGGCGCCGACACGTGAGAACGGCTGCATGCAGCCTGCTTGGCAGGTCGGGGTTTTGTGACTCAGGCCGCGCGAGTCTAGTCGCAAAGAACACTATGAATGAAATGAGGCCATGATGGCGAGATGCAGGACGAGACAGAAAATTGTACTCTTTTGGAATAAGAAAAAAGAATACAGTGAGCGAGGGAGGAAAAGGGATACACATCACGCAAATGACGTTGCTGCGACTATTGTACATATGGCTGTTGGGGAGCATTGGGAGAGATCCTGCCCTGTGGCGACACGGGCTCATTGCGTCGGAGTTGGGATACCAAAATATCATTTGTCAAGGCTTGCTTTATCTGTTATTTATCTTTTATCATTTCGAATTTCATAATACTTCGCCCGAGCTATGCCAATACAATCACCATTTGAATCCTTTAATTTCTTTGAAAGAGATTTTTCTATTTTATCCGACTCTGACAAGTACAAGTCAAAGTTTCTCAGTGACGAGGCGATGCCTTCGTGACCTATCTATCCTAGGAACGCAGTAGTTACCAAAACAAAGACCAGTCTCTGTCCGATCCGACACATGAACCGACACAAAATGAGTCGAGAAAAACAGGTGCATCTTCCGGTGCCACAAAAGAATTGCCATGGGTGACATGACAAGTATGCGACCTTTCAAGCAAACCCATGTGTCCCATTCGTGGGTGCGTGCTCTGGGTGTGCGTATGTGTGCGTGTATGCGTGTCTGCAAGAAAGAAGAAAGCACACACGTAAAATCTAAATGCGAGTAAAACATATATATATCTTTGTAAGGCACAAATGATGAAAAAGGCCCTCTTGAAAAAAAAAAGCCTAGCAAGACTTTGAAAAAGATGGAAAATAAAAAGGCTTCGTGGTATCACCAAACGCCAACGTCCTGCCAGGGACGGCGGATGCTTCCGAACAAGGTAAGGGATGCTTGTAAACCGAAATAAACCGAAACAAGAGGCGAGAAAAAAAAGGTGTAAAATGGATATTAACGTGAGCGCCGAATGTGGTGAATAGTCGAAAGGTGTATGTGCATTATATATACAGATCGGCTTGTAGTCCCATGGTGAAAGGGGGTTCATTATTCGTAGGTTTGTTGGGTGTATATGTATGTGTGTGTTGGTCGAGGTAGTCGGCAGCATAACCAGGCGCCAAACATGTCCCATGGCCGGCCACAAGGTCTCTCGCACAAAGAAAGGGCAACGGGCGCGAACGCTTTCAAAGCAGCATGAGACTCATGATGCAGAAGCCCAGGAGACCGGCCATGGATCCTTGCATCTGGGGCAGGATGGCGCCGCCCGTGGCATCGGCAGGCTTGGAGCTGGTTGCGTTGGCTTGCAAGGTCGCGTCGGGAGTCGCTGAAGATTGCGCTGGGAAGAATTTTTGCGCATTAGCCGTGTTGGTCCTAGACCGAGGGTGCTTTTGCTTGTTGCCGGAGCTTCGAGAGAACGAACCTGTAGTGTGCGTCGAGGAGTGGTTGGCCGGACCGGCGGCGCTGGTCGTCGTCGTCGTCTGGGACGACGAATGCGACGAGACGACGACGACGGTGGCGTTGTCGCCGATCGGGTCGAGAAGCTCCGAGGAGGTGTCGCTGTGAGCTCCGACAGCGGTAGCGGTCGGTAGCGAGGACGGCGACGAGACGAGGGCGACGGAGGAAGGGGGCGCGCCGTCGCCGGTGCCCGGGATGCCAGCGCTGGCGGCGATTGCCAGGCCGGCGGCGACAAACAGTTGCGAAATGCGCATGGTGCCCAGGAGGGGCGCGACTGTGACGGGCGGCGTGGTATGTATTTAGGCTGAGAGAGGGAGAAGAAGAAGAAAATGAAAAAGCAGCCGGCCAGAAGGCAAGCAAGCAAAAGAGAAAGCTGCAATGCCGATCCAAACGGTCGAGATGCAAACGAGGTTATACGAGATTAGAAGAACCAATTCAACTGGGCAACCCCCACAGGTCTTGGCGGCGGGATGGGATCTCGACTAGGCGGTCCGGGGTTCGACGCGGCAAGGGGAAAGAAAAAAAAAGCTTGGCCGGAGCTGTACAAAGAATGCTCGATGCAAGAGAAAAAAAAAGAACGAGAATTCAACAGCTTTGGTGGTGGTGGTGGTGGTGTAAGCTGTAAGCCGTTTTTTTCTTAGCGATGATGGACTCGTAACGGTGCGTCCGCTGAAGCAGATCGAAGAGGTAGAGTAGAATGGAGGGTACGGGGTCATATGAGGATCCCAAGTAAAAAATGGGAAGAAATTGGGAATTGAGAGGGGAGGGAGGGGGGAGCGAGAGTGGTGGTATGTAAAAGACTGTTGGCAACGTGATGAGAGAGAGAGAGAGAGAGCTTGCAGCCAGAAAGGGTGAGGGCGAGAAGACGCATGGTACCAGTAGGTTGCATTCGCAAAAAAAGCTACCAGGGGGGGCAAAAGGCGTTATCCTGGCCGCAGGAGTTGCGGATGTGGATTTTTTTTTTGGGTGTGGATGTCAGGGTGGATGTCGCCGCAAGCAGGGGAGGGGCTTGAGTTTAGTGTGTGGCGCTGCCGGGTCATGGCAAACGGGCAAAAGGGCCAGACCAGGCCAGGCCAGGCCCCAGGGCTACTCTTGTCGGAAGACGGGGCGGGGGCAGGGGGGCAAAAGCGACATGAGAGATTGGTCATTTAACGAATTACTACTGGTAGTTTGAAGATGATGCGACGAAAGGAGATCAAGATATTCGATGAGATTGGGCGAGTAAGTGAGTAAGTGAGTGGGTGGGTGAGTGAGTGAGAGCAAAGCATAAAGAAAGACGTTGGCGAGGCTACTTGCCGAGTACTGCATTCTATGTTTAGACAATTGCATATATGTGTACGTATACATTCTGCCTCGCATTGCGTCTTCTTTGTTTGCCAGATCTTGTTTTAGCTCACCGCACTTGGAAAGTATACTTTTGGTGACATTCTGTCATTGAGGTACTTTCTTTGCTTAGCTACTGATAACGAGCGAACTACTCCGTACTAGGTGCTTGACTAAGTTAGTGGTTGGGTGGCTAATTTTTTTTATAGCGAGTTGCAACTTGAACTGATTAGCCTTCAGGGGCCTGTTGAGACACAAGAACAGGGAACAACCCCGCCAGTGGGGAGAAAAGATGATTTTTTTTTCTTCTCTTTGTTTCTCTTTAAAAATGGCAAGGCCCTGGAGAGAGAGGGGGGGAAGCTTGATGAAGGTGACCCCTGTTTGGCAACAAAAAGGAGCTCATGTTTCTTATCGGCGATGGAAAAGAAGACGAGAAAAAAAAAAGAAAAAAAAAAAAAGAAGACAAGAATAAAAACAAGAGAAGAAGAAAAGAAACCCAAAAAGAAAAAAAAATGGCCCAAATGTTGCATTGCATGCAGCTCGGTGCTACGGGCAACCACGCGCGATAAGCTGCACAACGGCCTTTTTTTTTCCTGTTTTTATTTTTTCCGTGTCATTACAAACTGTCCTCGGTTCCCACTAATAAAATAGCGATGATCCAATGTCGGGGTGGGTTATTGTAAATTACTCGCTCGTGGGCCGTTTTGTTGACCCAAAATCTACTCCGTACTGACCTAGGTACTTTACTGGTAGTACTAAGTAGCTTATGATTTACTTATTAGTCTACTAGTGCACGACGGCACAGAGTAGACCGAGCACTCAGTATCCGTACTCAGTAGGCAGATAAAGAGTGCATTGGATGTTGAAACAAAAACGTCTGCAGAGCATTGTCACACAGATGAATCTCGTATTACTCAGTACTCGGCACTTCCACAAGTCAACCCCCCCTCCTCTTACTAGTATCAGTACACACTCATTTTCCTACACCATCAGCTCCATCTCTCAACTCATCAGCTCCATAACGTATCTTACTAGCTTCCAAAACTCCTTCAACCTAGCACCGACCCGAGACTCTTCTGGTCAACGGCCAATCGGGCTTGGCACCAAAACAAAACCTCCCACACCCGAAAAGAAAAAGCTTGGCTCCGCCACCATCGATCATGGCACATCCCGACCTTAACAGTTTGAAAGACTTTCTATATCCTAGCTCGCGCATATGCCAACTACTGGTAGCTAAGCTGATAGCTTGCCCGTCAAAGCGCACATTTCCACTCCTAAAAAGAAAGCATGTTGCCCAAGTCTTGCGACGAATAGTGTCGTAGCCCCCAAAAAACACATCGCTACAGGCTACAACAACAGAGCCTCACGCCACTTTGTCTCACTGTGGTAACGCTCAATTTGAAGCCCGTCAACCTACCTATGTATGTACCCATCATCGTGGACTTGTATCATTTATTTTCTTTACTGGTAAAAAAAAAACATTCAAAACAAAGCCAAAAAAGCATGTAGGTCAGATTGCAGTAGCGATCCATTCTGTAAAGTCTGTACTTACATGTTACAACAATAAAACCAGTTCCTACCACGAATTACCCCCCTCTCCGCCTGCAAGCGTTGCTGAAAGAAACATCCGACGACGCCCTATTGCGTCATTGCTTTCTTACTGCATCGTCAGCTCACTCTACCCAGCCCCAGCCAGCCAGCCAGCTGCAGCAGACTAAAAATACGGCAAAGCGGGCGTGGGCGTGGGCGAGTGGGCGGCATTGTGTGGGCGGGTGTGGCCAACGTGTTGCAAACAAGGCCTCGAAAATGATCGCCGCGGGCCTCCAGCCACGTTTGTTACAATGCTTTATTAAAAAAAAAAACCTCATTCTTGGCGGGACTCTCAATTAACTGTTTGACAGCGTCATCGTTTTCTTTAATATGGAGGCTGAATAGTCTTTCAAGTTTCTTCTTTATTAATTGAGCTGAGCAGAAAAAAGACTGCCATGAAAAATGGTACGTTGCATAACTGCATGTATCAGTAAAGGAGAGACGAGGGAAGAAAACAAAAGAGAGCATGACCAAAACGTCCTTTGCAATGCCATTGAAGAGCGCACACAGAATACTACCTCTCACGACACAAACCAGGGATGCTTTCTTATACAGACGAACAGATAGGCCACTTCTAACACCAAAGCCTATTGTTTCTCTTCCTTCTGCCACTCTCGCCACTCCTTACTCTCACTCTCACTCTCACTCTCATTCTCACCCTCACTTTCTTGCCAAATCAACCACAAAGTACGGCGTACTAATAATCACCACTGCCGGCAAACCTCAAAGTGCAGCTCCGATGCCTCGAATTCATGGCACATACGGCGTACAAGTACCCCGTTTGCCCACGCTCCCCAGCCTCGTCCGGTCCGAACAGGCAGCTTACATGCTGCCTTTTCCCGTTCCAACGAGCTTGTGGACCGTCTACGGCGGGTTGCCCTTCTGGGACATCAAATCCCTCCACCTTCCATCATCCGAGATCTGGCTTCTATTCCGTCTCCCTCACATCCAAAGTTTTGGGGGGCTTTGTTGATTTATTTATTTGTCGTTATTCTGCAACATCACTTCGCACGAAAACAAAAAATCGTTGCAACAAACGTTTCACTTACCCACACGCCAACCGATCGCAACACGCAAGCCCTCACACCAAAACAAACTCTCCTCACTCCTCCCCTCTCCCCTCCCACAACCCCCCTGCTCAATAGTAATATGCCTGATATAACCAACATGGATGACCCGGGCTCCATTTGCTGAACTGGAAGTTGGAACCCCAAACGTTCACTTGGCAAGTAAGTTTGATCCGTTCATCCCACTCGTCATCGATTTGTTCACCAAACAACGCGAACAGCGGGAAAATGTGAGGGCTCCTTTTTCTTTCATTCCCCTTCCTTAGTAGTTAGTACCCGCACCTGCAGCAACCCCCCTCCAGTCATGAAATGGAAAATCATGGCAGTACATCACCACCATTGTGTATTACGCTCCACAAAGAAAAAAACGAAAACCCCCCCCCCCCCCCCCCCCCCTTTTCCCGACGCTCAGAAGTCGTCGTGCCAGAGAAGAAAAAAGGCTCACTGCATTGCGCACGAAGACTTCAGCAACCCACCTCGCCGTTTCAGTCCCGTAGCGTGTATCCCAGCGATCCCGTCGTCGAAACACTACTGTCAGCAATGCGCATCACCACCCCCTCCCTCTTGCCCATCCGCGTCAGTGTTGTAAAAAGAAGAGTCAATTTTTTTGTTTTGTGTCATGCATGCCTTTTTTATTAAAAAAAAAAAAGAAACACACAACCGCAGGTAGACATGTCTCTAGGCAATTGCCGACGTTCAATTGGCAACTACATATTTTACTTGACTTTGGCCAATTCATCAAAGCACTGAACCCCCCCCCTGGGGCAAGCAAGTCCTTGGACAAAAACCCCCAAAAGAAATATACAAGCCAGTTCACCATCTCCCACGTGGGCGACGAGAAGAAAGATGGCTGGCTCTCGCTCTTTATTACGGAGTACTCTGTCCTCTGTACGGATACCCTGTTCTCATCTCCGCCCCATGTTCAACTTCTAGTCTTCTACCAGTACTGATAAGTTGAAGTAACCAGGGGCAGGGGGAAGGAAAAGGAGGCCCTTCGCCGGCGCGGCCTCAACCCCTGTCCGCTGCAATTTTAAACAGCCCAGCCAGCAAATTGTCATTTCTTTGTAATCTACTGAGTAACCCAGTACCGAGTAGATACTCAGTCCCAAGTCTTTCTCTGCACTTCCAAGGTCTGTCCGGCAAGTACTTACTAAGTAGTGTAAATCCGTGATATTCGCAAGCAAGCATCTCGAGTTTGACCCCCCTCCCCCTTCCCCCTCTCGGTTCATCGTATGCTCGCCCCCCGGGCCCGGCTTGGCATCGCGCGTCGGTCCTCGACTGCCGATATGGTGAACAAGATTGGTCTTTTCGCGTCAACCCCTTGTTTAGCTGCACAGTCCGCTCTCTTTTCTTCCAACCTCCTCCTTACCAGTACTCAGTATTCAGTATTAAATATCACATGTCATCACAACCCTATCAATCATCAAAACTTCAATGGCAAGATCTGGACTGCGTTCTAGTACTCTTGCAAAACGACATCATTTCTTGCGTGAAAACAAAATTTCGAAATCTTGGCTCTGATTTTCTACTTGAATCCTCTCATCTACTGATAGTCTATGTAGACCCGCTGCAGATCTTTAAGCATGGCAACATTTCCCTCGTATCACATGGTCCCATATCCTCAACCTTGGCTGCCTACGCCTCGATATTCTCAAACACAAACGTAGGGTTACCAGGCACCGCATTCTCGGCGAGCACGTTGCTTATCTCCACAGCCTTGCCGTCCAACAAG
The DNA here is from genome assembly GCF_051103115.1 of Cordyceps javanica. Lineage (NCBI taxonomy): Eukaryota > Fungi > Ascomycota > Sordariomycetes > Hypocreales > Cordycipitaceae > Cordyceps > Cordyceps javanica. Next base: position 1,231,086 of record NC_139301.1, on the reverse strand, counting down.
CTAGTTCCCTTCTTGCCACCTTCCTCGACTACCAGAAGCTCAATGTCTGCGAGGCCCGCACCGCGCTTCAAGCTCGGCACCATCTGGAGGAGGGTTTGCTTCTCGTCAAACGCCAGCTTCTGCTCCAACACCGCCGACGCCGGCTCGCCCATCGTCAACCGGCGCTTCAGCGCCTGCACAAAAGGCATAGCCTTCTTCATCTCGCCCATCTTGCCAATCTTGCCATTCAGCTCCTTGTCGTTGGCCGACTTGGTCGCTGGGTCCCACATATCCTTGAGAAGTTCCAGGTATTTGGCTTGCCATGCCGGGAATGTCTCCGACAGGTAGATCGTCAGCTTCTTGGGCTTCTTGGGATCAAACGCAATCTCCTTGCCCTTGGCCTTCTTCTTCAACTGTTGGCCCTCCGCCGAGTTGACGTTGGACGCCGTGTTGCGCACGTACTCGCGCTTGGCTGACAGCGTAGAGTCCACCTCGTCCATCTCGGGGAATGTCGCGTGCTGGATCGACTTGTCCTTCTTGAGCACCTCGAGCCAAATGTATTCGGCCCAGTGAGGCGCCACGACCGTAAGGAGGAGTGCCTGCACCTCAATGTAGCGCAGGACCGTCTCCTTGTGCATCTTGATATTGGCAGCCGTGCATGCCTCCCGGTAGAAATCTCGGGCCGCAATCAGCTCGTACAGACCAGCCTTGAGCGCGAGCTTAAAGTTGGTCTCCTTGTACTGTTCAATGGACTCGCGTGCGAGAGCATTCATATCGTTGATGAACAGGGCATCCTGGAAGTCGTTTACAGCGCCCTCGCGGAGCCCAGCCTCGGGATTGCTCATCTCCTCGCACCACTCGCGGAGGTTGTAAAGACGCAAAATGTTGTTGTCGGCGACGTCCTCCTCCAAATTGCAGTCACCGATACCGTCGCCAGCATCAGCCATGGCAATACGCGAAGCGTCGCTGCCAAACTTGGCCACGAGTTCCTGCAGAGTGAGGAAGTTGCCGGTACTCTTGGACATCTTTTCACCGTTGAGGGTCAAGTGACCATTGACACGGATACCGCGAGGCCAGTACTCCTGAGGGAACATGGCCAAGTGGATGTAGAGGAAGAACGTCAAATGGTTGGGCAGCAAGTCCTTGCCAGAGACGCGCATGTCCAGGGGGTAAAAGTACTCAAACTCACGGCGCATGCTCTCGAGGTTTTCGCGCGAAATGTTGGACTCCTTGAGAACAGACTCGTCAAAGTCGCGGCGACAGAAGATGTAGTCCCAAACATTGTCCGTCATCTGGTCGGCGGAAATGTTAAATTTGCCAGGCTTGCTACCAAAGAGATCGCTGTGCAAGAAGTGTGCGACAGTATAGTATGACATGTAAATAGTCGAGTCACTGAGACTCTCGACGATGAATTGAGGGTCCCATGGGAGCTTGGTGCCGAGACCAAACGAACGAGCGCAAGCCCACTGGTTGAGCCAGTCGAGGACACCCTCCAGGGCATTCTTGGTATCGGCCGAGAAGGAGTCCAAGCCGTTGTCAACCCATTCGAGAGCAGTCTTCTTCCACTCCTCCTCGCCGTAGTCAAGGTACCACTGGTCCATGAGGGAGACAATGCAATCATCGCCAGATCGGGAAACAACCTTGCGCTCAGGCTCAGAATAGGCAAAGGCCTGACCAGCGGCAATCATGTCGGCGCGAACCTTGGGCTTAGCGATTTCAACCTTTTCGCCCTTGTAGGGGCCGACCTTGATGACGCCTTGGTAGAAACCTTCCTTGTATGAGAGCTCCTTGGCCTCCTCGAGCTGCTTGGTGTCCTTGGGGGAAGCAATCTTGAGCTTCTTGACAAGGAAAGGAGCACAAAGGTCGCCGTAGGAGGGGGTATCGATGATGGGGAAGATTTCGAGCTCGGCCCACTCCTTCTGGATGCCATAGTAGTCGGCCTTCTTGGCCAAGTCGGTAAGAGTGGCATAGTCGTCTGGGCTGTCAGATGGGACAGAGGTGACAACACCAGTACCCTTTGTAGGGAGGACGGTATCCATGGGCAAGACGCGGACGCCTTCCGTGTGAAGAGACAGAGGGGCATCCACAATGCTACCGACAAGGTCAGAGCCAACAATGTCCATAGCCTTCTCAATAACTCCCTCTTGGGCAAAGACACCCTGGTAGGCCATATTGCGGGCGGCACGCTGGGTAACCAGGTAGTAGTCAGTATCGTTGACTTTGAAGATGCCATACTCGATCTTGGGGCCGACAAAGCAGGACGTCTGACCGTACATGGTCTCTGGTCGCAAGGTGGCGGGAATGAGAAAGACGTTGGCATTGGCAGGCAGGCCGGCCTTGACCTTTTCGGCGGCCTTTTCAGACCACTGAAGAACCTTGAGCTTCAAGGCGGTGTACTCCTGGGGGTTGACGGCCTCACCCTCGGCCCGGTCGTGGTCCATGCATGGCTGGCGATCCTTGATGGAGTAGATGGTGTAGCGCTTGCCAAACTTGATCTTCTTGAGCTCGCGGAGGCGGTTCATCTGCCAGCGGACAAAAGCATCGTAGTAGGGGTTGGCGTCGGTGGTGACAAAGGTCCTGCGCCAGTCGATACGGCAGCCGAAATCAGTGAGGTCGCGGATGGTGAGCGGGGGGAAGTACTGGAGCCAGTGGTGCGAGTCGGCGAACTTGTGAATCTCGTCGAGGGGCACGCCAATGGACTTCATGATCTGGAACTGGTACTTGGCCTTGATGGTCTTGGCGTTGGCCTTGCCCTTGGTAGCCTTGAACTTGGTCGGGTCCTCCTTGACCTGCTTGGCGGCGGGCTGGGGGGTCTCCTCCACGACTTCCTCGTCGGGGTTGTAGCCGGAGAAGTCGCTGCCAAACAGTTCAATCTCTTTGACGAGCTTGTCGGCGCACGCCTTGATGGGCATGCCAGTGCAGTGGAAGCCCATGGGGAAGAGGGCGCGCTTGCCCTGCATGCGGGCGACACCGGCTGAGAACTCGACCTTGGAGACGGTCAAGGCGTGGCCAGCGTGCATGGTACCGTTCATGTATGGGTACGCCGACGTGCCAAAGAACTTGGGGTGTTTCTCTCGCAGCTCGCTCGCGGAAATGGAGTTGAGGGGGATCTCCTCAATGGTCGGCGCATCGGTGTGGAAGACGCCGTCCTCGGCCCATTTCTTCTGGTACTTCTTCTCAATGGCGATCAACGAATCTCGCTTCTCAGTCTAAGCGATGTGTCAGTGGCTAGCAACGTCAGAATACTGTCCATTCGATACATACTCCCTTCAACTCCTTGGTCTTGGAAATGGCGAGGCCCTCCATGGCTTTGGTAGTGTCGGCCATGATTACAGGTATGTGTTATGATGCAAAACGACTTTTAGTAACTGCCCAGCCAGAAATGCACAATTCTAGCAGTTCTTGGCACAGATGTGAATGCGTATCCGTGAGCCTGCCTCTTGTGACTCGCTCCGTCAGCAATGCTACAAGTGCCTTGCCAAGTCGGACTGCGGGTGCGAGACTCGTGAAAGAAGATGTGACTCAACAAGGTGGCATGCTATCCTCAATTTTTGGAGGGGTGAAAACCGAAATCGCGGGGCAAAAAAGGCCGTCTCAGGGCATCTGTGGCGGTGGCGGTGCCGTTTTCTGTGGCGCAACTTCCGGAAGGACTAGCTGTGGAGCCAAAACGGCAGCGCATCAGGTGCATCATCTCGAGAACGACATCAACACCTAGCTTTGTGATTTCTTTTTTTGGAATACGATTGTGCCTCAAACATGATCCCAACGCTTGTACGAAGACTGGCTCAGCCGGCCAAGGAAGCGGCCATCAAGTCGGCGCAAGCCAGCAACTTCCACCAGACCAAAAAAGTCTGGCCTCCAAACTTCAAGGAGCTGAGCCACCAGCAGCAGCTGCGCTTTGAGAAAAAGTACAAGCGCCGCGTCCTGCTGGCCAACCGCTCGCCGCGGTGGGAAAAGGGAGTCAAGTACGCCCAGCTAGCAACCATTGCAGGTGAGTTTTTCTTTTCTTTCTCGGGAGAGTTTATGTTTTCGTTCCGACTATGAATTGCAATGTGACGGCGTGGCACGAATGGGCTTTGGCTGACTTTCGAGCTTCTTCTCCCTAGCGGCTCTGATATGGCTTCTATTCTACTCCGAGTTTGAGTGGTGGGGCAAGAAATATAAGCCGTCCGAGGAGGTATGTAATTCCTGGAAGTTGTTGAAAGTTGCCAAGAGTTTTTTTTTTTTTGCTAATTTTATAGATACGTCGGCGCGCGCAATACCTATTTGGCGTCATGGACCCGGACAAGCGCTACGAGCGTCGCAAAGACATGGTTGAGCCAGCCAGCGCCAGCAGCGAAAGCAAAGAGCCACCGTCCAAATAAACTTGTACGATATATCAATGAATCTTGTACCTATTATTACTTGTATATACAATGTTAACAATAAAAAGAAACATGACATGTTTCCATTTTCTCCTGGATTTATTCCCAGTAGTCGCTATAAAACAAGTTTGCCGCGCGGTCTCGTGATTATCTTCTCTCGTGCTTCGTTCGTCAATGTATTTTTTTCTCCTTCTTCTTCTTCTTCTTCATCGCCCAGCCCAGCCAAAGTTGCCGCCCATGCCGATGCTCAAGCCCGAGCCGATGCCCGTGCTGCGCCCCTCATTCACCGGCCTCTTGGCGACAGAGCCCTGGGCCCTGACGCCGGCGACGATGCGGTCGAGGCTCGTCTCGATGACGACGCCGCCGATGATCATCTCGGAGAGCGCGGCGTGCAGCGTCTCAAAGTTGAAGATGAGGTCCAGCTCGCAGACGTTCTCGAACAGCTTGTCCAGCGCCTCGACGTACACCTGGATCAGGTCGATGAGGGCGAGCGGCGACTCGGTCGACGTCGAGATGACGATGAAGTAGAGTGTCGCGTAGTTGCGGTACGTGACGAGGGACGGCACGTCGTTTTGCTCCTCGGACGAGCCGTGCGCGCTCGTGCCCGACGCGGCGAGCAGCGGCGGCAGCGGCAGGAAGTTGCAGGAGCTCGCCGGCCGGTTCGACACGAGGGTGAAGATTTCCGAAATGAGGCGCTGCTGGATGCTCGTGTCCTTTTGTTCGTGGAGAAAACAATTAGCCCTTGACTTGCCGCCTTGACATTGTACCGGTCTGCGCGGTTGCGTTGCAGCAAGGAGGGGGGTGGGGGGCTCTCGTTCTCACCAGCTGTGTGTAGAACTTGGTCAGCCGAGGCTGGCCCTGGCCGTTAAAGACCAGAAATGCATTAATCATGGTTCAGGGTCCAGCCTGTTCATGTTCTCAAAGGGGTTCCTGGTTTTGCCCGCAACGGTAGTAGAAGCTCTCTCAACTGGCACGCCTGGCTGTGGTGGGGTGCGTGGTGTGTGGAAAGACGGCGGCGAGACCCGCACACATGACGAGCTTGCGTGCGAGCTGGCTTTCAATATGTGGTCCGCAATTGGCTGCCAACCCTGCATAGCTTCGCATTCTTTTCTTCCTTCTCTCGCTGGGAATACGCATCTCGCCTTGTGCAGACGAACAAGTTACAATCAATTCCCACCCACACTTTGAACAACTGACAAACATTCTTCATCCCTGACCCGCGAAAAAAAAAAGCGTCCCGACAGTCCGCCTCCCGCCCATCTTTTCCACGCCCACCGTCGTCGTCGTCCATGTCTCGAGCCGGCCTCGCCCAAGCCTCGAGGCTCGCCTCGCAAGCCCTCACCAAGAACGCCGCCGCCGCCCCCCGCCGCGCTGCGACCCTTTTCTCCCTCACACCGGCGGTCCTCTCGCACAGCATCCTGCGCCACCACGCCGCCGCCCCGGCTCCGGCTCCGGCCGCGGTCGCGGCACGGCGGTCCCTCTCGCTGTCGGCGCCGCTCCGAAAGGGCATCATGCCCGACACGGCGTCACCGGCCAAGGAGCCGCTGGCGTCGTCGCCCGAGCCGACCTACGGCGCCATTGAGCTCTCCGAGTCCGAATACCACGACATTGCCGACGAGTACCTCGAGGGCGTGCTCACGCAGTTTGAGGCCCTCCAGGACACGCGGGAAGACATTGACATTGAGTTTGCTGTTTGTCCCCCCCCCGCGCGCGCGCCAAGTCTACTCACTCTTCGATCGCTAACAATTCTGGCTGATGAAAAACTTCTTCTCTCATAGTCTGGCGTCATGACCATTACGCACTCGGACAAGGGCACGTACGTCATCAACAAGCAGCCCCCCAACAAGCAAATATGGCTGTCCTCGCCCCTCTCCGGGCCCAAGCGCTACGACTGGTGCGTCGTCGGCGAGGGCCAGGCCGACAAGGCCGGCACGGGCCGCGGTGGCTGGATCTACGGCCGCGACGGCAGCAGTCTGGACGAGCTCATCCTCGAGGAGCTCGGCGTCGACGTGTCGACGACGGCCCCTGCGGCGAACTAGGCGGCGCGCCGGGCAGAGAGGTTGATGGGCGGACCGCTGGCTCCCACAGTGAGAAACGGGAGAATCACTTCCGAAAAGGTTTCTTTTTTTGGAAAAAAAAAAAAAAGTCCAACAGTGTCGTTGAGTCCAACAGTGTCGTTGAGTCCAACAGTGTCGTTGAGTCTAACAGTGTCGCTGAGAAACACGCGCAACATGTATTATAGTTTCTTTTCGCCTGATTGCTCCGAGAGAGTAGATGGAGAAGTGCAGCCTCCTCCCCATATGTATAGTACAAGCTTTTGTTCATTTGCAAGCGCTTGATGTTGGACCATCTCTTGCGTCCCAAATCCCAAATATAAGAATCCCACCCCAAAAACGCCGATATAGTATACAAGATCCCTCTCAGAATGCGGAATGTCCCTGCCATCACCGCAGACACAAGCCCATGGATTTATTCAGCATCGCAACCGTCGCATCGTAGTGTTGAAATGCATGCTGGTGCCGGTCCTTCTCATCGTTCCTAGAATACCAATATCACAGTCAGCCCCTTTCCGCTCACTCGTCTCTCGCGCATCTCTCTCTTTTTTTTTTTTTCTTCAAACCGCCTTTCCTTGTTTTGGGTTTATGGCTTACGACTTCTTGTCCCAGAGCTGCGCTCTCCGCCAGCGCCTCGTCGGCGCCGCCCGCTCGCTGTGCATGCGCACCAGGTTCCGCAGGATGCGGTGCTCCAGGCCGTTTTCCCGGCCCGCGGCCGAGAGGAACCAGAGCGTGCGCTTGATCGCGCCCGCGTCCCAGGCTTCCGGCCCCGCCACCGCCGGTGCCGCCTCCCCGTGGCTGGTCGGCGCGGACGCAGCCGGGTCCTGACGGAAGGCGAGGCGGATCTGGTCGCGCACAATGTAGCGCGCGGGAATGGAGTACTGCACCCCGCGCAGCAGGCCCTTGTAGAGGTGCCGGTACGCGTGCAGAATCTCTTGGCGGCTGGCCATGTTGGGCTGGCGAGTTTTTGGTGGAAGTTGGCAAAGTTGGAGTCGTGAGCAAGGTTGGCGATGGGGCCGCTTGTGGTTGATTGTGCTGTGGGGGCGTCAACGTCTGTCCCCCGATCTAGTTACAATCTAGGCTGCCGTCATTGACAAGTCAACACAACCCATAGAAGCGTATGATAACAATTATATTAACGACTCAGCTGCTGGCCAAGCGAAAGCCGTTCCAGGATCCTTATCCCATGACATGCTACAATGCCAAAGCAAGCTGAATGGCCTAGCACCTCCTGTACTTTGACAATGGCGTACAGGTACTCCTAAAACTAAGGCTGCGCTCTCTGGTTATGGTCAGTGATGCGCCCGACGTCTCATCTATATGCAAGGCTCTATGACTCGAATTCTCAAATGCAAACATCTACATCGGTCTACTTCTGTTTCCGCTTCCGCTCCGAGCATTCTCATCCTGCTGCCCAAGTGGTGTATAACGGCCCTGGCTGCTGAGACCGCTGCGACCGCTACGGCCACTGCCACGGCTGTCGGAACGGCCTCGCACCACTCTATTCAGCCAAGCTCCGACACTGCGATCCTCTCCGCCACTGGTTTGGATCTGTGATTTTCTATCGTCGTCGTCCTCATCAATGGGTAGACCGGTGCCACTGGTTGGAGAGCCGGCGCGAATCAGGAAAGCCGACTCGTCCGGGACAGAAGCGGCGTCGTGTATAGTACTGGCATCGCCAAAGATGGAATCCATTTCTTCGAGGCGCACACCGCAAGTCTCTGGATACGTGAAGTAAACTGCGAGCGTTAATACCTGTTTTCCACATGACATCAGGGACACTTACCGATCACAAAACTCACCACACAAGAGAATGCATGGATGAGATATAGGCGCCACTTGATCCATTCCTGTAGAATGGGAGTCATCTCACCAACCAACCAGTTGAATGCCCAATTGGTAGCCGTGGAAAGGCTGGCACCCTTGGATCGAATGCTGAGGGGCAGAATTTCGGGAGGGTAGAGCCAGGGAATAGGGCCCCATGAGTAACCAAACGCAGCATTGTATATCATGACGAATAAAACAACCATTTGTGGCGTGCGCTTGACGTCCAAGTAAATAAAGTAGGAAATGAGCGAGAGTGAAATGGCCATCATGACAGCACCAGAGAGGAGAATAGGACGTCGGCCCCATCGATCAACCAGATACCAGGGAGGAATCGTCGAGAGAAAGTAAGTGATACCGTTGAAACCTGTCATGAGGATGGCGTCGTGGCCGACCCAGCCAGCCGACTCAAATACATAGGGTGCGTAGTAGGAGATGACATTGATGCCGTTGAGCTGCGCGAGAGCCTGGGCGGACATCGCAATAAGGACCCGAGTGCGGTATCGTCGGAACATGTCGCTATAAGTGCGCTCGCCCTCTTGGCGTTGCAACAAGACGGACATTTTGATTTCCTTGTACTCGTCGCGGGCCTTGGTGCTGTGAAGATCGCCGGCACCGTACAGGTTGGCAATAACAATCATGCCTTCCTCATCTTGATCAGTATCCAGAAGCCATCTACGCCGGGTTAGCAAGCAGAACTAGCACAAGCAGCAACGCAGTCACGAACCTTGGAGACTCCACGATGATCAAGCTACCGAGGGCCAGTAAGGCGCCCATGACACACTGCATGAGCAAGGGGATACGCCATGACAAATTACTCTTGATAAAGCCGCAGCCATAGTCGACCCAAACAGAAGTGGTATACCCGATAATGTTGCCAGAAAATTCAATGCAAGCGAGCTTGCCTCGGTTGTGCGGGGGTGAAATCTCGGATTGGTAGACGGGTACAATGGTAGACAGCATGCCGACACCAAGACCGGCAATGATACGGCCAAACATCATCATAGTCATGGTGGAAGCCAAAGTCTGCAGGGCACCGCCAACAAAGAAGATGCAAGAACCGTAAAGAATAGTTTTCCTGCGGCCAATGATGTCACCGAGACGGCCGACAATCAAAGAGGATATCAGAGCACCAATCTCTAGAATGGCCACCATGGTTCCTACGGCAGCCTTGGAAGGGTGGTTGAAGTAGTCGATAAAATAAGGGCCGCTGGGTCTGGGTTAGCCGGAAAAAGGGAGCACAGAGTATCGCAGGGTTAAGCGTACGTGATGATGCCGGACATGACACCTTGGTCATAGCCGAAGAGGAATACGCCTAACGAAACAAAAATACTGGTGAAATATCTGGAGCGAAGCGACATGTCAGCATCCCGGATCAAGGTCGACAATCGTCGAACAGGACGTACAAGAGGGGCTTGCCCGTCAGGCCGTGGAGGCCACCGGTTCGGCCTGCCATGATTGAGCCGATGAAGCGTTCTGCGCGAGTGGCGGGCCTTGGGCGCGGATCGGGGACGCGGATAGCGTCCTTGTCAATTCGGTAATGAGAGGACGGGGAGCCGTGCCGGCTCTGCGGCGAGGGACTGCGGATTCGAACTTTTTTGGAGCCGCGATCGGGTCGTTGGCGGTGCTTGGGGACGTTGGCGAGGAGCTCGGCCTCGATATCGTCGGGGAGCTGGAGGCGGACGGGGTCGTCGAGGTCGTCGTAGCGGTCGCCAATGTCGCCCGTGTCGGTCCAGGACGACTCGGAGTCGAGGGACGGACTGCGGGGGTGGCCGGCGAGGCGGGCGTCGGCGTAGGAGGAGTGCCGGGAGGAAGGGTGTTGGTGATGCTGATGGTGGGAATCGTCGTGGTCCTGGCGCTGCGGTTGGATGGTGCGCAAAGGAATGTTGGAAGGGAGACGGCTGCCCTTGTGTGGATGAATTTTGAGAGAATTGGGGACTGTCTTGCAGCAGCGCCCACCTGCAGTCTCAAAGTAGAAGGAGAGCTCGACGCTCGGAAGTATAAAATCGCCCTGGGCGGGCGCGAGAGGGGGGGAAGGGGGGGCGTGGTTGACGGCTAGCGGCGGTAGTGTGCGCGTGAAGCCACGGCCCAGCCAAGGAAAAGGCGAGCGGCGTCTGAGCAGCGAGAGACTACCAAGGAGTGTCTGGTGATGCCGTCGGGTGTAAATATCGAGGTGCGTCAGGTTGTATCTGGCCTCGGTCTTGGTGTGGATTGCAGACTGGCACACTTGGTGCAGATGGAGCCCAAGACAGGGGGGGTGGCAGGCAGATGACCAGCGAAGGAGGATCAAGAGTCCCGCCGGCCAACTGCAAGACAAGATTCAGGCGTTACGGGGATAAGTTGGGCCGGGACGCAGACAGAGAGGCAGCGTCAAGACCGGACCGCGGTATGAACCACGCGGATAGGTGTGCGAGTCGGCACCTGTATTGTCCTGACGCGGGATGCACACAATGGCAAAGGTCCCAAGTCGCGTGCGAGATCAGACAGAGGGGACGGGCCAGGAGACGATGCGCGCGGACGGGAATGCGTGGGACGTGGGGTGTGGAGGGCTTTGTCGCAACGTGCTTAAAAGGTGGGCATGTCAAAGTGTTCGTCGGCGCGATGAAGGGAGCGACGAAACGGGAAACGGGGGGGGGATGAAGCGAATGTAACCGGAGAACGAAGGTGAAGGCGATGATGCTCGAGAGATGATGGACGGGCTGAGCCAGCTGGGCCAGGCGAGGCCAGGCGAGGCAATACGGGGCTTTGGCTGGCTGGCTGGCTGGCTGGCTGGCTGCCTTGGGCTCAGGACGCTTTTATTACGGCCGGAACGGATAAGAAGGTTTTTGGAACACATGCGACGGCAGCAACAGATTCAACGACAACACCCTCAACGATAATAGCAAGGACAACACGCATCCGGAAAGAATAGATATTTTTTTCATCTTCGTTCTACTCTCAGTTTTTGCGAATTCACGCAGTCGCTGAAGCAATTGTCTCGACGTGATCCGCTTCACAAGTCATTCGTTTGGTGCCTTGTGGACGTGGCGTTTTTATTACTGGTCACCAGTCAGCCACGCAATAGCCCACCTGCGTGCATCTCCCCTGCTGCAAGCACAGCATTTCGATTAGAATTTGAAAAGCAGGCAACTCATAAGACCAGAAACCTGAATATAACCATGATTGATAGATGCAGATATCGACATCACATACCGCGTAGTTGCAGAGGAAAAAATGCGAGCATCAACTCTTCCGATGCCAGCGCCGCACCGTAGCGGATCGACGGCGTGCTTCTCTGGTCTTTATCAGCAGTCTCTAGCGGTCCCACAGCTCCGTCTCAGTGACGTAACGGTCCACTGCGCCCCCAACTGGTAAGTACCAGTAGGTAGTGCAAGTAATCTGCAGTGATCTGTTCCTCTTGAATTATTCTCAACGCAGAGCACAGAGCACAGAGCACAGAGCACATGAAACTTGAATGTTACTCGTGAGAGATGCCGCTATTTGTGATGCACGATAAGCCCCCAAGCTCATATTTCTCGCGCTACGCCAAGTGGCCGCGACAATCCATGACTACCATTTCGGTACACCAGCCCCTCCTTGCCGAAATCTGTGGCTATCCAAAAATGAGAGAGAAAAAAAGAAAATCAGTCAATTCAAAGTTCCCTTTGATCAAACATGGCACGGTCGTTTACTACTATAGGCCGCCTTTCTCAGGAAATGCCTGCCGGCAGAGCCGCTGGTACCGGCGGTAACCCAGCTTCAGACCAACGGACAAGGCTGAAGAAGAGCTATCCCAGTGTCAGCGACTCGGCTGTGATAGCTCGGCTGTAATACACTGAGTACCCATGCATACAAGATGGATAAGTGCCTGCCTCGAATTACAATCGTCAGACTTGCCAGCCCCATGAGTATCCATCAGCAACACTCGACGCAGAAACTGCAAATTTTCAACGTTGTACATGTCCAAGCTTGCTAAAACAAGGCTCCAAGTACCAGTATCGTGCGTGACGCTCACAAAGCAACCCTCGCCAAAAGAAAAACACATGTACCATGGCTTTTGGCCTCTTTTCCCCGTGTAAGATGTGACTTGTGAGTTTTTGCACTCGTGCTGCTCAGTCCATGATTGCCCCGAGAGAACCGGCTTGCATCATGCGCGACATCGAATGCGCTACAGGCAAACTCGACGCGCCATGCAAAAAGCCACGTCGTGCTTGCTAGTACCCTGCGTGACAAGATGCAGCAAAAGGCGTTTTCTGGAATTCGGCGTACACTGCTTCGTCCGAGTTGCAGCACCAGACCTGCCACAGTCACCAAAGCCTTGGTGCGGTAGAGCAGCCTATACTCCGTACAATGGAGCTTACCTTTTACACCCCCGTGTATCGCTCTGACGGTAACACCTCTTCCTCCATGCCCAACGTATGGCTAGCAATCATCGCCATCGTGAGGCTGGTGATCCCCGACCTACTACGCCTCGATTCCCGCCATCATGGGTTGTGTTGCTTTGGCACTACCAAAGTCGCCAAACAAGTGCTGCCGGCAGCCACGGCAAAAAAAAACAAAAAAAAAATCATCTTTTTTTCCCCGACTATACCCTTACCCTTGCGCCGCTCTAGAACAATTTAATACCAAGCTTACCTTTTTCCGCCACAGGAGGGGTGTAATCCAAAACGGCGCGGCCCTTTTGACGAATCGGCAACGCTACCGCAATCTCCACGCCCAGCCTGCCTCAAACTCCCCTTACCCACGGCCAAGGTGTTGCTCACTATGCTGCCTTTCGCCGGCCCCCCCGTCCCGCAAAGCACATTGATCTTTCGTTGCGTATAGATTCCTGTCCTTCTGTGGCGTGGGCTGTATTTTATCATCGTAGTCGAACATGGCTTGTACTCTAGTTTTCGTCCTCCAACATCAGCGGACCAGCACCACCCACGCCCCAGTCCTTTCATGCCTCCCCTTCCCTCCACCATGTCGCCCCCGTCCTATGGCGGCCATAGTCGTATTGAAATGCTGCTGGCGCAGATCAAGGATGAATTCTCGGGACAGCAGTTGCAGCAGCATGATGACTGGCAGCGGCAGAGTAAGCCCAACTTTGAAGCGCTCCTCCCGCAAGAACCGTTCTAACACGTCCTCCTGCGCCTCCTGCCCCTACAGTGGATTTACAAGTCGGTGAGCTGCAGTCCATGAGACAGATCCTCGATGTTTTGCAGCAAAAGCACAAGACTGAATCAACCGAGTAGGTGCTTTCTGCGAATGGGAGCAAGGTGCACCTGCTACGAAGTTCCAACACGAAAGACGCACTAACACGCACACCGTCCACAGGTATCAAACCAAGCTTCGCGCATACGAGGATACCATTCATCATCTCGAATTCCAGTTGTCCTCAAAGACTGGCATCACTCTTTCCGACGCAAAGAACGATAATGTGTCGTCGCCCACCAATGTGAAGCACCACCAGCGCCGCAAGGACCAAGGCAATGACCAGGCAGCATCCAAAGTCACCCCGGACTGGCCCGACTGGCCGCTCGAGGACGTATCGAGCGAGCACAAACAGGTGGGAAGCGACTGGTACGCTGTATTCAACCCGCGCATCTCGCAACGCTTAAAAGTCGCGCACCGGTACACCCTCCAGCACGATGCCGCCGTGTGCTGCGTCCGGTTCAGCCGCGACGGCCGATACCTGGCCACCGCCAGCAAGCAGACCGTCAAAATCTTTGAGGCGGAAACGGGGGCGCTGTCCAGGTCGCTGGAAGAGCGTCACGACACCACGGAGGATTCCTTGATCCGCAGCCTTTGCTTCAGCCCTGACGGTAAATTCATCGCCACGGGGTCGGAGGACAAGATGATACGAGTAAGCAGCCCCCCCCCCTTTCCTTGTTTACAATCTTTGAGCGAATGCTGACATGTTTGTTCTTCTTTTCCCCTCCATCTTCTTTTAGGTATGGGAGGTTTCGCCTCGAAAGATTCGGAGATTTCTATCCGAGCACACGGCAGAAGTCTACGCCATCGAGTGCGCCTCGGACAACCGGACCGTCGTCTCGGGCAGCCGCGACGGCACGGTCAAGGTGTGGCACGTCAACCGGTCCAAGGCGCGCCACACGCTCGCGACGCCCGACGGCGTCTCGTCCGTCTCCGTCTCGTCCGACATGGAGTTTGTCGTCGCCAGCTGCCACGACGCCAGCATCCACGTGTGGAACATGCAGAGCGGCCAGCTCGTCGCCGTGCTCGCCGGCCCCGCCGGCCACACCGACTCGGCCTACTGCCTGTCCTTTTTGCCGACCAGCGCGGCGACGTTTGCCAGCGGCAGCCTGGACCGCACGGTCAAGCTGTGGAAGCTGCGCGCGCTGCTCCTCGGCTGCGGCGGTGCCTCGGCGCGCCACGACGGCGGCGGCGGCGGCGGCGGCTCCAGCGGCGTCAAGACCCTCTACGGCCACGTCCAGACGCTGCACGGGCACACCGACTTTGTCGTCTCCATCGGCGTCACCCCCGACGCCTGCTGGATCCTCTCCGGCTCCAAGGATCGGTCTTTTCGGCTGTGGGACGCGTACACAGGCGAGCTGCAGCTCGTGGTTCACGCACACAGCAACACGGTCCTCTCCGTGGCAGCGTCCAACCATTACTTTGCGACTGGTGGTGGTGATAATATCGTGCGGGTCTGGTCCTATAGTCCCTTTCTCGAATATTGATCGTTACCAAGGGGGGGGAAACGCGCTTTTGGAAGCCAATAAAATAATGGCATGGTTTCATGTTGGCCGCAGGGCAACTTTCGTGGTCAGGATCAATCGATAGAACTTGAATCGGGTGTCGTGGCTTTTTTCCCTCATCTAAATGTATCATCGTTCAATAGAGCTCCTCTCTTTAATCTTGATGTTTATTCTTCTCGCTTTGACAACGAAAAGTAGGACCTGCTGGTCTTGTTGACAAGGCTAATAATAATAAGTAGTTACCTGTAGTAGCCCACCGTGTCGGCCAAACTCCACACAACGGCCCCAAATCGCCAAGCTCAACCACGACTACGCCTTCTGGAACTACTTACCACGCCGCACGCTTTCCAGTAAAACTCCAGACCCAATCTCACCTCCATCTCCATCTCCAACAGACGGCCGTCATTTCCCCTTTTTACCACTGCCAAACCAACCACCCCCCCTTGTCGCCATGGCCCTGCGCTTCGCCGGCAAGCACGTCGCCGTCGTCGGCGCGACCGGCGTCATCGGCTCCCACGTCGCCCAAGCCTTTGCGCGGCAGGGCGCCGTCGTCTCTCTCCTCGGCCGGAGCGCCGTCACGCAGCGCGCCCGCCTCGAGCCGCAGCTGGCTGCCCCCGCGGCGGCAACCGCGAGCACGGCGCCCCGCGCGCATCAGTTCCTCAAGCTCGACGTCTCGGACGCGGCCAGCATCAAGGAGGTGTTTGGCGGGCGACGACGAGGAGAGGGAGGAGGAGGAGGAGAGGGGGGGGCGACGGCAGGAGCAACAGGAGCAGAAGCAGAAGCGGTAGTGGTTGGACAAGTCGACGTGCTGGTCAACTGCGCGGGCATCTCGCAGACGACGTTTCTGAAGCGCACTCCAGACGAGGAGCTCGAGCGCATCGTCGACACGAACCTCCTGGCGACGATGCTGGTCTGCAAGCATGCCAGAATGCAGCCTCACGGTAAATTTTTGCCTTTTTTTTTTTTCCTCTTGCTTCCTCTTCCCTGCGTATGTGTGTGTAATCTAGAGAGCTGCTCTAACATGTGTGTTTTTTTTATTACTTTCCCTACTAGGCTGCATCATCAATGTATCAAGCCTCATGGCTACGCATGGAGGCTTTGGAGCTACCGCGTACGCCGCCTCGAAAGCTGGTCTCATAGGTACGTTTTGTTTCTTCTTTTGGATTTACTCCCAGAGCTTGCAAGAGTATGTGTACAAAACATGATTCATATTCGGCTGCATATGTATCTCTGGACATAGTATCCTGTTCTTTCCCCTTGCAGCCCTTGCGGCCCTTGCGCTGGGGTATGTAGATGGTAACAGGGCAAAAAGATACCCCGCACCCAGATGCTAATGCTAGCATGATGTTGCTTTCTCTCTAGGCTTTACGAGAGCGCTCTGTCGCGAACTGGCGCCTAGATCTATCCGTGTAAATGCGTTGCTGCCAGGGTGGGTTGACAGTGACATGTGGCAAAGTAAGTCGTCGCTCTTGCCATCCCCTCCTCTCCGTTCATCGCCAATGCAAAAAGTCACATCTTCTCCAATCCTGCCTCCGACCCCTTGCTCCCCTAACCTAATTCCTGTCACTCCACGTTCCAGATTCATACCACCCGTTTCGTCATCTCCATTCTAATATACAATCACTGTGGTATCGCACTCGTAGATCTCAAACCGGAACTCCAACAAGCTTATCTCAAAGACACTCCGCTCGGCAGGGTCGCGGATCCGGCCGAGGTGGCTGATGCAGCCGTGTTTCTCGCCGCCAACCAGTTTGCAAACAACTGCATCCTGAACCTTGACGGCGGCCTGAGCGCTGCGTAAAATATTCAAGGCCACTTGCGATGCGGCAACATTTCAAAAAGAAGAAACACACAAAAATCTTGACAGAGAGCCGACGGGCTCAGTCATCAATGACAATCGCCCCACCAGCATCCTCCACCAACACCACGTCATCTTGCTCGGTGCCGGCAATTTTGGCCTTCTTCAAAGGCTGCAGCTCGCTGTCATCGTTTGGTCGCTTGACGCCCTTGGTGGTTTCGACGTGTGCGGTGCCATTGGCTTTGATGGTGCCGTTCGTCTCAATCGGGGTAGTCTTCTTCGGCTTTCGTGCGATATTGTGCTTGCCCTCCCCAATAGCCTTGTAGGGTTTCTCTGCCTCTTCCAGTGTCCTGTAAAGCATGTTAGGCAGATGTACACTATACTTTTTTACATGTATTATTACCTGTCTTCAATATCAAGAACAATATTGACCAGCGTGTCCTCGTCAGAGTCGTCGATAATGGTTAGAAAGCTGCCGTTGCGCATACCAAGCTCTGTAAGCTTCTTCGGCAGATTATCCGTCTCGTCAAAGTCGTATAGGATACCGACGTCGTTGTTCACAGAAAATTCACGGTCTCCGAGACCGAGGTCCTCCTTAAGATAGCCCTCGACAATATCGCCCAGTGTGGCTCGTGACAGGTCAACAATGACGCTAGCGTTGAAGACGCCACATACTGGGCATTCAGCGTTTGGTTGGCGCGGCCGGTCTGGGGCAAGAAGCCGCGCCGGAGCAAAGGGCGTCAAGAAGACCTCCTTTGCCTGATCGTATTCTCCCTTCAAGATCTTGAACGATTCCAGCACACACAGTCCCGCGACGATGGCGTTTGTGGTAGCAATGGCCGGAATAATGTTACCAGCCATCTGCTTCACGTCAAATCTTGACTTACTCTCGATTCCAAATACCGTCGACCGAATATTTGCGCTAGCAGTTACAAAATCCAAGGTGTCAAGGTCGTCTTTGTCGAACGTGATGATGGGTTCCGGGTCGGATGGGCCCTTGGCCTTGTTCAATTCAATCGCGCGGTTGCTTAATCGTGCCAGGCTGTCGTTAAAGACTACCAAACTTTCTTGCAAAGACCAAGGTTTTTGGTCGTCGGCCAGTACAGCGTCTTTTGATGCGATTGCATCGCTCACTTCGGCTAGAACTTTTTCGTAAATCAATGCTTCAGGAGGAGTTCTAGATTTCCACATGTCTTCGACGGAGCGCAATCGCTCTATATCAGCATTGAACACTTTATCAAAGAGCATCTTTGGGAACTCGGGTGTTCCAACAGCGGCTCTAATCTTCTTTAGCGCCTCGGATTCTCGCTTGAGCTCTTCAATTTCTTTGGCTGTCATCTGATTAGCTAGTGAAATCAGGCTCACAATCTTGGAACTTACCATTCTCGGCATCTTTAGAGTGGTCAAAAGCAGCCTGGTCTTCGCTGGCGCCAAATATCTCACTAATAGCTGTTAGCAGCTAGTCCGTCAAAGCGGTAAGATTATGCTCACTTTAACAGATAACTTTTGCCCCATACTATGCAGTGGATGGGCTGACTGGGCGTACTCCTAATCGTGCACACGGGGAAGGATTTGGGAGTTTCTTTTGGTGTGCAATCGTAGCATGCTGTGACGCCCTTTTTGATGACTTGGGTCTGTCCGTTGAAACCTGTTGTGCCACTCTCGATGAGCGGGACATTGGCAGCGAGACACATTTTATTGACATGGCGACGCGCTTCCAGGTTATCCAGCGCGTTGAAAACGACGGTAAAGTCTCGAAACCACCCTACAGTAAATTGGTCGTCTTTGATATTGGCGTGGTGCGCGACAATCTTGACACCGGGGTTGAACCGCTCGGCAGCTTCCTTGGCAACGAGTGCTTTAGACTTTTTGATGTGTTCTTGGCGGAAAAGAAATTGGCGGTTCAGGTTCGAGAGATCGATTGTATCGAGGTCGACAATGTTGATTTGGCCGAATCCCATGAGGACTAGGTTCTTGAGGAGTTCACACCCAATGCCTCCAGCCCCAACCATGAGCACGCGTGACTGTTGCACTCGACTTTAGTTATCTGCTGCTTTTCGGTGAAGAAACAGTGGTAAAAGAGTGATCCATAGACCAGACTTGTGCGATAGCACCGGTATAGGATAGCATCTTACCTGTTTGACTTTGGAGTTTAGCGACGCACCGAGGGATTGCTGATTATAACGGTCCCTGGTAACCTTTGAAGTCTGTTTGGGTTGCGCAGCTTGCGCCGCAGAGTTCGCCTGGGGTTGGGCCGCCGGTGGCGGTTTCATTTCTTGTCTAGGCACCTCCGCTTCCGTATCTGTTTTCTGTGTCGCGATGATGGGCTGCTGACGCTGCTGCTCGACGACAGGCGCAACCTGAGACTGCCCGTTCTCCTGCGGTGCGGATGCTGACGTCGCCGGCGCGGTCACCTCTGAGCTCGGGGCGGCCTCCATTGCGCTTCGTAGGGTACGGTCGCGCGACGGTTCTGAAGGATCGAATTGATGCGAGGAAAATGTCACGATAAGACCCGGTCCGTCACACAGGTATGGACGTGTTTGGGAGCCCTTGATGTTGGGAGATGTCGAGCGCAGGCGAGTTGGCACTGGCCTGGTTTTGGCTGACGCTTTAGCTGCACCCAGCCAATCGGATGACGCTGTGGAGTTGCCGCTGGTGGATAACTGGCCGTGTGGGCTGCATCAGGGCCACTAAGATGCAGGTGAGCGTGCTATTGAATGTGCCAATGTGCACGGCATGCAGTGAATGAAGGTCAGTAATCGATGCAAGCAGCTGTCGAGTAGGCGCGCAAAGTCTGGCACTTTGACAGCCTTGGGGTAATCGGCGTGAATATTGGCTCGTTGACAGTTGTCTGTATTAGTGTCTGTGATTGCGGTTGTGCCTGCGCGTTCAAATCTGTCGGCGGCTCAAGTAACACAGTTGGTTGTAGCGCACGTATCAGCGGGGCCTTGGTCTCAAAACCTTTTCACATTGGCAACACTTGCCTCCCTATCTAGGTACATACTTTCTGGCCACCCAAGCTCACGATAGAAAAGTGAAAGAGAAAAAGAAAGGCATGTCGTAAATGCGCAGCTGCTCTCTCGACAAGAATTAGAGATGTCCGACGACGAGGCAGACCCTGAGCTCCTCGAGCTCTTGCGCGCCCATCTGCAGGGTAAACTCCAGATCGACGAAGAGCCGGAGACTGGAGTCCTGCAGAGCGTGGAATACGTTTACAACAATGGCATTGATGTGGCTATTGAAATGCGAGCAACGAAAACTGCTGCAGAAACCATTTACCAGCAAATGCAAGAAAAGGACTTCTCCACGGCCAGCTGGACAGATAATGAGCTGCACCCCAAGGCCAAGGACGAGGCAACCGTCGCGTTCATTTTTACGATGGATCTGCTTAATTTTTCCTTTTGGTCCGAACTCCCACAGGATGAGAGATTCGCCATAGAATACAAGGGCAAGCAGTGGACTGGCTACTGGAGTCTGGTCGCCGCGATGCAACGGGCCTTGGACGATGGTACGTTGGCACCATTGACTTCACACATAAACAGCGCCTAATAAATGATGCAGGCATACCCATTACCGATCCTAATTACTGGATTGACAACGAAAAATTCACTCTCGAGTCATTAAAGCATATTTTCCGGTCTTCTACAGAAGAAGAAATGCCTCTACTACAGGAGCGCTATGATTGCCTACGAGAAAGTGGCGAGGTCCTCTTTGATGTACGTCCTCCGCCGAGACTGCCTCCCTGCTCTCTATAGAAGCAACTGACATGACTGTTACAGAAATACGATGGGTCTGTTTTGAGCCTCCTCGACGAGGCTGGCGGCTCAGCAGCCAAGCTGGTGAATCTGCTCGCACAAGACTTTGATTGCTTCCGCGACGAGCATCACTTTGAGGGGAGCCAAAAGCCTATACGGATACTCAAGCGGGCGCAGATTCTTGTCGCCGACATGTGGGCCTGCTTCCAGGGAGAGTCATACGGCAGCTTCCATGACATTGACAAAATTACCATGTTTGCCGACTATCGCATCCCTCAGATCCTGGTGAGCTTAGGCGCTCTGTACCTGAGCCCGTCGGTTGCGAGTGCTATCAAGTCCAGTAAAATGATAGAAAGCGGCAGCTCATGGGAGGTGCAGCTGCGAGGTACGTTCAGCAAGGCGCTTCATACCGTACCTGTGGCAGTGCCTGAACTAATATCGTCCGAGTAGCATGCAGCATCTGGTGTGTCGAGTTGATTCGGCGAGAGATAGTGCGTAAGCACCCGGACACTCATGTCAACGCAATATTGATCGATTTTTTCCTGTACGATACTATCAAAGAGCTGGAAGCCGCTGGGCAAGAAAGGTTTCCTCACCACCGAACTAGAAGCATTTGGTACTAGATATATGTTTACGCGGCGTTGGGTTTAGAAAAAAATTACAATAAAATACAGCTACCCGAAAGAATTCATGAAGAGAGAATAAATGAATTGCGCTACATAAACATGAATTAAGTGATATTCGTATAGTCCCAACGGACAACCGCCCAATCAACCGAATGAAGCAAACGCCAAATCTCCGAAAATACAGATCCGCCCAAGTACGAATACTTCATGCAACAACTACAGAATTTAGAATTTTGTCCATGTGCGCCGTCTCAATGTCGCTGTTCCCTTTGTTCTCTTCCTTGAGGAGGACAGCGAGGACTTCGATCGGCGGGCTCAGACCGAGGCGCTCCGCGCGCTGCCAGCGCTTCAGGCGAGGCGTCCCAATGCATGGCTGCCACCGAACATGTTAGATCCCGGAATCGCGGGCTGAAATTCTGACTCGATGGGCAACTTACCCCGTACTGCGAGCTCACGTCAAAGTATCGCAGCACCTTTTCGTTGAGCGACAAGCCTTCCTGGTGCACCCGCGGCGCAATGCGCTCAGCCTCGATCGCCTTCCAGTACTTTCCGATTTGCGCATCGCTCAGTTTTTCGGCCTTGAGCTCTGCTTCCGTCTTTTCCGGCACGGCGGCTTGCTCGACAACCTCATCCACCACCACCGCATCCTCCTCCTCCTCTTCGGCATGCTCTTCGACCTCGGGCTCAGCGACGACCTCGTCAGCGTCGAGCTCCTTCTTGGCCGGCGCATCGACTTTTTGCACCGACGGCACGATGATGGAGCTTTTGATATCCTTGGGCACCGCTTTGGTGACTCGGTTCGAGAAGCTGATCGTCGACTGGCCCTTGGTCGGTCCAGCGCGGGCGCGGGCGCCGCCCGTTGATCGTCTAGTCGTCGGCATAATTGGCAGCTTTTGTATTCGCTAATATTTGAGCAGGGATAACAATTCTCGAAACACACAGGCAGTGCGGCACTTGTTTAAGAATATTGACGGGTTTTGATACAATTGATGCGACTTGTTGGTGTTGGACAGTATATGACGTGGTTGTTAAATTCACGGCCGATCGCACTCTGGGGTGCCAAGTACACCCGTCACTGCACAGGGCCCTCTCAGCTAGAGCCACGGGTTTGGCGGGGCAACGCTGCGCGAGACAAGCACCAAGTCATGTGATGCATCGCAGCAAACACAGAGTGCGTTGGTCAAGACTGCAAGATGAAGAAATAATGAATTCTTATTTGCTTTTTCTTTTTTGGGGTAGTGTACTGCAACAAAATCTAACCACCCGTGGCCTCACGGTAGAATGAGAGACTCCTGTTGGCGCCAGCTGTGCAAAACATCTCACTGCGACCGGTCTTGGGCAGCCATCGCACAGCCCACAGCGCCTTGTCCGTCTCGCTGTGCGTCGCCACGCAGTCACTACGCTCCACGGACCATACCTTGACCTTGCCGTCCATTGATCCGCTCAAGAGATATTCACCGGTGTCACTCCAGTCAATAGTTGTGATCCAGGAAGAGTGGCCGGTCAGATTACCAATGTGCTCTCCATGTTTCATATCGTACAGGGCAATAATGCCAGCGTCACCAGCAGCAGCCAAACGGGTGTTGCCTGGCGAAAAGGCCACAGCCCGCACAGGTTTCGCCAGACCTATTGTCAATGTTAGCATGGTTTTCGGATAGCCGGAGAGGATTTTGTGCGTACCGGAGAGTGAGTAGAGAATGCGCCCCGTGTCATTGTCAAAAATGTAGACGGCGCCGTTTTGATGGCCACTGGCGGTGAATTTTCCGTCTCTGCTGAGGTCGACACACATGCCGAAGCTCCCTGAACCCGCACTTCCAGTCTCATACTCGCGAATCTTGGGCTTGGCCTCGTCTGCTACGTCCCAGACGTTGATTCGACCATCGTTGGTGGTGCTGGCTAGGTAGCCGCCGTCCTCGCTGAGCGCCAGCGCCCAGACCTCACCCGCTTGAACGGAGCTACCGGTGATCTCGCCCGCGTGGCTCCATTCTCCAGTGTCTACATTGAGCGCCCAAATCTTGACCTCGCCTCCGAACCCAGCGCTGGCGGCATAACGACCATTTCTTGAAGTGCAGAGGTGGTGGCAGCCTAGCTTGTGGGCGTTTGGGATGCTTTGCTTGAGAGGAAAGGCTGGGTCTGTTGTGTCGTGGACATGAATGGTGGAAGAGCCGCCAGCAGAGAGAAGAGCCTTCGGTGTGGAAGCCAGCGCGAAAATGTCCGTTATGTGTGCTGTGATGTTTGTCAGAAGCAGTCAAACGACAACCCGCCAGCTTCAGAAACTATTGCGGGGTAGCTTACCATTGTCGACAGTATGTGTCGTTAGGTATTGCTTCGACTATTGCTGTTAGCCTCATGATTTCATCGTGTGTTATGCTAGCCATTTACCATTGTGAATGTCCCATGTGAATGAGACTGGAGGTAGACACAGGTGAAGAGTTGTAGCGAGCGAATGACAGATGTTGGTGGGGTTTCTGCAGGTTGGTAGTTTGCTGCGGTGGGCTGGCGATTTGGTGCCACGCCAGCCCACTTTCACATCACAGTAGTTGGCAACATCAATATCTGACTGCAAAAAACTAATTCACTGCGAGTTGCCATCTCGACCTCATGTGTGGTTGGTAAGCTGCAGCATGCATCAATTGATGCCTTGGAGCAAGCGGTGTGGGAGAGACATGCAGTTTTACGGGCTTCACCGCGGGACTTTCGCAGGATGGTGTCTTTGAAGTATTGGATATAATAGTATTATACATGGCCCAAAACGAGCCAGAACGCCGTGTCTATGCATCCTATCACCGAAGGTCGAATATACATGATTTTTGATACACTTCATTTTCCAACGACCACCACCAATGCTATTCCTTGCTTTAATTGGTCAACTATAACTTTCGTCGCTCGTCGGATCGCCACATGCCTCGCATTTCTGCAAGAACTTAGTTAGAGACTGCAAATCACTTGATATGTCGCATGAATCAGTTGTGCGCATACCTTCAAGGCAATTTTGGCATAGGCGATGCATGCGTTTTGGGGCACCGCAGCCGGGACATTGGCAAAGACTGTTGACATCCTTGAGGCCCTTGTTGGCCAGCTGCCTCATTCGCTTCCTCGAATGGGAGACTTTGTTTTTCGGCACAGCTCGCAGGATGCCCTCCCAGATGTCATCTAGCAATGTAGGGATGGCGATGCTGATACCAGGAAGCGCGAGACCAAGAGTCGGCAGCAGTCGACCAGCGATGCCAGCCAGCGACGGCAGACGAGGGATAGGAAAAACCGCCGGTGAGGCGATCCGAGGGAAAAGAGCAGCCATTCTGAAGATGTCGATATTGGCTGCTCGCTCGAAACTGGTTCAGTTTCTCCGTAGGCGTGTCAAGGGAATGTGAGTGGACTCGTGCTAGGCGTAACCTGGCGGCGCCGCGGTTGTGCTCTGGCGAAGGATTGGGAGAGAAAACAGACACCCAAACATAAAATGATGGCTTTGCAGACCAATGGTTCCAGTTGAATCGGCGCGTCGTAGAGTGGTCAGTCACGACTGATTGGGTATCACGATCTTCGTGACAGTCAGAAAATGCGCTGCGACAAAACTTGAACTGGTTGCTTTTGCTGTTCACGCTGTGGATACGCCAATTGAGAGTAGCAGCCAATGAGAGGCGACTCCGCACGGACCAGTGTTGGCCAATAGCGATGTCGTGGCACTAGAGGCGCGCCCCAGATCCTCCCTGCCCCTTTCCCCCTGACTTGCGTTTGGTGAGGTTGGGCATGCCAGCAAGGCCTGTGGTCCCCTGGAGATCCCCTAACTCCAGTGCCAGCGGTGGCTCGCGGGTGCAGGTCCGGGCCATTGCCCAGATGGCCTGTGCCTCATCGCCCACTCGAAAGTTTCCCCTTTGCAGCTCCTCCAGGCTTGACAACGGCGTCCCACAAAGTCCCATCTCGCAGAGTTACTTGCTCACGACTGCCTTATTCATTTCATCTACCGTTCATTTCCTGCTTTCTTACCTGCCGTGTCGTTCTTGCCCACGACAACCGGACTTTCACCTGACATCGTCTCCGCAAGTCGCATCTCGCCCGACGCTTCTTCACGTTTCCCCCTGACAACCAAACGGCATCACGACACTATGGCTGCTCCCTCCTCGGCCATTTTCCCCCAGAGCCATGTCGGTTTCGACAGCATCACGTCTCAGATCGAGCGCAAGCTCCTGAAGCGTGGTTTCCAGTTCAACGTCATCTGCGTTGGTAAGTTCGCCTCTCCCTCGTGATGCCGCCCACCCGCCCCTGAGGCGGATGTGGTACGTCCACCACGATAGCTCGGCCAAGCTCTAACTCGCAACTCCCTTCACTCTCAGGTCAAACTGGTCTGGGCAAGTCAACTCTGATCAACACCATATTTGCCTCCCACCTTATCGATTCCAAGGGTCGTCTCCAGCCCGATGAGCCCATCCGATCCACTACGGAGATCCAGGCCGACTCCCACATCATCGAGGAGAACGGTGTCCGCCTCCGACTAAACATTGTCGACACTCCTGGCTACGGAGATCTCGTCAACAACGACCGTTGCTGGGACCCCATTGTCAAATACATCAAGGACCAGCACTCCGCTTACCTGCGCAAGGAGCTTACGGCCCAGCGTGAGCGCTACATCCAAGATACCCGTATCCACTGCTGCTTGTTCTTTATTCAGCCGTCAGGCCATTCGCTGAAGCCCATTGACATCGTTGTTCTCAAGAAGCTATCCGATGTCGTCAACGTAGTGCCTGTCATTGCCAAGGCTGACACTCTCACCACTGAGGAGCGTCAGGCCTTTAAGGAGCGCATCAAGGAAGAGTTCGCTTTCCATAACCTCAAGATGTACCCCTACGACAACGATGAATTTGATGAGGAGGAGCGTGCGCTCAACAACCAGATCAAGGTTTGTACTGCTAGGGGATACCAATTGAGACACGTTTTGGCAGCTAACAGACCATGATAGGGCCTTGTCCCCTTTGCTGTCGTCGGCTCCGAAAAGTCCATCATTGTCAACGGCCAGCAGGTTCGTGGACGCCAGAATCGATGGGGTGTCATTAACGTTGAAGACGAGAACCATTGCGAATTCGTCTACCTCCGAAACTTCCTTCTGCGAACTCACCTCCAGGATCTCATTGAGACGACCTCTCAGATCCACTACGAGACCTTCCGTGCCAAACAGCTTCTCGCGCTCAAGGAGAGCAGCGCCCATGCTGGAGGCGCCAGCAGCAGACCCATCAGCCCTGCCGCCGATCGTGAGCTGAGCCGTAGCTCTCAACGCATGGCCATGAACGGATACTAAAGCACGTATCTCGGTCATGACCTAGCGAGGCACGAAAGAGCAGAGATTATGGTCTGTGCGGCAACGACGGGCAAAGGCGATTAATAAGTTTATGAAATAGGAAAAGTTTATCTCTCATCGTGTCCTGTATAATGGGCAAGGCATGGCGTGTGACTGTCGGCTCAGGTTGCGACAGGATATGCCGAGCTCATTGCAAGCACAGTTGACCTTATCTAATATACCGGGCAACGAGGCGTGCACGGGGAATTACTCTATATAATAGAGCCGTTTGGGCATGGAGGTGATGATGCCTGACTTTTGGTATTTCTTTGCTTCTCCATGACGGCGAGCTTCGTCTGCCGGGGTCACGTTGCTATCTTTTTTTTTGGCGGGAGCTATACATTTGCTTCGCTATTCTTCTCTTTGTCGTCTCTTTTTAATAGTATGCGCAGGAGCCTTGTCTTAGAATATTTATGCTCTAATCATACCCGTTGCCGAGTCGTATCTCGTGAATGCTGGTGAATATGTAGCGGTGGTGGATGATGCTGCAAGCGTGTATAGTTGCCAGTGATGTGACCGCACTCTAGCTTCTTGTTTCTGAGCAGAGCATGCGACGAATGATGGTCTGTAAATTTCTCGAGCAATGTGTGACTTATTGAAGGGATGAGAGGACTGAGCCAGACATGGAGATGACGTCGAGGTCCGCCACGAAGCAGTTGGGGCGACTCATAAAGAGGGACAGGCGTTGGCAAGTAGCGAGGAAAATTGTGAGGAAAGGGTATACTGAGTACATGCCTATGTACATACATATACACACTGAATAAAGTGCAGGTTTTGATATTGCTTTCACAACAATCCATACGGTTGGCTGGTTTTTGGAATTGCGGTCCAGCGATTCATTTGACGCGTCATGGTCTCGAGGTCCGTATCAAGAAGTCAATAATTAATGCTCGGCGGTCAGCACCATATATAAGGTGTTATAGGTACCCAGGTGCGTAAGACCCGCAAAGAACCAATTGTTCACTTGCTTTCGGTGGGTTCAGACCCGGACTCACTGCAGGAACAGCATTTCTGGAATTACTGACAAGTAACCTAATTTTGTACCCCCAATTTTAGCGGGTAACTCCCTCGTTTTCTAGGTTTTGTCGCCCGTGGGCAGTGGCGTGTTGGCGGGCAACAAAGCCTCTACAGAGGAATTTTAGAGTCAGTCCCAGCATTGCGTTGGGTGGCGCCTGCCCTATAAAGTTAGGCAAGGATTTGCCCCTACCCGTTTCGGCCCCGTCATCCTATCACGCACTCGGTGTGGTTCCTGCTGATCTCTCTTCAAATGCCAGGCGCCCGTCGTTTCCCTGATACCTTTTTTCTCTTCCAACAACTCAGTCCGGCTTGCCACGTTTCTTTGGCTGTCTTTGTCTGCTTCTCGGCGTACTACGCCCAAGTCGACACAAATTCTCGGCCCCTCGCTTCTAGTCACTCCTTCCCGCAAGCCTCCCCCGTTCACTGCTTCCCCCGTTTACGAAGTTGCGCCGCAGCCAATCTCAGCACTCTACTTGCTGCCAGATAACTCTATTTAAACCCATCATCAACATATAGACAGTCTGCAACTATGCTTGTAAGCAATCTACTGCGTGTATTGGCGGCGATGCTAAGCCGAGGGGCCCTCTTTTGTGCGCTCATATACTTGGCCTGTATCAAGCATAGTCTTATCATGCCTCCCGCGCTTCTCCAGCGTGCCAGACAAACTGACACCCTTTTCTAGATCCAAACTGCTCTCGTGGCTATCGCCGCGACGGTCGTCAGCGCCGTCAAGCCTCTTCAAGTCAAGGGCAACGAATTTTTCGACCCCGACACGGGCAACAAGTTTCAGATTGTTGGTGTCGGCTACCAGCCCGGCGGCAGTGCCGGCTACAAGCCTGCTGATAAAAAGGACCCGTTGACCGATGCTGATGCTTGCATGCGTGATGCAGCTCTCATGCAGATTCTCGGCATCAATACTGTCCGTGTCTACAACATTGACCCTTACCTCGACCACGACAAGTGCGCCAGTATCTTCAATGCCGTAGGTCAACCCTTCCAATGATTACGCTTCGCATCATACTTACAGCATTTAGGCCGGCATGTACCTAGTAATTGATGTCAATTCTCCCCTCCCCGGCGAGGCTATTACTTCATTCAACCCTTGGGAGAGCTACTTCGGTGGTTACCTCAACCGTACCTTTGCTGTTATGGAGGCTTTTGCCAACTACCCCAACACCCTTCTATACTTTTCCGGAAACGAGATCATCAACGATATCCCCTCGGCCAATGTGACCCCTCCTTACATCCGTGCTGTCACTCGTGATCTCAAGAACTACGCCAAAAAGAACTTCAAGCGCCAGATCCCTATCGGCTACTCCGCCGCCGATGTTCGCGACTTCACCTACGATACCTGGAACTATTGTCAGTGTACCATTGACGGCGAGAAGGACAATATGAGCCGTGGCGACGTATACGGTCTCAACTCTTACAGCTGGTGCGGCATTGATGCTACCTACACTTCGTCTTCCTACAACGAGCTCACCGACAAATTCAAGTCGAGCTCCGTCCCCGTCTTCTTCTCCGAATATGGCTGCAATCAACCACAACCCCGCTACTGGAACGAGTCTGTGGCTTTGTACGGTGATCAGATGAATGGTGTCTTCTCTGGCGGTCTCGTATACGAATACTCTGAGGAGGACAAGAACTACGGCCTGGTTAATTTTACGACTGATGGTGCTAGGCTGCTTGGAGACTTCAATCGCCTCAAGAACAAGCTTACCAAGGTGGACTGGAAGAGCGTCATGGCCCAGAAGGCTTCACAGAAAGATATTGACTCCCCTAAGTGCGACAAAAAGCTCATCACCCACGACGGCTTCCTTGCCAACTGGAATCTGCCACCCCCTCCCGACAACACCAATGACATGATTGAGAAGGGTGTCTCTCCCAAGCGTAATGGCAAACTTGTTGATATCAGTGACTTCAAAGTTTCCCTCAAGGTTTACGATGAGCAGGGCAACGAGCTCAAGGACCTCAAGGTGGTTGCCTTTCAGAATGACGAAGCCAATTACCCCGGCAAGGTCAGCACTGACACTGGTAAGGAGACCACTTCGGACAGCAGCTCTTCTGGTGAGGGTAATACTGCCAAGGGGGACGGCAAAGGCGATGGCAACGGTGCCGGCAAGGGTGACAAGAAGAACGGAGCTACCTTTGCCACTCCCATGGTTTTGGCCGCTGCCCTGCCCGCACTCGCCATGATTTTTGCTTAGTTGGGCTGAAGCTAGACGGGATGTGATGAGCAAGATGCATGGAGATGAGATGGAGACAGTGGACTGTGTGTTGCCAATGTATAATCTGATTCTTAAACGGCACTAGTGTACAAACTATTGATTGCTTTGCGCCATTGTATGCAGTTCAATTTGATGCCAGCCCAAGCGCCTGATTTCCATGATGAAGTTTTGAAATGACAAGATGATGTGCAGAAAGATGAGTGAGTCGGCTGTCAAGAGCGGTCACGGTCCTCGACGGTGGTGCAGCAAGGATTTGTCGAGCAGGGCAGGCAGTAGTCGTGCGTTCCGTAATCTGCGCATTTACAGCAGGATGTACAGCATCCGCTGACCAGGGTGATGGGCGATGCGGCGGCCATTGTGACGGTTGTGCTCGAGACTTGATTGTGGTTTGTGATGTGTTGTAAGTTGTATGTGGTATGTGGTGGGTTGGTGTCGTTTGTTTTTGTTTGGCGTTGCTCTCTTATAAGTGAGCAATGGAAGCGAGTATAGATTGTCAAATGTAATGCGAAGAAAGGAGTCTGACGGGATTCTGCTCTATGGAAATAAGAGGTGCCTACTTGGTATTATTATAGCTGGCCGATGTCGCGTCCCACCGAACCCAAAGTAGACAGATGTGCGTGGTAGCCAGATCATGGGATTATTCGCTTGGCCCGGCGGCGCGCGCCCAAACAGGGTCATATCCACGCGGCACAATGCAGAGACGCAAAAAAATTTTTTTTTTTGACTTGAGAGAGTCGTACAGGCCAAATCTGATGCAAGCCTCCCAGGCGGCCCAAGAAGAGGAACAACAAAACAAAAGAGGAAGAGGGAGAGCAAAGTGCAAGTGAGGGAAACGGTTGTTGCGGCTGTCGGCCGGCGTCAGCTGAAGACAATGTGTTGCACAAAAGTTACAGCTCGAGTAAGGCTGTTGGCATTGGGCTTATTTTGCATGCATGGATGTTTGTGTTTCATTCAAGTCGTTTGTAATTTGCTTTTTTTTTCTCTGCCTGTGTTTTTTTTTTTTTTTTTTTTTCATTTCTCCTTATTGAGTCATTCGAAGCGGTGTCGGATCCAGTTGCTGTATTCGGGACCACGTGTGTTGTCGTGGCCGTAAGACGACGGCGATGTGCCCGTCGCGGCCGGCAAAGGTCCAGCTGCCTCTTTCTCTCTCTCACTCACTCTCTCTCTCCATCACACACACACGCACACGCACCGTTGCTTTTGTTCCTGTCAGGCACGCGACTGTCATATTGCGCCTTCATATTACACAGCATCAGGACCCATGACGGGAAACAAAAACTGGAGGGGGGGTGGTGGTGGGAGATTTGTTCTTTTCGGAGCAAGCCCCGAGAATGATTGGGTATCAAATGTCTCACGACAGAAACACGTCATGTCCGACATGGAATCGTTATTGGCTCATCCATCTGTCCGGATAAGGCGACTCCTGCAGCCGTCA